>NC_071628.1:8826176-9126176 GCF_014839835.1 Dryobates pubescens
CAGCGTGGAAAAAAGAAAGCTCCGGTGAGACCTTATAGTGGCCTTCCAGTACCTGAAGGTGCCATGTTTTGGCACAGCTATAACTCATGCCACCATTTCTGGTTTGTTATGTACAGCTGGTTTATGTATCAGCAACATTTTGCTCCACAGCCTTTGGTCTCAAATGCATGAAGCATTTTGGAGACATTTGCATTTGCCAGAAACCAAAGCTCCATTTCAGATTCAAAGAGCCACTGCTCTAGTTGATCAATACCAGCAATCACAGACTCATAGAACTGCTGAGGTTGGAAGAGACCTTTGAGATCTTCAAGTCCAACCGCTCACCTAGAGCTAAGAATCCCAGCACCTACTGCTAAGCCACTAAACTGTGTCCCTCAGCACCATATCCATGTAGCTTTCAAACACCTCCAGAGATGATGACTCCACCACCTCCCTGCACAGCCTGTTCCAATGCCTGAAAGCCCTTTCTGTGAAGAAGTTTTTCCTTATATCCAAACTAATCTGGATAAGTTAAACTCCAAATGGTATCTGGCAACAGTGATGTTGACAAGCTGGCGGTGGCAGAGCACTCATCTGTGGCTGGGTTCGTTTGCACAAGGTAGTTGACAGTGACGAAGCCCCTGCATTTAATAAGCATTGTCAGATGACTGGGCATGGAATTAGGGAGCGTTCAGAACATACTGGGTGTGAGCATTAATGGTGTTCAGAATTGTTGTGCTAACTGCAATCTGTAAGTTTCACAAGAAATTACTGAAACTGGTGATGTCTATATCTCTGTATTTTATTGTGTTCTGCTCTCCCATGTGCAGTGCCATTGCCACAGCCCCCAAGAATATTGGTTAGTTACCTTGTAACTTGCATTTATTCCAAAATCAAAGTGCTGAAATACTGAGCAGGTTTTAGTCAAACTAAGTTGGTCCTGCATTTCAGATGATTGGTCATATATAGATACATGTGAATGTTTTAAGGATTTTCACTGGATCAGTCAAACTTTTGTGCCAAACACTAAGCTTAACTTCTTTATTGATTCAATCCCAGCTATTGCAGCTAACAACTCCCATCGTGTGGCTGTGTAAGTTTGTGTATATCCACTGATTCATTTAGAATTGGCTGGATTTAAAAATTGCAGGATTAAAGATTCTATCTTTAGTGGTCTTGTCACTTACTGCAGTCCTTTTGCATGTTTGAGTGTGCGATCAGTTGGAGGTCTGACCTCCAAAGAGATAATCCAAACACAGGCAGGCTGCCACTCTTTCATCCTCTGCAGCAAAGTGATCAGGTATCACTGAGACATCTTAATGAAGTGGGTTTGTTGCCTTTTAGCTGTGTGAAGGACAAAATATGCCAGGATTTGTGCTAAGGGATGGTGGGTTTGTAGTTGGTTGGTTGTGGATTTTATGCTTAAAAAAAAAGATCCTCCAACATAGAAGACTCCAAGTCCTTAGTCTAGATGTTAAAATGATGAGGCTCTCTAGGTCTGTAACATTCAAGTCTGTATTTAAAAACCTCATGACATAAAAACCTGATGTCACATCAGTTCACTAATTCACAAATTAGCAATAATTCACCAAAATCATAGAGATGATGCACTTAGCTCTGTGCCAAGTTTGGGGGTTGAAATATTTTTCTTACAGTTTCCGTAAATCCAAGAGTCTGATTTCATTCAAATAGGCACCAAGGGTTTTCTGAATACAGTTTGGGGGGAATTTCTTCTTTTCCAGGATATCCCCAGTGTGTCCGTGAGCATATTCCTGATCTTGCTCTCCAGCAGAACACGCAGATGGGAAGGCTGTGTGACATACTGGGTATGTTATGAGCTGTTGGCTGCCTGTTTCGTGTTGTGAGTGAAAGAGAATGGCCGAAGAGGACTTTTCTTTTTGTATTGATGCTAACTATAGACAATAGAAAAACTCAGAACTCATTTTTCTACTAGGGCATTTGCTCCTGCCCACGTTATTCGTAAGTAACACATGCTGATGCTTTCTGCCCCTGTGGTAAGGTAAACCAGCCTCATCCTGTGGCATGCTGAGCACCACAAATGATCAGAAGTGTTTAGTGTTCTACAAAATTAGGTAGCTAATTCTGGTGCTCATTCAGCCCCACAGGGAGAGAAAGATGTGCTAGCAAGGAGCAAGCCCTTTTTTAAACCACTCCTTTCTAAATTAGCAAATGAGGCAAAAGACATACATTTAGAAGTTTCTCCTGGCGTTGTAGTCCTCTTTTAAGCAAAGCAGAGAAGAGTATTACTTGTCAGTGACCCATTTCACTGGCTGCCTGGAATGACATCCTTTACATGATTCATGTCTATTTCAGCATCATTATTATTTAATAAATGCCATCTAGTAAGTTTGTAACACAAATACATTAGATCCAGAAATTTACAGTTGCCTAAAATAATAATGTAATTGCCTTTGTATATTATCTAGGCACTGATACTGTTTTTCCACACTGCAGTCTTAGTTTTGGTGGTTTGGGGTTTTTTTTTGTTTGGTTTATTTTTTTTCCTGTCTCTGAAATGGTAGTTAGAAACTTAAAGGGACAGATGGACAAAGTCAACACGTTAACCAGCACTCCTTTTCACTTCAAAATCTGTGACCATGAAAATTGGTACTACTGTAAACCAGACCATGAGTATGATAGTGCAGGGGAGTTGGAATTAGGTGATCTTTAAGGTCCTTTCTAATCCAAACCATCCTGTGATCCTATGATGATTATTAACTAAATTCTTAACTAGATGAGCTGCTTTACCAGTGCCTGGCAGAAGAGCATGGATATTTACCATACTGGCTTTATTTTCTTTACAATACTAGAGGGTTTCCTTGCTGCTGCTGACCTCCCATGAGTTAATCTGTCTCTGGAGCCCTGGAGTGTCCACAGGAGACTTGTATGTCTCTCTCTAGGGCAGTGATAAAGAGTAGTGAAATGCGCTGCAGCATTTTGTTCAACAAATTCTTTTGAGCTTGTCAAGTTTTGTCAGTGCAGTCCATTCAGCACTACAGCCAACACTAGCAGGAAGGCTTTTTGTACCCAAGCTGCTACATTGTCAGGCTCCCTTTGCAAATCTGAGTAAATGCCTTTAAAAGCCCTGGAGTATGGGCTAAGAGTTCTAGGGAACTGCTCTTTTAATTATCTTTAAAAGTTACATGATAATGAACTGTGTTATAAAAAGGCTCTATCAGGGCTTCAAATACAGGGCTGGGTTGTTGGATACTGAACAACCCAGTGAGTTGTTTTCCTGCAGCAATATGGCAAAACAAAGTGAAAGAAAGGGAAATCTTACTCCTTGATAACGTCAGGCTCAGGATTTACTTACTACAATGTTTGTTTTGCTCCTGATTTATTCACAAGTTATAGCAGTTGTCCCTGGCACTTTCCAGGCTCTCTTCCCAGGGCCCAGTAAAGACAATAAAAGACTTCCTACTGATTTCAGCAGGAGCTGGATCAAAATCTAGGACTGTTTTTGGCAGTGTATTCTGTTGAATGTCGCAAGTCCCATTAATTCATTAGCTCATCTATTAACATTAATATTTGAGAAGAGCAGAGTAGTTAAAATTTTCCTGAACAGCATATATTAAAGACTTTTGCTTTCTCACCTCTAAGTGTTTGTGTCTGTCAGCCCAAGTTGTTTGACATGCAGAAAAGCAGCTTTTCACACCGTGGTATTTAACTCGCTAATCTGCACAGTCACACTCTCAGCAATGGTTATTAATGGTGTCCTACCGTGAGCTTTTGCGGGAACAGGACAAGAATAGGAACAGGCCATGCAAAATCCAGGCAGCATATGAAATTGCAATTTCATCAGCTTTCTAAACTCAAGAGCTGGCTTTTATAATTTGCTGAAGTTAATGGGATGTATTTTTAAAGCAGTGAACAATTCCCACTGATGTTAATGCGAGTCGTGCCTATAAATCCCCCCTCACAACACTCTCGAAATCCTGCCCCCAATGTGTTCTGCAGATTGAATTCCAGCAACTAGCTATTTCTTTGGGTTGCTGACCTGTCTTCAGAGAAATGCTGAAGCACAGCAAAAAGCGGTTAGAGCACTTGGATTTGGGAATTGCAGAGCTCAGTTTTGTTTCCAGCGCTCTTTCAGGGAAGCCGTTCGTTAGCAGACAATGGGGGATTATCAGATTGCTGTTCTGAATGGACTCCACCTTGCTGCCAGTAATGAACATTGTGCCCCTTTGTTTTAGATGCCAACGTGGACGTCATCTACATCTGCCCCCTTCATCTGAGTGAGGAGTTACTGCGGTATTACAATAAACTCCTGGGTCTGCAGGCAGCTGTTAGATCTGGGAACCCCGAGGACATGGGTGACCTGCAGGACAGGTTCAAAATTCTCACCCCTGAAGCTACAAACAGCTTCCCTGTGAGTTTGTCTTCTAATTACTACAGCTTGAGGGATGCAGTAAAATTAAATTGGAAATTTTATAACTTGTAACGCTCTGGTACACATCAGTGAAATATTATTGCAAGTTTAAGGGCTTTACTGATTAGACTACTAGTTAGAGCACTGGAAATAAATATACTGGTTTAGCTTTATAGTCTTAGTTGAGATAGTCCTATATTGGCTATTTGTAGACCACTTGTCCCTTCTTACTATATTCTGGGGACTGGGAACTTGATAGATTTATCTCTCTAAGGAAATCATAGCAATAAACCATTCTTATTACTCAAACTTTCTCTCTGGCTAGCCCAGCATTCAATCATTCATGTGTTTGTGGTGTTTCTTACCACTGGATGCAATGCAGGACTTCTTAAATAACCACTTAAATATCTTCTTCAATAACAAAGGAATATTAGTGCCAAATTTGTCAAGTCAGTTTTAGGTCCACGTGGTAAAACAGGATCTCAAAAGCACACTTTAATGTACACCTCAAGCAGTGCTTCTGAAAATACTGAGGGAAAGCTCAGTAGTGAGAACAGTTTTAGTGGAATTTAGCAGCATTGATTGGGATTTTAGCAGAAGTGGAGAAGAATTGTTAATATTGAGTTAATGTTATCTTAGCTGAGATCTGATTTTTACAAAGCTTTGTGGTACATTTATTATCTCTAGGCCCTCTTCTTGACATCCTGCCCCTGTTTTCAATATGTATTAATAACTCTTAGTTTTTTTTTGTTGAACAAGTATTTGTTGTGCCATGTGCTGATTGAAACTGAAGGAGGTAGAGAGGCTTTTTATAGATCATAAATGTGTTGGTTTACAAGTGTAGCTCTCTAGCAGCAGAGCAATCAGCTAAACACTTGTGTGTATATGTATGAATTAACAGTTGGGGTCAGCTTAAAGTTAAGTGTTGAAAAATAGTCTGAAAACACCTCTGTGAGCAGAGCTCTTTGCTGTGCAGGGAAGGACTCTGAGTCAGAGCTATCCAATAGTTTTGCCATAGTTAAAAAGAAGTCTCTTCCATTTTCTCTGAGTTGGAGAAAAAGCATCAAGATTATATTTGTAGTTTTAGGAGCTGGCTTTCCTTTAGTGTTGCCCTTTTATTTGAATGCTGGAAAGGTACAGAAATCACAGCTGACTGTGCTGAGCCTTCACTTTGTTGGTAAATCCTCTTAAAATGGTGCTTTGACAATTGTAGCTGTTTTGTCTCTGGATCTTGGGTTATTTTTCCAGTACTGACTACCACATAGTGGAAGCTTTAAGAAGCCTTCTACATAAAACATGTTTAAAACATCTAAGCCACATCGTATGATTGATAAAAGATGTGCTGCTAAACATAGTTGGGCTCTCCTGGAATGGAAAATGGCTTTCAGGGATGATTTTAGTCATGCTGGTTTGGCTGAAGTAGTTGTAATGTAAGAGCAGGTTGTTCTTTTTAAGCATCTCTCTAAGTCAGGTTGTTTGGGGCTCTGAGCAACCTGCTCTAATTGAAGATATCCCTGCTCAATGCAGTGAACTAGATGACCTTGAAAGGTCCCTTCTAACCCAAACCTTTCTGTGGTTCTTCTGGGTTGTTTAATACAAAGCTCTAAATTTATTCCTACTATATGAAAGTGTGGCTTGAAGGCCACCTTAGCAAGCAATTTTAGAAGCTCAAATCAGCCTTGCCCAGTTTTCTACCTACTTTGATGGAACTGGATGGAAGGAAAATCTGTGGAAAAGAAACCCAAGCACAGGTAGCCCTGTGCTCCTTGGTATCTGCAGAGGGGGGGCAGACAGAAAAGAGTGTCCCTATACCATTGTCCTAAGGAATTTGCTACTCAAATGAGCTCTTGTGATTCGGTATGTCTGGGTGATTCAGTGTGTCCGGGTGCAACGTGAGACACGTCCAACAAAGGGTTACACCCTGATTCTCTTCTAGCAGGTAGCTTTGCTCATCGTGATGAGGCTCATGCCAACATCAGTTTTTCTGAGAAGTTTGAAGACAAAGATTAAAACCATCAGGCTTGAGAACCAAGAGCTAGCCTTTGTGTTAACTTCCTAACCACCACTTGGTGCAGTCATGCTGGAATTCTGAGGATTCCTCAGTTCTGCATTTACCTGCCTTCACACACACACCCCCCACTATACATCATGGCAGCTATACCACTCTCAAAGCAGGAATGAACTAGATTTTACAGCCTGTTTGCTGCACTCCTTAATTAACTGTAAAATCCATTATTGAGAGACACAAAGCAAATCTCCTCCCTACATCACCACTCCTGGCCCCAGGGAGCAAGTGACCGGGGCTGGAAATTGATCCTGTTCTTTACATGGCAGAACTCTGCCAGGAGACCAGCAGAACTGGTCATCTCCCTGCCTTTAAACCAGCTCAAGAGAAAGGAAACAAATGAATCAGAACATTAAGAGTCCATTTTAAACTGATGGAAGAAAAAAAGACTCCAGGAAACTTTGTTGTTCTTTTTGCTCTTTTGTGACTCCCTTTGTTCTGCCAGAACTTTGAAGAGTATCTCAGTTCTGTGACTGAAATCCTCATTGTTCTTGCAGTATGTCTGACTCTAAAGAGACACGGGCACCTTCAGGAGCTGCGTGTTTGATATGAGAAAGCACTGAGGAGTTGACAAGATTCCTTTTGTCCTCTTCAGGGGGCTTCCCCATCTCCTTTTCTACCATCATGGGATCAAGATTTATACTTCGGTCTCTATGAAGGAGCATCCAGGACTTGGAAGGAAAAAAAAAAAGAGCTCTTTCATCCTGGAAATCTCTAGCAAATCCAATTTTTATGCTGTCCTGAAAGGAATGTGTCTCTGACTAGAGCCTAAATTAGATGAAACCTCAATGTGAAGAATTTTTATTCTATTCTTTTTATGTTTATGCTTTCTCTATGGCAATCTACAGCAGTGGATGTCTTGTCTTATTTCTGCATGATGTTCGTCCCTGCCTGTCTCAACCTCTACGTGTACATTTGGAGAGATAGTTAGCTTATCTGCTGGCCATGCATAGGATATGTTGACAAAAATAGTTTTGAGGTTTCATCTGCCACAACTAATAGTCTCAGCTTAATTTTAGAGGTTATAGCATCTACCATGACCAGCTTGTTCAGCAACAGATCTTCTTTCAAAGGAATGAAAAATTCCTTCCCCAAAGTTGAAACCTTTGTACTTTAAGCACCAACAAAAGTGCCACCTTCTCCCTGAGTACTCTGCAGCTGCCTTTACAGTAGCTATCAGAACTAGTGTGTAATGGAAATGTATATCCCCAGTAATTTAATGTGATCAGTGAAAGCTTTTGTAAATCAAAGTGGTTTATTCTCAGAGAATCCCTTAAAATACTGCTGAACAGTATGGTGAAATACATTCCCTGCTAAAGGTAAGGGGGGGGGGTAAGGGAGGCGGGGTAGGGGGGTGGTGTCTTCATTTTTGTATTGATTTTTAGGAGCTTTAGAGTTAAACCATGCCAGGAGTGTTGCTGAGATGAATCACTGTTATCCAAAGGCCACCAGCCTCTCCGCCGACTGACAGAAGGATAATTCCGCATGGATCAAATAAATACAGATGTGTAGTAATTAGTTCTATTCCCAGTGAGGCCATTTTCACCACACTAAAGATGTGCACGATTATGGAGCCTCACCCCAACAGCTTTTATCAATTTAAACTGCTAAGCTACAGGATAGGTCATAACCCAGCCTGCTATTAATAATGTATTTATTGTCTGCAACATTATAAATTAGGTTCATGGAAGAGAAAAGAACACCTTTTAACAAGAATAATGTTATCTTTATGCAGCAGCATCACATGTGCCTAGCCACTCAGCTGAAGTACAGTCCCAAGACAATCAAAAGGATAAAAATTCTTACCCAGAGCAGAGATGCCTACATTATTGGAGGGGTTCCCCACCAGGATGATTTAGCAGTGGCTGACATGCTCAATGTGCCTATATTAGGCTCGGTGCCAGAAGTGGCTCAGCTCTATAGGACCAAGTCTGGAAGCAAAAGAATTTTTGCCAGTGCTTGTGTGCCAACCCCTCCTGGAGAATCTGATATCTACAGCCATGACCAGGTAAGTGGGATGGTATCTGGAACATGTGAGGGTGCAGATGTCCACTTTCACTTGAGAGGGTGCAATCTTTGTACCATGCCATCACCTCTATTGGTTAAATTGGGTTTGATAAAATCATGTAGGAGGTTGGGTTCTTTTTAGACTCTGACTATAAGCAATTTGTATTCAAGTCAGAAAGTAATACAATCGTTCTGGTCATCCTGTGGTCATTCTTCAGATTATATAAGGGTGTTTGGAGCATAAGAAACAATTTGGAACATGAGGAAGAACTTCATGTGAAAGTGCTAGAGCCCTGGAGCAGGCTGCCCAGAAAAGTTGTGGAGTCTCCTTCTCCAGAGAGATTCCAAACACACCTGCCCATTGTGATCCTGGGCAAGCTGTTGTGGGTTGAAGGTTGGACTGGTTGGTCTCCAGAGGTCCTTTCTAACCCACACTGTGTTGGGATTCTGTGATTTCTGTTTGGTCAACTTATCTCACTTTGTGTTGCTGCTCCATGGATGAAATCATTGCTTCAATGAATTAATAGGAGTTCTACCAGTGACTGAAAACAGAACAGGGATTAGTAGGAAGCAGTATTCACTGAAAGGAAAAATGTCCTCTACTTAAGTAGTCAGCCCATTCGAGTTGAGGTTCACTGATCATATCTGTAGCTGGAAGTTTACTTTCTATCCAGCTTAACATCGCTAAGTTTACCTCTCTTGTTAGCACAACCAGTATGAAATTAACAAAACATTAATTACTAGACTAAAATTGCAAGGCAGAAGAGTTTTCCATATCATGTTCTGTTTGCAGATGTTTATTTTGCATTCAGTGCCTCAGGATTGCATTTTATGAGCTGATTTTGCAATGATATGTCTAAGTGTGATCTGTACTGTTTCACATGGCTAGCAGGAAGAGTGAGGTGATTGTCCCCATACCTCAAACAGTGGTTCAGTATGGCTTGTCTAATTCTGCCAAAGAGAGAGGCACAAATACACTGTGAGTGTATGTTACAGATTGGAGAGTGGAAAATGAATGCTTTTGTCTCATTATTTGGGTTGAGTTTTGGGGCCCTCACCACAGGAATGACATTGAGGTGCTGGAGTATCTCTAGAGAAGGTCAATGAAGTTGGTGAAGGGTCTGAAGCACAAGTCTTGTGAGGAGCAGCTGAGGGAACTGGGGTTGTTCAGCCTGGAGAAAAGGAGGCTGCAGGCAGACCTTCTGGCTCTCTACAACTCCCTGTAATGAGGTTGGAGCCACTTGAGGGTTAGTCTCTTCTCCCAGGTAACAAGAGTTAAGAGGAAGTGGCCTTAAGTTGCACCAGGGTAAGTTTAGGTTGGACATGAAGAACAATTTCTTCCCCCAAAGGGTGGTTAAGCCCTGTAACAAGCTACCTTGGGCAGTGGTGGAGTTACTCTCCGTGGAGGTATTTAAAAGCCACTTAGATGTAATGCTGAGGGACATGGTTGAGCAACCTGGTCTAGTGGAGCTTGTCCCTGCCCACGGCAGGGTGGGGGTTGGAACTAGATGATCTTTAAGGTCCCTTCCATCCCAAACCATTCTGTGAATGGTTTAGCAGCAAACTTGGTAGTGTTGAGTGAACTGTTGGTCTCTAAGGCCTTAAAGGACTTTTCCAGCCTAAATGATTCTATGCAGGAAAATACCAGTGTTGGGGCTTGTAGGTATCCTAATTCTTCAAGAGGCTTTTTTCACATTGCTTTGCTTTTTATTAATCACCTTTAACACTGCAAACAATCCAAGCTGCACAAATGCAATTCAGCTTCTCTAGCAGATGAACTAACTATATGATCAATGATCTGAAAAACAGCTCTTTGATTTATTGTTAAATAATTTATGTGCATCTAATAGTTTTGATTCATACCACAGTGTTATGGAAGTTCTAGCTCTGTTGTTTGCTGGTGTGAAATATTGACATCTGAGGTTAAATAATCAAAGCAAGGTGCTACTATGTTAAAGCACAATTCAATTTTCACTTAAAGATAGCACATAATTCTTTATGATTGGTACAGTCCTTACAGTATTATTGATCCTTTGCATTACTGTAGGGGAGCCATCAAGACAAAACCAACACATTTATGGTGTTCTCCAAAGCCACAAATAATAGCATCTGGAACACACATGTAATTGTATTTTAGGTCAATGTTAAAACAAACAAACAAAAGTCTCCAAAGTGCCTGTGTATAAATGCAGAAGGCTGTAAGCACTGCAGCCAGACCTAAGAGCGCTTCTACCAGCTTCAAAAGCATTTGCAGTTTTAAAGAAGCTAATTGAATCCTACAGCAGCTGGGCAAAAGGCATTTTAAAGCCATTGAAATCCATGTACAGACACAATAAATAATTAGCATTTTTGTACAGCCTGGTAACTCCTTGGTACATTTAGAACCATGTCATGTACTCTCCAGTAGGAGAATTTCACAGATGTTTGGCTGCTGTTGGAGTCTGGCACAACTCTTCCTCACATTCTTTCCCAATAATGCAGCAGTCCATCCCCTCTTATTCCCTGTCACAAACTTGCATTGAGCTGCCCTGATTATCCAAACCCTGAGATCCTAATTGGACAAAAAGCCCTGAACAGGCAAATTCCTCTCTCAGCAGAACACAACTCCATTGACTGCCAGAGGTGCTCAATGCAGTTTGGAGTCTGCCCACTGGGAATCAAGGATGGGATGAAAACCATATATTCTTCATCAAAAGATACCCAAACGCCTCTAACAACACAGGCATGTCTAAGAAACCATAGTTAGAAATTGCCCTCACTACAAGAAAGATGTTGAGGTCCTGGAGTGGGTCCAGAGAAGGGCAGCAAAGCTGGTGAAAGGTCTAGGGCACAAGTCTTTCAAGGAGCTGCTGAGGGAACTGGGAAGAAAAGGAGGCAGAGGGGAGACTTTCTGGCTCTCTACAACTCCTTGAAAGGCAGTCGGAGCCAGGTGGGAGTTGACCTTCTCTCTGAAGGAAGAAGTGATAGGATGAGAGGAAATAGCCTCAAGTTGCCCCAGGGGAGGTGTAGGTTGGATATTAGAAGAGATTTCCTTACTGAAAGGGTTCTCAAACCCTGGAACAGGCTCCCCAGGGAAGTGGTTGAATCCCCATCCCTGGAGGTGTTTTAAAGCTGCAGGGATGTGGCGCTGAGGGCTGGTTTACCACCAGCTTTGGTAGAGTTGGAGAATGACTGGACTCAATGATCTTAAAGGGTTTTTTTCCAACCAAAATGATTGTATGAAAATAAAGTCCATGTCCAAATATTTGAGAACTGGTAGTCTAAATCAAGGACTAATTTATTTCTGTTGTAGTGCAAAACATCTTTGTGTTGTTGCTCCACAGCTGATCAGTGTGCTCAGCCAGCTCATAATTGACAATATGGAAGTGTGGTGTTGGTTGTTTAAAGTGAACAATGAAGCTGGAGGAAATGGCACTGCTTATTGTGATATCTCATATCTGAGATGCTACCACTGGGCTCAAGAGGAATGTCAGAGATACAGCCCTGAGATCTGGAGTCAGAAGTGGGCCCATGTAAGTAACATAGGAACAGCGTCTTGTTTGTTGTCATGGCTTCTTATAGTCCACTGTGCTTCATCCTCACAGAGAGCAGCTCTGGGGAAAAGGACCCAGAGGTCCTTGTGGACAACAGGATGACCATGAGCCAGCAATGTGCTCTTGTGGCAAGCAGGTTGAAGGAGGTTCTCCTCCCCCTCTACTCTGCCCTGGTGAGACCATGTCTGGAATACTGTGGCCATTTCTAGGCTCTGTGGTTCAAGAAGGACAGGGACTCGCTGGAGAGGGTACAGAAGAGGGCTGCAAAGATAATTAGGGAATGAGAACATCAGGCTTTTTTAGTCTGGAGAATCGTAGAATGGCTTAGGCTGGAAGAGACCTTAGAAGTCATCTAATCCAAACTCCCTGCCATGGGCAGGGATGCCTGAAGACTGAGGGTGGATCTCATCAATGCTTACAAATACTTGAAGGGTGGGGATTGGGAGGATGGGACCAGGATTTTTCAGTGGCACACAGTGACAGGACAAGGGGTAATGGACACAAACTTGAGTATCAGAAGTTCCATCTAAACATGAGGAACTCCTTTATGGATGAAAGCACACTGTAACAGGCTGCCCAGACAGGGGGTGGAGTCTCCATCTCTGGAGATCTGCCTGGATGTGTTCCTGTGAGATCTTCTCTAGGTGAACCTGCCTCATGAAGGAGCTGGACTCAATAGTATTTTCTCCAGAGGTCCCTTCCAACCACTACCATTCTCTGATTCTGTGATCATTAGAACCAGGGGCCCCCAAATAAAACTTTTTATAAGCTGTCAGTCCTCAGCATCACACAGTGGGATGAAGGCTTTACAGAGATGTTTGGCATAGTTTGGGAATTCTGCCCTTGGTGCAGCAGCCAAAATAATGGAGACAACTCAGCTGCTGCATTAGGTTAGCAAGGTAAAATGCATCGATAATCCTCTCCTGCATTTTTGTTTGCCCAGAGTTGCCTTTGAAATGAGGCATCTAAAATAATTTTCAGATGGAATAGATTTATTTTTTTTTCCACACAGATCAAACTCCCAAACTACATGATTTTTAATCTGTTGCCTACTCCATACCAATGAGGAAAATCCGGGTATGGCATCTTAAACTGCTATGCAAATGATGCTATTTGTAAGTATTAACATAATTTACTGCTTACAGTCATGTTCTCATTTCTAATAATTCTAGGAGAATGGAGACTCTTTTCACAGTACTCCTAGCCTGCAGGATAGTCTTTCATCAAGGAGCTGAATTTTTTAATAACCTGCCAGCACACGTTGTGTATGTGGCAGCCTTTGCCGATGACACAATGTCTTCATTATCAAAAGAAACAGGTCTCCATACTGTAATAGGACATTAAAGCATGCCTGTGCTCATAAACTAATGCTTTGATGTTTAAATGTGTGTCATTACAATGGTATTCCTTAACAAAGGATGATTTTAATCCTCTGCTCTCAATGGCAGTACTCAGTGGAGACTGCAATTCATTATGTATAAAAAAGGTCTCCTGCTCTACAAGAGAGGGCTCTCGGAAGGCAGACAAATTTGCACACACACCCCCCCACTCCAACAAGATGTTCAAAATGGCAGCAAGTTTCAGGCTTTGCCGCTTTAAACCTGCTCTGGATTTAGGGAAGCTTTCCTGCTGACTTCAGGAAAGGAGATCAAAGAAGTAATTCCTTATGTGTTTTCTAACTTCCATCAAATGTTTATGTTTAGGAGCTTCTAGTAGGCTGATTCCTGGTCGCATCAAAACCCCAGGTAAATGCAGTGTAAAAGGGAGAGCAAAGTTATCACCATGTCCTTTATCCAGAGGCACTTAAGCCGTGAAAGAACTAAAAAGCACTGAAACAGGACCATTAATGCTAACACTGAGTAATAGGGAAGGGAACAGTCTTTAGCAGGGTCTGTTGTGGCAGCTGAAGGGGTGATGGTTTAAACTAAGTGAGATTCAGACTGAAGAGAAGGAAGAAATATTTTACACCAAGGGTGATGGGACCTTGGGCCAGGTTGCCGAGAAAAGTGGTAGAACCCCATCCCAGGAACCATTCCAGGTCGTGGTGTTTGGGGCTCTAGTCTAGTTGCAGATGTCTCTGCTGAGTGCAGGGGGGTTGTACTAGGTGAACTTTAAAGGGCCCTTCTAAGCCAGTCACTGATTTATACCAGCAGATAACTAGATCTGGTGACTCAGGCCTTCTGCACCGCTGACCAGGATGGTGGGAGCACAATGTGGGCAAATTCTCCCAGCTTTGAATCGCAGAGAGCCCAGTGGCTGGCTGATGCTCTGTACTACGGTGGCTCTCCAGTCCCCTCCTCCATGCTGCTTGACTTGCACAGAGTGAGGGATCTTTAGCAGATCAGAGAAATTAAGCCCTTCAGCTTTATAGGATAAGCTCTATTTTATAATGTGGAATTATTTTGTACTTGTCAAATGTAACAGAGCTGTAATCAGCTCAATTTGAAATTTTAATATGCAATATAATTCAATCAAACAAAAATTTCAGACCAGTTCTGACTGAATTAAAAAAAATCAAAAGAGCTATAATGAGTAGTTTATGTAAATTAAACAATCCTTTCTGGATACATTCCTTCTGGCTTTAAAACCATTACATTAGGAATGAATTTGGCACAACACAGAGAAATATCAAATGCTTATTGAAATTAAGACATTTAAATACCAATGAATATTTAAACTACAAATAGTTCTCTGAATGCCAGAACTAATGAAGTTGAGTTTCATGTATGGCCTTTTCTGCAGTTAAAATGTATTACCTCACAGCCCCTCTCAATCATGTGGAGTCTGAGGGATCTGTTAGTTTATGCTGTGCTATTTCCCTCAGTTAAGTATTTATAGGATCTTTCTCCCCACCTAAACACCCACTGCAATGAAATATGCAGGAGTCTAAAGATCTCTGAGACCTCAAATAGTCTGTCTTACGCTGCTGAAAATAGCAAACAGCTGTAAAAGTTACTGGTGAGGAAAAGCATCCTGAAGAAAAGAATCCTTAGAAAACCAGGCTGAAAAGTAGTCAGTTTGTATGTGGCTGCAAATTTATAATTATTAGTCCAACACTTTGTTCCAGAGTGGTAGGGGTTGCAAGGGACCTCTAGAGATTGAGTCCAATTGCCCTGCCAAGGCAGGTTCACCTAGAGAAGATCATACAGGAACACATCCAGGCAGGTTCCGAGTGTCTCCAGAGACAGAGACTCAACCACCTCTCTGGGCAGCTTGCTCCAGTGCTCTGTCATCCTTAAATTAAAGAAGCTCCTCTTGTTTAGGTGAAACTTCACATGCTCAACTCTGTGCCTGTTGGCCTTTATCCTGTCACTGGGTGCTACTGAAGAAAGCCTGGATCCATCCTCCTGACACCCACCCTTGAAGTATTTATAAGCGTTGATGAGATCTCTTTTCCAGACTAAAAAGGCCCAAATTTTCTCTGTCTTTTCTCCTAAGAGAGAGATGTTCTTGTTCCCTCAGCATCTTTGTAGCCCAATTCTGTACCCCCTCCAGCAAGTCCCTGTAACTTTCTTGAACTGGGGAGCCCAGAACTGGACAGAGTATTCTGATGTGGTCTCACCAGGGCAGAGCAGAGGGGGAAAAGAACCTCCCTTAACCTGCTTGCCACCCTGTGACTGCATTTTAGGACTGAAAGTACCACCTCAAACTCTTCAGAACCCTCAAAGTCCTCCTTCCTTTCTTAGTGTTGCAATTTTTTCTTCTTTTAACAGTCCCCTTTTTACATAAAATAATCCAGGGCTATGTAGAGATCCCATCTTCTTGTATGACTAAATCACTAGATACCATCTCTAGACGATAGCACCATCTCTAGATGAAATTGCTAGCCAAATTAATTTCAGACTTCTCTTTTATTACACTGTGACTCTTTAATTAACCACCAGGATCAGCTGCATGATACGAGTTTACCTATCAGCCATCCTAAAGATAACCAAGATCAGACTGAAAACAAATAAACAAACAAAACCAACAAAAAGGGATGGCTGTGGGGATAAAAAAGAACTGAAAATACAAGAATAGAACAAGACACAGGAAAGCAAGCAACAAATATTCCCTCAATAAGCTGTTATAATTGGCTGTAGCTACAGAACCATTTCAAAACTCTCCATTAAATATCTATTGTAGGAGAAAAAAGGCTATTTAATGTGCTTGGGCAGCCTCCTGTTTTAAACCTCAGAGTGTCTGAATCTTATTGCCTCCGGTTGGGTCATGGTGGTTTGTCACGGCTTCTTTTCTTTACAGACTGTATCTTAGTTAATTCACTTAAACGTGTAGGAGGAAATCAGAATCTTTTTCAAATGGTGGCAAAATCCAGACAAGCCAACTGAGTTGCATAAAGCAGTAGCCAGACTCTGATTGCAGGATTTTTAGTGGCATAAAACAACATTCAGTCACTGGTTGTTTTGAGTGGCATAAAACAGTATGCAGACTCTGGTTGCAGGATTTTGGGTGGCATAAAGCAATATTCTGGCACTGGTGGCAGGATTTTGAGTGGCATAAAGAAATATTCAGGCTCTGGTTGCAGGTTTTGAGTTGCATGAAACAATATTCAGACACTGGCTGCAGGATTTTGAGTGATATAAAGCAATGTTCCTGGCACTGGTGGCAGGATTTTGAGTGGCATAAAACAAAATTCAGACTCTAATTCTTTTGAGGGGCATAAAGAAATATTCAGGCTCTGGTTGCAGGATTTGAGTTGCATGAAACTATTCAGACACCCTTTTCAGGGGTTTGAGTGGCATAAAGCAATATTCAGACACTACTTGCAGGATTTTGCATTGATTGCTACTGGAAAATTAGTTTTGAAGGCCAGGATAAAATGATGCAAAATGCTGGATAGTTCTTGGAATTAAACAATTTTTGATTAACTTCCAGTAGTTCTGTAATAAACTTTGTGATGATCTGAGTCAGGATTAGTGTGAGATTTGTAAGTGGTTGAGTGGATTCTTTCTAAGGATTCTGAGGCCTACATCCCATATCTTGGTTCTTTTCTGAAGCCAATAATTCAGAGTAAAGAGAATCTTTTATAAATGGGTTGAGTTAAAATCAGCCATAATAGTGTCAAATTTTAGATATGTGGTGCTGCCAGCACGCTCATTTCTGACCACCTTTGAATATGTTATAGCTTCCTAACACTGCTTGTTCCCTTTCTGCCACCCATCCCACTGCTCTGATCACAGCATCACAGAATGCCAGGTTGGAAGGGACCCCAAGGATCATCTGCTCCTACCTGTCTAGGTGATGGTGTAGTTGAAATGAGCTGGCCCAGCACGCTGTCCAGCTGAGTCTTGAAACTATCCAGTGTAGGGGAATCCACTGCTTCTCTTGGGAGATAATTCCAATGTCTAACTATTCTCATGGGAAAACATTTTCTTCTGGAGTCTACCTTTTTTAACACTGCCAGCTTTGTTTGAGGGCAAGGCTACAAATATTACCCAAACTGGAATAAATTGCAAGCTATTTAATTAGTCTTAATAGAACACCTTAGGTCTTCTGAAGGTGTTCTGAAGCGCTGCTGCTGCTGTTCCTGCACACATTCAGATGCAGTGTGATATTTTGTGCAGCCTGAAGAGGGCCAGAAACACTGTCAGATACCCAGGAAAAAAAATGCATTTACAGCATCTTGACAGGCTTTTGAAATTGCTTCAAACCCATATGATGTTTAATAGGAAAAGACCGCCAAGACTTGAGGAAGAAATTGATTCCCTATAAAGCAATTCAGCTGCAGGTTGTTTGAGTGCGCTGTCAGCAAGATATCCTGAAGAGCTTAATATGAACTGTATCTGCAAACAGCCCATAGTACTCTTATTCCCTTTATTAATATATATTAGCGTGTCTAATGTTCCAGGTGATGTTCCAGGTGATTCTGAAACCTTAAGTAAAATCAAGCCTGCTAATCGGATCCCTCGGTTAAATGAAAGCTACGATCCCCATTCCCGAGGCTTGCAATAATCAGATCCGCAAGCTGTTGGGTTGTATGTCCTATTGATTTAATATGCTTCTAATCAGTACATAAAGCTATAGGCCTGCAGTGTTAATTTTTCATATGCTTACAAAGTACCCTTTGATTTTCTGTCACGCGTTAATTACAGCGTTTTGCCATTAAATAGGAAGCTTTGTGTAAACTAATTACTAGGTAATCATTGTCTACCGCCAGCGTGCTGTTTGTACCTTTTATTTTATTCTAAAAATGCACAGATCTCGCAGTCTGGAACCACTATACCTTCCAGCCATTAGCTCTCACTAATTCATAGCATTATTGTGTGAAGATTGTAGGAGTTGTAATTGTTGTGGTATCAGTGCTGTTAATTACCGGAGTAAACAGTTGAAATGGTGCCAAGGTCTATTGTACAAGGCAGAGGAAAGGAGGTTTAAATGTTACTTCCACCATCTGGGGACTGGAGTAGAGGCAAATGCTAGAAAACAGCAGTGAGGCAATATCAGAACTTCAGCTCCAGGGTTTTAGGCCATATGGATCCAGAATATTTTGAATCAATTGAATTTAAGTGCCAGTTTGTAGCAATAACAGCGTGGAAGGAGAGGAGAGAGCAAGAGCACTAAAGAAACCCGGAATCCGTTAATGTTACAGCAGCCAATAAAATGCCTGCTTGGATTATTTTAAAAATGTTTATTTTGCTAAATTCCCCCCAAACTAACACAGAGGCAGCTCAAAAAGAAGTTTAACTGTGTGTTGATTGTGAAAGACAAAGCAGGTTTTGTCTGACGATTCCTGTAGCGTTACAGCTCAGCAGTTCAGACCAAATTCCCGGGTAGGCGACGCTGGATCAGCTACGTCGATGCCTTTTAATTTTTGCAATCACATTTTTTTGGGGGGTGGGGGTGGGTGGGTGGTGTCATTAGAATCCTTTCTTCAGAGATAACAAGCCCAAAAGGGACTGCAGGTGAACAAAAGTGAACGAAATTTAGAGAGCTCAAACTAGAGAAAAAAACAAGTTAATGAGGAAAATGCTATTAATCTGCAGGCATCTAAATTTGTTTGGCTTTTAATGAGATCTCTGCTGCATTCAAATGTGCCTTTACCTCCTTTTGTACCTGGCTTTACAAAGGCTGAGTTTGAAAGAGAGATGGTTTTTTTGGTTTTAAAAAGGGGGGTGTTTTGAGGCTGGTGACATTCCTGTTACGTTTTCTCTGCTCTGAGGGGAAGTGTGGGGAGCCCTGAAAGGGTAAAGGCTGCAACTGCACAAAAGATAATGGGCTTGGGCACAAAGTAGCAATGCACGTGGAGTAATTTTGGATCCAAAAAAGCAGATCGTTGAAGAAACTTATCCCCCCAAAAAGCAATGCACATGCAGTAAATTTGGATTAAAAAAAAGAAAAAAAAAGGCAAATTATTTAATCAAGTTATCATTTGATGCCCCAGAATAGCAAAATGCAGATGCAGTCATTTGGGAGCTAAGAAAGCAAATTCTTTCCCGAAATTCTCCTTTATCCCCACCCCCCACACACAAAAAAGCAGTGCACATGCAGTAATTTTGGATTCTAAAACAAGCCAAAAAAAGGGCAAATTATTTAATAAAGTTATCCTTTTATGCCCTACCCCCCCCAAAAAAAAGCAATGCAGATGCAGTCATTTTGGATTAAAAAAAAAAAAAAAGAAGAGGCAAACTATTTAATAGAATTATCCTTTTATGCCCCAAAATTGCAATGCAGGTGGAGTAATTTTGGATTGGGAAATAAATAAACAAATGAAAGGCCAAATTATTTCATAAAGCTGTCCTTTGATGCCCCAAAATAGCAATGCACATGGAATAATTCTGGTTTAAAAATAAAAAAAGCAAACTATTTAATCAAATTATCCTTTCCTGCCCCAAAAAGGCAACTGTGGACGTGGAGTCCCTTTGCACCGAAAAGGCCAATTATTTCATCAAATGATCCCAATCTCAAATGAACATGCTGTGCATCAACACAGAATTGTTCTGACAAGCTCCCAGAGCTTTCAAGATTCTTTTTCATTTCTCTGCCCGATTTTGGGCAGCGGAGGCTGCTGAGGATTTCATATTTGATCTCCCTCCGTATATTGTTTTCGGAGGTGGCAGGGATGAAAAGGGCTCCCGCAGCATCTTGCTGCCGCCAGTTTGGGAGCATTAGGGAGGAAATGGAAAGGATCTCTCTTGCTAAACAATCCTGGTTTATTTATTTTTTATTGGTCTGTTAGCAGATGTTGAAGTAGTTCGGGGCACAATGTAAACATGTGCTTTTGGAATGGAAATGGCAAAGTATACAATGAAATAAGCAATTGGGAGGGTTGTGGGGTGGTTGTGGGGGGTTTTTTTTGTTGTTGGTTTTTTGTTGTGTCGGGGTTGTTTTTTTTTTTAGACTGGGCCAGTAGGGTTTTGTTTGGTTTGTTTTGGTTTTTTTTCCCCTTTTTGTTGTGTGTGTGTGTGTGCATGTTGTTGAATTTGGAATTAAAAAGAAGTGCTTGATCTTTATATATTGAAATCCTCAGCGTGGAGAGTGACAGCATGAGCCAGAAGAGAAAACCATGGCCCCATGTGGTGTGAAAAAAAGGAACAGCAGTTTAAGTGCTGGAAAGTTGAAAGAGAACTAACCTTCTTGTTCTCCTACTGAAGGGAAGTGGCTGTTTTGTGCTTTTGTATTGAAGCATAGCATATGTGCCTCAGCCTGACAAAAAAGCCTCTTGAGTCAAAAGCAACCCTCGTCCTGTGTGCTGATCCAAAGCGAAGGCCGTGGTAATGAGGGACGGGCTCTCAGGAAGCAGCGAGGAGATAATGCTACATAAGTGGAGAATTCTGTGCACTGTTTTCACCATCCTACTTAATGCAAGTCGCAGGCACGGTGAATCGTTTGCCATCCAGCTGAAATGGGCCATTAGCTATCAGGGAAAATTGTCTTTGCTACTTTCAGCAGATGGAGCAAATATTTTACAAAGCAATTTTACATACGAAAAACATTTGTGTTCCTTGGTAATGATGGCTGTTTTACATGATGCTGCCTTCCATCAGAACATACTTTTCCAGCTAGTGGAAGGCAAAATTGGTACTTTTTAATTTCAAACTTTGCAGTTAACAGGGAAATGCCCAGGCTTCAAAGCAGGTTGCAAACTTTTAAGCAGATAAGGGCATTCACTGTGTCACTTCCAAAAAAAAACAACACACCACCCCATTTCCATCTTTATAAACCTCTCAGATTGCTTTGTTCTGTGCAGGAGGTTGTGGTTCTGGCCAGCGTGCACCTGCCTGAGTGAGGGGAAAAATAGCGAATCAGAATGAGGGAAAAAAATCAACAAACCTTAATTTCCAGAACAGGACCTGATGAAAGTTATTTGGACAGCAAGACAGCAGTACTGACCTCTTCCAACACAACCAGGTTTACTGGTGCTGCTGAGAACATCAGAGTAAGCTGGATTGGACCAGTTCACATCCAGGCAGCTGGAATAAGTTATCCCAGCTCCACTGATCGCAGTGTAAAGGATACATGGTATAACCGGTATGAATTGTCGTGGTGCTGCTGAAGTGGCATAAATTGCCCCAGCTTCACTGACTGCAGCAGAGATGTGGCAGTTTGTATTGCTGAGGATCTGTCTGCTGATTTCTTTCCTCTCTGGCCCAGTCAGCTTTACTTATTTGGAGTTACTTTCTTCACTCTATTTGCTTGCAAGGTCTAAGTAATTTCCTTTCCCTCTGATTTTTAGCTAAAAAGCCTTAGGTCTTTCTCATGCATTCTGCTCTGCAGCCTCTTTCTGTCCCCAGGTCTTCCTATTTCTATTTCTTCTTTCTGTTTATTTACTTCTCAACAGGCTTTTCTTTGCTGACTGAGCTGTCTCCAGTAGATTTCCTACCACTGCCTTCAACATATGCCCCATTTGGTCCTAATTTTTTGTGGCAACTGCCGTTTTAAGGAAGCCTTTCAAAATTCAGCTTGCAAAAAAAGGAAGAAGTTATTATTTTGGGGGGGGAGGGGAGGAGAGAAGGTGGTTGGTTTTTTTCCATGCTTATTCATTGTTACAAAATAATGCAAAACATTTGGATAGATTTAAAGATTTCTGCATAAAAATTGTTATTCACTGCTGTTATCCAGATTTGTTCTGTACCTTTTTTTATCAATCTACATGAAAATTGTTGCTCACCACTTACAAAAAAAAGGTACAGAACAGGTTTGGATAGATTGAAAGCTTTCTGCATGACATAAACAGTGTTTGGACTGCTTCTTTTTTCACTGGTACCATCAAACATCAGCTGAAAGATTTGAACAAACGCTCCCTGTTTCCATTGAGGCTACAGTTGTGAATTGTTTGGGGCCCATATCAAGAGCTCAAGCTCTTCTGGAGATGCTGTCCAATTTAAATCAAATTAGCCTGCTGAGCACTGATCCTTTTGAAAGGTTTGACTTGATGAATGAATGTTGGATCTGGGCTTGAATTTGCCTACCAAAACTCCCTATAATCAGGGTGATTGCCTTTTGAGAGCTTACAGTTGCAAACCCCCTTCAATTCCAGGTGTGACTGCCTTCCACCAACACCTTGATTATCTAAGCATTGCTTCATAAAAGTTGGCTTTGATCTCACAAGAATGTTTCTCAGATACCTTTGAATTGGTGATTTCTTTAAAAGCATCTTTTGTAAGATGACTGGTTTTGACACACTCATCTGTCATAGTCAGTGAGTGCTGAGGGTGCTTTGAACTGCAAAGTGCTCCTGGACTGGCCACTGTTCATCTGTGTTGTCCCAACAGACATTCTGAGTTCATTCTGTGCTCAAATCCCCTTCCAATGCTATCTGACCTCATTTAAGCAAGCAACACCGGGTCTGTTGAGGAAGTATCACTACATTTCTTGCCTAATGTCCATTATATGACAGAGAGTATCACAGAATGTTTTGGATGGGAAAGGACCTTGAAAGCTCACCTAGTCCCTGCAACTAGAGCAGCTTGCTCCTGACCTGGAATGGTTCCAGGGATGGGGCATCTCCCACCTCTCTGGGCAGTATTTTTTAAAGCATCTTTTTCTCTTTGTGTTAGGTAGAAACAACAGCTGTCCTTTTTTTGTGGCTGAGGCAC
Source organism: Dryobates pubescens (assembly GCF_014839835.1). NCBI lineage: Eukaryota > Metazoa > Chordata > Aves > Piciformes > Picidae > Dryobates > Dryobates pubescens. Next base: position 8,849,187 of record NC_071628.1, read on the forward strand.
AGACAGAAAGTCACTTTCCTGAGGTCTCACAGGCAGACTGAATCCAGAAACAAGATCTGTCTAGGTCTTCTACGCATGAAGTTGATCTCTTAATCATATAATCATAGAATTGTGTTGGTTGGGAAAGCCTTCTAAGATCATTGAGTCCAACCATCAACCTAAGACCACCATGGCCACTAAATCATGTCCTGATGTGCCATGGCCACACATTTCTTGAACACCTCCAAGGATGGTGACTCTACCACTTCCCTGAGCAAATTACTGGCCCTTCCTCCTTCTCATTCTGGTAGATAAATCACAGTAAGCTGGCTTTGAATTCCTATTTTTGGTTACACTGCATCATGCACTTGATGCCAAACCCCATCTTGTCAAACACATTGTTCTGGAGAAAACAGTTTGGTTGTTTTTTTTTCCTATTCTTAGATGTTAGCCAAAAGGTTTTATTGTGTTCCTCCAGAGCTCAGGATAATGTGATTGTGGCTAAGGACATTGCCAAGATCAGAGGACGGTTGGTCATCTTCTGAAGCATGGGATGCTGAAGAGAGAGGATGTAAAGCAGAAGCAAAGAGACCCAGGGGAAGCAGGGGAACACTTATGAAGCAGCAAGGAAAGGAGCCTGAAGCTATAGAGTCAGGGTCCTTGCACTTTATATGCTTGTGTACTTCTGGGATGGTTTTGAACAGTGAAAGCAATGCAGTTAGCTTTGGGATTTAATAGGGCTGTTTTGTGTGTGTGATAATAAAGACTTTGAAAGTAGGAACAAAATTATTTATCTCCTGCAAGTATGACTTGTCAAATTCTACCATAAACAGAGGCACAAATACACAGGAAGTTTATGTTACAGAATGGATAGTGGAAAAGAAATGCTGTTGTCTGATTTATCTGAGTTCAGTTTTGGGGCCCTCACCACAAGAAGGACATTGAGGGGCTGGAGTGTGTCCACAGAAGGGCAGCAAAGCTGGTGAGGGGTCTGGAGAACAGGTCTGGTGAGGAGCAGCTGAAGGAACTGGGGTTGTTTAGTCTAGAGAAAAGAAGGCTAAGGGGAGACCTTCTGGCTCACTACAACTTCCTGAAAGGAGGTTGGAGCCAGGTGGAGGTTGGTCTCTTCTCCTAGGGAAAAAGAGATAGGATGAGAGGAAATGGCCTCAAGTTGCACCAGAGGAGGTTTAGGTTGGATAATAGAAGAAACTTCTTCACTGAAAGGGTTCTGAAAGCCTGGAACAGGCTGCCCAGGGAGGTGATTGAATCCCCATCCCTGGATGCGTTTCAAAGAAGCAGAGATGCAGTGCTGAGGGACAGGGTTTAGCACCAGCCTTGGTAGAGTTAGAGAATGGTTGGACTCGATGATCTTAAAGGTCTTTTCCAACAAAACAATTCTATGATTCTGTGATTTTGATTACTCTCTTTTTAATCTAAAAGCTGTTTGTGTTGATGGAACAGCTTAAACATGGGATCAGGCAAAGGCAAACTACTGCTGGCACATGTGACTATTTCAATACGCCGAGCTTCAAAATCTAAACAGTGTAGAAGTTATTGACTGCTGCTATTGATCCTGGAGCAGTTACCAGGCACTTAGCATTTTCAGGTGCCAGATCAAATTATTGATATAAATTACCAATATAAATTATAAATAAATAGATACTCTGCTGAAGGAGTTGGGGGGGGGGGGGGGGAGAGGATTGTCTTTCAGAGAAGGACAGGATGGGAGAGTAGAAAGTAGAAAAATTAAGAAAGGCTTCCTGACTGTGGGTAAACAGTAACCACATTTTTTTTTTTTTTTTTGCCTGTTGGAGGCCTGGTTTTTAATCACCCCACAAGCAGTTTTCATTTCTGTAGTAAAATTGCTTGTGGTTCTATTTAATTTGTTTCTGCAGGAGCCAGCTTTGGTGAAGATCTCCCAGGAGCTGCCGGGCCTTTTAGCACAGCACGTACAGCCAGTCAATGAGAAACGATTCCCTACATGGGAAAAATTCCTCCAAACATTTCTTAGTCAAGGTAAATAAGACTGCAAAGTTGCTGTTAAATGTTATAAGGAGTAATTATGCCATATTGTGTGCCATATTCTTGTTCATCTTGGACCCATTTATATATTTCTCTCCTTTTATTTCACCGTTACACTTCAAATGTTCATTTGCAAACGAATTATAGGCAACTACTCTATCATTCATATGTCCTGTGCAAGCTTTTAACCTAGTTTAATCCTGGGTTACCTTCCTCCCATGATTCTGGATCAGTCAGCACCAACTCCTTCATCCTTAGTCACTGTACTGGAAGCTGTCACATTTGGCAATGGGCTTTGGGGAAGGCTAGCATGCATTGGAGGGCTGGAGCATCTCTCCTTCGAGGAAAGGCTGAAAGGGTTGGTGTTGCTCAGCCTGAAGAAGAGAAGGCTCTGGAGAGACCTTAGAGCTGCATTTCAGTATCTGAAGGGGGCCTATGGGAAGGCTGAGGAGGGACTGTTTAGAAGGGCTATTAAGGATAGGATGAGGGGCAGTTGTTTGAAACTGGAACAGGGTAGATTTAGGTTGGAAATCAGGAGGAAGTTCTACACAATGGGGGTGGTGTAATACTGCACAGGGATAAGGTTGAGGCTCCATCCCTGGAGACAGTCAAGGTCAAACTTAATGGAGCCCTGAGCAGCCTGATCTAGTTGGAGATGTTCCTGCTGACTGCAGGGGGGTTGGACAAGATGACCTTCAAGAGTCCCTTCCAACCCGATGTATTCTGTGTGATTGTGTGTGTGAGTTTGCCTGTGGGTAAATGTGAGAATATTGCACCTTTAGTAGGTGTTGGTGAGCAAACATCTGCCAGACTTGTTTTTCCCACCCATAGGACCAGTGGGGGAGCTGTATGTGAGCTGTGGATGCTACATAAGTACATTGCATGAGGTCAGTTGTGCTCATAACCTTCACAGCTTGGAGAAGAGCCGAGCTTTCTTCCCAGCTTTTGCCTTCCAGGCAGGTTGCCCCTGAGGACCAGTAATGCAATGCCACATTGTCCCTTACAGCATGTTGGCACAGACTCATTAGACCATTGCCACGCTCTTTCTTGCCCTCCAACCAAAGGAAGATGAACAAGTTCCAATCTGAGAGCTGGATAGTTCTGTTTGCATGGTGCTGTCCTCAGCAGGGCTTCCTGCATTAATTCTTGTCATGGCACCTTTGGATCAAAGCTGGCCAGTACCCAGCTGGCCGAGAGCTCAGATGTGAGCCCATGCTTGTCCAGAAGAGGCAGAGCAGAGAAAACCTTTGTCTAATCACTGCAAACCAGTGTATCTGTGAGTGGGCTTTGCACAAGGGTTAACAACCTGTATTTCTGTACCAAATTTTGGACAGATAAGAGTTTGTGGTTGGGTAGTAAATGTGCACAGTGGTTCTGCCCTGCCATCATTTGTGTGACATACAATGGATATTTATGTTTCAGACATTCCTATATCTCTGGGAGAGACAAAGGTCACCCAAAGCTTTATGGGTTTTTACAATAATGCCAGTTAACATAAAACCAGTTTTAAGGACATATTAGTTTATCCTAACTAAATGACTTAGGGCATTATATGCACTGCAGAGGCATATCCAGGATGCCTGGCAGGTTTTTTATGTTAGAAGTTGTCATCTTCAGCTCTTCCCTTCTACATACAGAGTTCCTCATGTGGATGAACTCCAAAAGGCAGATTACTTATCTGAGATGAGCATATGGATGGGTATCTCCAAGATAAGTTCACAGCAGGAGATAGCACTCCTTCGAGGTCCCAACATTGCATTTTACTGATGTTCTGGGCCTGGTGTTCAGCTGGGCTATAGGAGAGCCCAGGATTAGAATCACAGGATTGTTTTGGTTGAAAGAGTCCATCGATTAACCCAGCACTGCCAGGTCACCACTAAACAGTGTCCTTCAGCACCACATCTCCACAGCTTGTAAACACCCCAAGGAATGGGGACACCACCATGGTCCTGGCAGCCTGGGCCAGGCCTTAACAACCCTCAAAGGGAAGAAATTTTTCATAACATCCAACGTAAACCTCACCTGGTGCAGCTTGAGGCCATTTCCTCTTGTCCTTTCGCTTCTTACATGGGAGAAGAGACTGACCCCCACCTGGCTCCGTCCTCCTTTCAGGGAGTTGTAGCGAGGCAGATCATCTCCCCTCAGCCTGCTTTTCTCCAGAACAACCCCTCAGCTGCCCCTCACCAGATTTGTGCTTAGACCCTTCACCAGCTTTCTTGCCCATCGCTGGAATTCATTCGTACTACTCAAGAGCATATTTCTCCTGTCAGATATGTAATATATCCAGTTTGGAACTGCTTGCAAGGCATCTGCAGCTCAAAAGCCACTGTTTGATCTCTGCAGTGCTCTAACAGATGAAATAAATTCTTTCTTTTCTAAGAGATTCATGGGTTCTAGCTCTGCTGCTCACATTATGTTTATTTACTTGCTGTGTCTCCTTAGCAGTCCTCCCTGCGATGTCTGAGCGCAACAGGAGCTGGAGGGTCTCATTCTGTGCACTCTGAAGAGCATCATGTGTGTATTTGATCACCAGTTTAACAGCTAATTCATTCTTACCAGGTGGTGTGATAGAAGCCTTCCCACCCTCCAAGAACATCACAAACCTGACAGTGGATATGCTGATAGAGCCAACAGGCGAGATAAAGATGGTGTCATCTGGAGATCAGCTACATGCTGAAGGGCCTTTGAGATCATCTGGCACTACCATTCCACAACGTTCTGTTGATCCAACAGTTCTTAATGCGCTCTGCTTCAAAATTGGAGAAACCTGTAAATCCAAAGGAGTGCTTGGCTACTTCTCAGTTGATTTTGTGACTTTCATCCATCCACGAAGGACAGAGCAGCAGGTGAGTGGGGCAGATTCATGGATTTGTAGAATAGTTTGGGTTGGAAGGGACCTTAAAGAGCATCCAGTTCCAACCCCCCCTGCCATGGGCAGAGACCCCTCCCTCTACACCAGGCTGCTCAAGGCCTCATCCAACCCAGCCTTGAACACCTTCATGGAGGGGGTATCCACAACCTCCCTGGGCAACCTGTTCCATTGTCTCACCACCCTCACTGTAATGAATTTCTTCTGAAGACCCAGTCTCAGTCTCCCCTCTTCCAGCTCAAAGACACTGCCCCTCATCCTATCACTACAAGCCCTTGTAAAAAGTCCCTTCCCAGCTTTCTTGTAGGCCCCTCTCAGGTACCTTACTTCACGCTGTCCCCCTGAGATCAAGAACTGTCTGCTCTTGATTCCAGCAGATCTTAGGGGAAAGCTTTGCCCTTTTGAACAGTTTATTTCTGAGCTGTGCAGGGAGGTAAAGCACATTGTTATTGTAACAATAACATCAAATTTAGACCTGATCTGCCCAGTGGACCTGAGGAACCTTTGTTGGTAACAACCCAGCAAAGCCTGTAGGGCTGCTTTCAAAACTGAGTGAGAAGAAAATAATATTCTAATTCCTTCTAATGACTTTCTCCCCTCCCCCCCCTCTAAAATAAGTGCATTCTGCATTAAGCTGGTAATTAGAGCTGATGGTCTTATGGCTGAGATGTTTAGATGAAATTATTTTCAGAATGCTCTGAATCTCTTGTATTTTGCTCTGTAAAAATAATTACAGGGATTATTGGACTCTTTTGAGTGTCTGTAAGAATGTAGAGCTGAGGTTCGAGGGGAGATCTAAGGAAGAGGGGATACTGACAATTTCTGATAGCTAATAGGATGATGGTGATGAACAATTTGCTTTACATTGTAATGGCTAATTTAAGGAGAGAGAGGTAATGAAAAGCAGTCCGGTTATGTCTCCAGCCCTGGAGTCCCTGGCCCTTAGCTGGTACAGAACATCTGCCTGTGGTGTCTCCTCATTCAAACCACTTGTGCTCTCCATGTGGCTTTCAGAATATCTGAGAGGAGAATTCACTACAAGAAAGAGAGATGCAGTCTCACCCCCATGCAAAAATGGGATGGGGCTCTGAGCAACCTGCTCTAGTTGCACATGTCCCTGCTCAGTAGCGGGATTGGACTGGCTGACCTTTAAAGGTCCCTTCCCACCCAAAGCCATTCTGTCACTCTATTCTGTGAGTCTATAACTGAGCAGAACGGAAGGGACTAAATAAATGTTTTCTCATGGAATCCTCCCCAAGAGAGTCTTTCATGTAGAGATGAGTGATGGGGTCTGTAAAAGGTAACACCAGAACCACTCAAGTGGCCCTCATCCTCCCTGCCAGAGTTTACAAACCTACCAGCAAAATTTCAGAGTCAGCTGTCTCAGAACTGTTGACAATGGAAAAAGCAGGATAATAAATTAAGACAGCAGAAGAGGGTGGACTCCAGAGTCTGCTGCTGCCACCTGTGATGGGTGGCAGAGATGCAGGGGAGGGGTGGCCTGAGCCTTCAGTGCTCTGGTAGTGGGTGTGGGTTTGAAGACTAAAGAACTGGGGGTCGTTTAGTCTTCAGAAGAGGAGGCCCTCTACAACTCCCTGAAAAGGAGGTTGGAGTGAGGTGGAGATCGGTCTCTTTTCACATGCAATAAGTGACAGGACAAGAGGGAATGGCCTCAAGTTGTGCCAAGGGAGATTCAAGTTGGATATTAGGAAGATTTTCTTCACAGAAATAGTTCTCAAGCATTGGAACAGGCTGCCCAGGGAGGTGGTGGAGTCACCAGCCATGGAGAGGTTAAAAGACACGTGAATGTGGTGCTGAAGGACTCATCTGATGATGAAAAGAAAATTCTTTGCTGTGAGGGTGCCAGAGCCCTGGAGCAGGTTGCCCAGAGAGGTTGTGGAGGCTCCTTCTCTGGAGAGCTTCCACACCCACCTGGACATTGTGATGCTGGGCATGCTGCTGTGGGTGCCCCTTTAGCAGGGAGGTTAGACTGGATGATCTCCAGAGGTCCCATGCTGGGGTTCTGTGACTTTCAATGGATGCTGTGGCTGTAAGCACTCAAATCCATGTGGGTGTTTGTTTCTCTTTGGCGTCTGGAAATCACAGCTCGTATGGTGTGACAGAAAGGCTTTGAGCACGGGGCTTGTATTTCAACCCAAAGAGCCAGCATATGGTGTCTTTTGGCAAAAGCTGGCTCTTTGGCAGTCCTGTGATAATTATATTCCATTTTAAGCTCAGAGAAGGCTTGCAGTCAGACTTTTGGTTCCTGATACCACTGTAGGGTGACTGCAGTGCCCCAGAGAATTGGTACCATGTCAGCTTTGAAATACAGATCACCCTTCCACTGGGCTCCCAAGGTGTATTTACAGAGCCATTGTGATTAGATCTGTGGATAAGCCATACTGGCCAACTTCCACATGAAGTTGCTTTAAAAAGATTAAGGGCTGACATAGTCACCCACTGTAGGCAGTGGGAGTTCTGCCAATTGCTTCACCCAAGCCAGCAGTTCACCCAAAGCTGGTGACATTTCCTGGCATGAGCAAGGTCACACTAAATCACTCAGGGTGTCTTCTGGCCTCTCAGTGCTGTCTGTTGCCTCTTGGTTTTCTTCCCTCGTTTCCAATTGATTCTACCTTCATATTTCCGCTGTCAGCATGCAGCACAACTTCAACATTATTTAAGGCCAGGTTTTTATATCTAGTTAGATGTGGAGGCAATTAATGATGCCATCTGTCTTGGGAGAGAGAGATTACACAAAAGATTGTACTCCTGCAAGCACCATTTTTTTAGCAAACAAGTAATCCTAGTAGATTCTCAGGACGTTTCTCACTCCTATCAGTTGTGCTCACTTCAGTGCAGTAGCTGAAAGGCTCAGATGCATTTCCTGCAAGTCCAGGATATTTGGGTGTTCCTTCAAAGTTCTATTTGACAGACAATATCAACTGATACATGGTACTTTCAGTGAACCTCAGAATGAAAAATGTCATTGAACAAGGCAGCCTGAGTGTTTCCATGCTTACAGCCCCCTGCCACATTCACAATGTTACATGCTCCACAAATACAAACCCTTTAAGAAATATGAAGGGGCAAATAAGTGCAAATTTATTTCTGCCTTTGCAGCCTGAGCAGCTCTGCACTGCCAGCCACACCCTCACAGGTTCTTCCCCTGGGCACTCCTGGGAAGGGCACTCCAGAGCAGAGGAAGCCAATGCGTGGCCTTTGAGTTCCCAGATCTTCATCTGAAAGCCTGCAGAAATCCATCTGTCATAGAATCATGGAATGGTTTGGATTGGAAGACCTTCTTCAAGGTCACATCTAGTCCAACCCTGCTCCAAATAGCAGGGACATCTGCAACTACAGTAGGTTGCTCAGAGCCCCAGACAACCTGACCTAGAATGGGTCCAGGGATGAGGCACCTCTCACCTCTCCGGGCAACCTGGGCCAGTGTCCCAGCACCCTCAGTGTCAAACATTTCTCCCTTTTCTCCAGTCTGAATCTCCCTCTTTTAGTTTAAAACATCAGCCTTTGTCATGTCACAATAGGCCCAGCTCAAAAGTCTGTCCCCAGCTTTCTCCTCAGCCCCTTTTAAGTCCTGAAAGGCCACCAGAATGTCTTCCTGGAGCCTTCTCTTCTCCAGGCTGAGCAACCTCAACTCTCTCACCCTGGCCTCACAGCAGAGGGCTTCTAGCCCTCCCATCCTTGCCGTGTCTGCCTCTGGCCCGGCTCCAACAGGTCCTTGTCTCTGCTGTGCTGAGGACTCCAGAGCTGACCCCAGCACTGTGGGTGGGCTCTCAGCAGAGAGGAGCAAAGAGGCAGAATATCCTCCCTCCACCAGCTGGGCACCAACATGTGCTGTCATAAGCATAAAGTTAATTCTGCCATGGACAATGGGGCATTGTTTATATTTGTTCATATCACTGCTGTTTGTGTGTATTTTCCTTCAACATGCTGTTGTCACATTGCTCTGTTCCTTTGGAGCACAAGTAGCAAAGAGACTCAGCATGATGGATGGAGGAGCAATGTGTGTCTGTCAAACACCTAGGTCAACAGGAAGCCAGAGTGAACGCAGAAATCACAGAATGGTTTGAGTTGGAAGGAACCTTAAAGATCATCTCCTATTTGGGTCACTAGAGAGCTTTGTGACTGTCACAGAGCTGCATCTTTATTCTCTGGCAGTTCTTGTGGTCTACACTGACCAAAAGGTGACAAGAAGGATGCTGTCTTCATGCTGTAACCTTTCAGATACGAGATACACTGTCTTGTATTTCCTCTTGGGCTTTCCATGTGTTTCTGCTTGGTACCCTGGTCTCTCCCAGCTCCCTTTCCCTTGTCCTCACAGGACGTGTGCAGTCCTAGCTGGCCTCTTTGCAACTATTTCTGTTTCCAGGAGGTAGTTCAGAGACACCCAAGGGTTGTGTCATCCTCCATCTGCATGCAGCTCTTGTTTAAATTATGATTAAACTGGAGCACGGTGTGGGGCTGAGCACGGTGAAGGTACCCATGGGATTAGGCATCGGCTCTGAGCATCCCAGCAGGGGCAGAGAAAGCTAGGACCTGACACAATTCTCTGTTTGCCTCAGGAATCTATTTCCATCTCAGTTCTAAGCATCTGTGATTTGTTCCCGAGGGAAAGGGAGATGGAGACACGCTGTTTTCAGTGTCTTAGGGGGAAAAGTGGAGGAGAAGAATTTGGTGCATAACTTGGGCAGAATCGCTTCTGATTCCCACTCTAGGGAAGGCTGATCTTGAAGAGCAAGGTCTTGACCCTTCCGAGTGCAGTCTTGCACAGTATTGACTGAATGCAGCTCAGATCCCAACCTGTCAAGGAGCTCTACCTAAGTAAGTCCATTTAATTGAATGGGACTGTTTGAATGCATAAACTTACTTACATCCATAGGTCTCTGGGCAGATAATTTGGAGAAGCGGGGTCATAAGTCACCTTTTTCGTCAGTCTGATAGCTTCCACAGCCCCACACCATTTGTGGCAACAGTCAGAGAAGAATGGATTAAATTGTTCATTTTGGGCACAGGAGAAAAGGAGAATTATAGAGCTGGAAGTTTAGGTAGGTCTTCTTCCTCCATTACAGTCCAGTAGCTTAAAAAGCCCCTGAGGAGGATGGCCTCAGCCATGCAGGCAGGTCTGGGTGAGGAGGAGTACAGATGTCTCTGAAGCCCAGCCATCAGCTCTGGTGTTACCATTCCATTAATGCTTTCAGGGATGCTTTTGGTGGCATCCCTTCTGCTCTCCTGTAGAATTCTACTGTTTGCAGAAAAGGAGGCTGAAGGGAATCCTTCAGGCTCCCTACAGCTCCCTCAAAGGAGGCTGGAGCCAGGTGGGAGTTGGTCTCTTCTCCCAAGAAACAGGCAATAGGATGAGAGGAAATGGCCTCAAGTTGCACCGGTTCAGGCTGATACTAGGAGAAACTTCTTCACTGAAAGGGTTCTCAACCCAGGGAGGTGGTTGAATCCCCATCCCTGGAGGTGTTTCGAAGAGGCAGAGATGTGGTGCTGAGGGACATGGTTTAGCACCAGCCTTGGTAGAGTTAGAGACGGGTTGGACTGGATGATCTTAAAGGGCTTTTCCAGCCAAAACAATCCTGTGATTCTTCAGCATCCCCACCCAATCCAGGCAGAATGTAGCATTTTCTCTGTGTTATTTCCAAACAAGAGCCTCAATGCTGTCGTTAACCATCTTCCAATCTTACGTTCAGCAGGTCAGAGGTTAGGGCCAGGTCTAGGGCCCTCAGCTAAGTTTTGAGGCCAGCAGCAGTCCATCCCAGCAGCCGCCACGAGATGGCAGCTCAATAAGATCCTGTGGGCGATCGCTGCCGAAATTATCCATTCCACTGCGAATTTTTGAAGTCATAAAAGAAGGTCTTTTTCCAGTGCCCAAGCTGCACTAATATTTTACTAATTGACATTTTTACTGTCTCCTTCGACCACTTCTTTAAAAAAGAGCAGGTGTGCTCTCTCAACAGTAACATCCACATCAATACTGGATGCAGATGAAACAGAGGAGTGAAAAGCTGTAATTTAGTAACTCCTTAAGAATTTATGTTTCTGTCCTTTCTCAAGTTTATGTTTTCAGGCTGAAGCGTTTTTATGGCAGTTGTAAAGAATTCCACTACACTTGTGACTACTCACTGGAGAGGTCTTTACCATCAAGCTCTTAAGCTGCACACGCTGAAGGCGAGCGTCTCCTGACAGCGCTTGGCAGCCTGTGTGAAAGGGAGCAGTTCACAGCTTCATCGTATTCCTCTTGCAGGATGTATTTCTGGCTGGGTTTTTTTTACCAGTGATGGGATTTTGAAGAGTCCTAATCTCTGCTTTGCTCAACTAAATCTACAATCATTCTGAAGACTATCTCAAATCTTAACTACTGCCACTGGTTTATTATTTTGTTCTTAAACCATAACTCGTCATAAACCCCTAGGTCTGATTGTCTTTCAACTTCCATTTATTGTTTGAAAGGCTAATGTCAGTTCTGGGCTTCACAAGTGAGCTCTGTTCAGTTTAGTTTCTGCCTATTAGTCCTGAAAGTCCCCAAACCTCAGGTGAAAGCTCCTTCCATCATGCTGCTGTGCCACACAATCCTGTCAGGATGCAACACTCGGATTGTAAGTACCTATAGCTGCAAGTGTCCCCTTGCTGTAAACCCTCAGTAACTGAGGATGGACTCAAGTACTCAATGTTTGTTCATCTCTCTGGTTGTTTTATCCTTTAAGTTTACTTAAACTTGACCTCTGCACAGGCCTTCTTCTAACAGCTCCTGATTTTCTGGAGGAGATGATAATTCATCTGGTTATTAACTGCCTGACCTCCACAGATGTTGCTCTATAGACTATGGAAATAGACTCATAAAATAATAATAATAATAACAACCCCCAAAACACCACAGCTCAGATTTTTCAAGGGTTTTGACACCCATTTGATATTACCTCAAGTGATAACCTGTTGCAATTCACTAGATGTTACTAAAGAGCTGGAACTCAATGAATATTGCATCCGGTGTGGGGCTCCCCAGTTCAAGGGGGACAGGGATCTACTCGAGAGAGACCAACAGAGGGCTATGAGGATGATGAAGGGACTGGAGCACTGCCTTATGAAGAAAGGCTGAGAGCCCTGGGGGTTTTAGTCTGGAGAAGACTGAGAGGGGATTTAATAAATGTTTATAAATGTCTGAGGTCTGGGTGTCAAGAAGGAGGGACAGGCTCTGCTCAGTTGCACCCTGTGATAGGACAAGGGGCAGTGGATATAAACTGCAGCACAGGAGCTACCACCTCAACATGACAAGGAACTTCTTTACTGTGAGGGTCACAGAGCACTGGAACAGGCTTCCCAGAGAAGCTGTGGAGTCTCCTTCCCTGGAGACTTTCAAGACCCATCTGGATGCATTCCTGTGTGACCTGTGCTAGATTCTATGGTCCTGCTCTGGCGGGCGGGGGGGGGTTGAACTCGATGATATCTGGAGGTCCCTTCCAACCCCTAACATCCTGTGAGCCTGTGTGATCCCATGAACTTTCTAGCCTGCTTAGAGAAGAAGAGCCCAACCTATGAAGCAGGTCTGATGTTTTTGTTTGTTCTGCCTGTGCTTGGAGCTCTGTGGAGCTGTTAGAACGTTTGGGAGGTTGTGTGCCACAAAGGTGGAGTTGGGTTAATGTTTCTAAGAAATCTTTTTATTTGCTTTGGGTGATGTTTTCTTGATAGACTGCAGGAACAACAGAGTGATAAAGTCAGTTCACAGATGTCCACTGCCTGCTTCCACTGTAAGCAGCTGCATTGCTGTTGTCCTCAGAGGTCTCCATCCGCCAGCCTCAGGCCTGCTGAACTTCCATCCTTGCTCAAAACTACCAAAACTGTTGTTTGTTATTGGTCACTGTAATTTTGCAGAGAGCACTTGTGACCTACAGGACCCAGAATGGGCCTTAGAAATCATTTAATCAAAGGATTCAGTCAGCTAGTTACTAATGACCTGGCCTGTACTTGAACTAAAGAAGTGGGAGGACATTATCCATGAAGCTAAAGTCAGTCCCATTCCCAGGCCCTGTGTCTTTCCTGTTTCCGTGGCAGATTTAAAGGGCACTTCTGGATTTCCATGGCCAAAGGGAATCCCCTGCTAGGATAAAACTGGAATCTTCTGCCAGCTAATCCTTCTTCCTATCTCCCCACATTAGGGATGTTCTGGGACACATCCAGGACAGAAAGGGACACGGCCACAACATAGTGTTCTCTGATAATCCTGAGCCAGGAAAAGAATCCTTGGGGGTGATCCCAGCTGGCACATGGTAATGACCATTTGGCTGCTTTAACTTGCAGTAGGGGTGGTTCAGCCTCAGGCCCAGAATGAAAGGAGGTGGACAGGTGGCTTCCAGCCATGTTTCCCTTCCTCCTTATGCTTCTGGAGATCAACATCCTATATTTGCAAAAAATACAATGATTTTACCTATGGAGAACATAACTGTGACTGAAGCTTAAGTAGGTGTAGACAGTAGGAGCTCTCCTTCATGCAAGAGTAACAGGCAGGGGAGAGAATGGACACCTTCCTTCATTGTATGGTGGGGCTGTTAGTCAATTCTGGCAATAGGACAAGAAGAAATTACCTCAAGTTGCAGCAGGGGAGGTTTAGGTTGGATATTAGGAAACATTTCTTCCCCAAAAGGGTTGTCACATCTGAAACAGGCTGTCCAGGGCACTGGTGGAGTCCCCATTCCTGGGGTGCTGAGGGACATGCTTTAGTGGAGACCTAGCAGTGCTGGGTTAATGGTTGGACTTGATGATCTTCAAGATCTCTTCCAGTCAAAATGATTCTATGATCTGAGCCTGTAATTTTGCAGACAGTCATATGAGCTTGTCAGTCTGAGATGATGAAACCATGTTGGGAGCAACTAGGTGATGAACAGACTAGCAGGAACTCCTTAAACTAGTATTTAGTCTTATGATTTCCAGCACAAAACTTGCCCTGCTAAAAGCTTTTTCTCCTCTTCTTTGAGTTCTATCCCCTTCCATGGGCAGAAATGAGGCTGGAGCCATCCCCTGGCCCAGAATACAGCCTTTGTTCTTACCCATGTGTGCTGCAGGTGCAGGTATGTCTTTGCTTCCATGTTTTTTTCATCTCAGTCATTTTATAGAATCATAGAATTGTTTTGGTCAGAAGAGACCTCTAAGATCATCAAATCCAACCATGGACCCAATAGCACCACCGTGGAATGGTTTATGTTGGAAGGGACCTTAAAGATAATGTAGTCCAGCCCCACTCCTACAGTGAGCAAGGACATCTTTAACTAGAACAGGTCACTCAGAGACCAATCCCACCAGACCTTGAACCTTTCCAGGGCTGGGGGCATCTTAGGTGTTCAAGAGGAGATTGGACGTGGCACTTGGTGCCATAGTCTAGTCATGAGGTCTGTGGTGACAGGTTGGACTCGATGATCCTTGAGGTCTCTTCCAACCTTAGTGATACTGTGATACTTGGTGCCATGGTTTAGTAGTCATGAGGTCTTGGGTGACAGGTTGGACTTGATGATCTTTGAGGTCTTTTCCAACCTTGTTGATTCTATGACTCTATCATAGCTGATTATAGTCCACCTTAAGTCAAATTTGTTTCCTGCCCCTCTATGCATCAACAAAGCTTCTGAACAGTTCTGGTGTAGACACTGAGGTTGAAGCAATGCAGCTGTGTTGAGCAGTGTCAGGGTGTGGAGGAAGAGCAACGACTTCACTTTGCCTGAGCTAAAGAGCAGTCCTTGGATATCCTCAGCTTTCCCTAGTCCCCGCTCCCCCCGTGTAGCCCTGCCATCTCCTTTCAGGGGGCAAAGCTGTAACTGAGGACCTGAAAATCCGTCTCCAACAAGGTCCAAGACACATTGACTGGTACACAGTGCTTGGAGATGTTTATGGAAATCGGTTTGCCGCTTCTGCAGTTGCTAATTACTGTTTAGCTCATTGGGAAGGGCAGCACATACTGGAAAAGTACAAATCGATAGGAAAGTTCCTTCCCTGTCTTGCAGGAGTGATGGTAAAGTATAAATTATTGAAGAAAATTAAGTATTCTAATTGGGGAATGTTCCCCTATTACTAAGTAAAGGCAGCCATTAGCACCTGATTTGCATTTTATCCCATGCAGCAGGAAATGTTTAAGTTGACAAATAGGATATTTAATACAGCAACAGATCCTTGGCAGTTAGATATTAACAACTGTTACTGCTGTGATTTATTCACCATTATAAAAAGGGCATTACTATGTGCATATGATTCAGAAATTAACTCCAGTTTACCAAGAGGCCTTGACTGCCTGACCTCTTAATATGCTTCTAATGATGCCATTTACCATTCAAAGGCTTATTCAAGTCATTCACTGCTAGATTTGTTTTACAGGGGTCCACTCTAGGACAGATATTTGCATGCCTTAACATTTCTCATCGGTGTAGCAGGCACAAGCATTTTTTAAGTGGGGAAAGCACAGGTTGTTGGGGTGGAGGAGCCTGGCAGAAGAAATCCGTGACTGCTTGAGAGCAGTTGCAAGGAGAAGGACTTGGGGGTGCCAGTTGATGGAAAAACTCAGCATGGGCTGGCAACATGCACTTGCAGCCCAGAAAGCAACCATGGGCTGGGCTGCATCAAAAGAAGTGTGGCCAGCAGAGCAGGGAGGGGATTCTGCCCCTGTGCTCTGCTCTGGTGAGACCCCACCTGGAGTACTGTCCGATTCTGGACATGGAACTGTTGGAGCCGGACCCAGAGGAGGAAACTGACAGTGATCACAGACATGGAGCACCTCCCCTATACATAGAATACATAGAATAAACCAGGTTGGAAGAGACCTTCAAGATCATCGCGTCCAACCCATCAACCAATCCAACACCGCCCAAGCAACTAACCCATGGCACCAAGCACCCTGTCAAGTCTTCTCCTAAAAACCTCCAGTGATGGCGACTCCACCACCTCCCCAGGC
This sequence comes from Dryobates pubescens, assembly GCF_014839835.1. NCBI lineage: Eukaryota > Metazoa > Chordata > Aves > Piciformes > Picidae > Dryobates > Dryobates pubescens. The sequence continues at coordinate 8,865,005 of NC_071628.1, forward strand.
AGCCCATTCCAATGTGCAATCACTCTTTCTGTATAGAACTTTTTTCTAACATCCAGCCTGAACCTCCCCTGGCGCAGCCTGAGACTGTGTCCTCTTGTTCTGGTACTGCTTGCCTGGGAGAAGAGACCAACATCCGTCTGTCTACAACCTCCCTTCAGGTAGTTGTAGAGAGTAATAAGGTCACCCCTGAGTCTCCTTCTCTCCAGGCTAAGCAACCCCAGCTCCCTCAGCCTCTCCTCGTAGGGCTTATGTTCCAAACCCCTCACCAACTTTGTTGCTCTTCTCTGGACTCGTTCCAGCAAGTCAACATCCTTCCTAAACTGAGGGGCCCAGAACTTCCCCTATGGGGACAGGCTGAGAGAGTTTGGGCTGTTCAGCCTGGAGAATGTGCCAGAATGTCCCCTATGGGGACAGGCTGAGAGAGTTTGGGCTGTTCAGCCTGGAGAATGTGCCAGGGAGACCTTAGAGCAGCCTTCTAGTACCTGAAGGGGGACTACAGGAGAGCATAGGGAGGGACTTTTTACAAGGGCTTGTAGTGATAGGAAGAGGGGCAATGGCTTTGGGCTGGAAGAGGGGAGACTGAAGAAATTCTTTACAGTGAGGGTGGGGAGACACTTGAAGAGATTGCCCAGAGAGGTCATGGGTAGCCCTCTCTGGAGATGTTCAAGACCAGGTTGGATGAGGCCTTCAGCAACCTGAATTAGTGGAAGGGGTCCCTGCCCTTGGCAGGGTGGATTGCAACTAGATGATCTTTAAGGTCTCTCCCAAACCATTCTATGATATTTCCTTCTGCTATATCCATGGCCTCACAAATCCTAACTGGCTTTTGTGTGCTTTAATGCTTTGAAATCTTCCTGAGGTTTCTGTGAGGCTTGCATCATTGCCTGCAAGTATGCCCTTCATGTGGGTGAGGTGGGATGTGTTCCACTGGCAGCCCTACGACTTTATGGTCTGATTCTTATGTAGTTAAAGGAGTATAAATCTGAATTAGCACCACAAAACAGTGTGGGTGGAAGCAGAACCACGCTGCAAGTCTTTAGCCTTTGCCTTCTGGAGCTTCCCTTTTTCTCTCTCCAAATACCCAGTTGGAACTCTAAGTTGACTTTGTGTAACCTTAATTATTCCACAGCTGAAAAGTCCGTGTGTGATATTTACCATCTGGAGAATTACCTATTTACTGTCATGCAGGCTTTAGAGCTGTTGAGCTCACCTCTCTGCTTTTTCTAACTGTTGCTATAACCTTGTTAGTACAGGGCACCTCTTTTGTCCTCAGCCTCTTGGTTTTCTCTCAAAAGTTGTGTTTGAAGCTCCCATCTGGAAGTGGTTGATGCATCAGCAAAAGGGAACCTGAAGTGTGCAACCCAACATGCATGAAAATAAACGATTTCTATGATAGCTGAGTTTCACCCTTCTTATTCTCTCCTTTTTCTATAGAATTTTAATGTTCCTGTGTGCATTCTGCTTAGGTATGGGCAACAGACCTTGACCTTTGCTACAGTGACCAGCTGGCCTTGACTCAGCTCATGTTGTACGTGACAGATGGAAACCTGGATTGTCGCTCCAGCCACTTTGAAGTGTCTCTTGGTGCAAAGAAAATGAAAACCCAACGTACTCAGCAGGAGGAGATAAAAACTGTAAGTGGTGATTTGGTTACAAAGAAAATTATTAATGTAAACTCCCTAAAAATCTCCTAGATCACAGCTCCAGAGGAGCTGAATCTGCTCCTTTTGCATTTTAAACTCAGAGAATGCCAGGTTGGAAGGGACCCCAAGGATCGTCTGCTAATGGGATACCATCAGGTTAGAAATCAGAGGTTCTGGATGCTTATGGGCACCTGATGATTCATCCTGTGTACTCAGTCCCATTGATTTGTGGCAGTAAGTAACTTCTAAATATTTCAGGTAGTTTTCAATTTGTGAAAAAAGGTGGCAATTTATATGTTGGAAGGAAAAGAAGGAGATTAAAGCACTGCCCTGACTAGAGGAGTAACTTAAAAGCAATCCAGAAGGAATCTGAGCCTTCATTTCATGAGCTGCGCTGTGGAATCAGAAGTCAGAGCGCTCAACTTCTCCCTTATGCACAAAACTGAGCATTAAGCAATCAGGGCTACAGCTGCCAAAGGACCTGGACATGCAGTTCCCTCCCAGCTTTCATTTGAGTTAAACCTGAGTATTAGTTCTCAGAAAATTCATCTCACTGCTGGGTAGTAATTATACAGTATTAATTATGGACGCAGTCATCTGAGTAGGAAGAAACACTCAGAGCGCCCTAACCAAGGTGAGTTCCCTAAGCAGGGATATGCAGTCACACTCCTTCCTGTTTGCTTTCTCTGGACCAGAGTTACAAAGCTCAAGGAGGAGACCCTCCTCTTTGCACCACCAAGCAAGAGCCCTGAAGTCCCCTCACTCAATTTTTCTGTTGCCAGACGAGGTTCATCCTAACTCAGTGTGACGTGCTGTGGCCTTGCGTGTGCTCAGCTCTCTGTGGGTGTTCAGGCTTAGGTACCAAAATGATGAGTGCTGTGGCACTTGCTTCTTGTGGATCTCACCTTCAATCTCCCTGGAAACTCTTGAGATTGTGTCTGTAATAGGGATGGGGTTTTAAATAAGGTGATATTTGAGTTTTGCTTTGAAATCCTTACAAACACAGTCACAGAAGGATGGCTAAGCATGGTTAACAGGTTTCTTGTTTATTACTTGATTTGTTATGGTTAGAACCCTCTTAGTGCAGGATTTCCTATGGCTCTGAAACCTGAGACTGTCCCTCTGGGGCTTGTCAGAAAGATGGGGCCAGACTTTTATCAGGGCCAGTTGTGACAGGACAAGGGGTGATGGTTTAACTGAAAGAGGGAGATTTTCTCTCTAGTCTAAGAAGACATTTTTTACACTGAGGTTGGTGAGACCAGGTTACCCAGAGAGGTGGGAGATGCTCTATCCCTGGACTCACTGCAGGTGAGCTGAGCTCTGCACTGCAGGCTGTTTGGAGCTCTCAGCAACCTACTCTAGTTGCCAATCTCCCTGCTGGATGCAGGGGTTTGGACTAGATGACCTTTAAAGGTGCCTTCCAACCCAAACTATTCTGTGATTCTCAGAGGGGGAGAAAGGCCTTTAGAGCAGCCACAGAAGAAGAACTGTAGGTACATGTCTATAACACACATCAGGATATAAAATCAGATGCTGTTGTACCCATTTTGACACAAGATTCACAACCCCCTGCTTTTCCTGCATAGAGGAGGAATGCAGCACCACTCCAAAAATGTCATGGAACTATAATTTAGAGGTTAATGAGCTCTTGATCTATTGTTCTTGTCAAGCAACCACTTTTAGCCGAAGAGAAGTAAATTAGAGATGATTAGTCCCAGTAGTCCGAATTTTAGAAATGAAAAGTAATCAAGCAGCAACTTTTTCTTTTTTAATTAAAATTGTGTCGGAATGAACATCAACTGTCACCACATCCTCTCTTTTGCTTCTTCCTGTTATTTCTGAGGGCTTTACCTCCCGAAGAGTTAACTCCCGAGAAGGCGTTCTGGCAGGAAACCGTCTTTAGGAGAAGGAAACAAACAAACAGAGAGACAAATGCTTTCCCAGCACATGAGCTGTAATGAATGATTAAGTAAAAACACTTTGTGTGAAATTATGATGTTAATAATGGTCCTGTCCCTTTGAATTGATGATATACTCTCCGTCCTGGTGGGTTTGAGTTTGATAGAAGGGGAGTTTTGCGCGAGGATTTTATTTTTAGAAGGGCTTCTTTGAAAGAACAAATTTCCTAGATACCGCTGCTCCTGTAATTATGTACAAAACCAATCACTCATTATAGTTAGGATACATTATCTTCTAGACAGATGAGGCTAAATAAGCAACACATTAATAATTCATCCTGCAGTTCATTATGCATGTGTGTGCATGCTTTGTAGCTGAAATAAGCACCTCATCAACCTGATGCCAACCCTTAAACAATAGTTCTGTGTTATTGCAGCCACATTCAAGTTTACGCTTGTTAAACTGCTACTTGGATTATTTTATCAAGCATTCATTTATTTGTGGTCCCCTACTGCAGAGAACAGATTTTGGAAGCTCCTTTTTTAAGTTAATGACTTGAGCAATGGGTGTTATTAATTCTCTGAATATTATAAACATGATTAATTTTCAGGCAGAGATGTATCGCAGAAGGATTTCAGCTATGTCAACTTACATGAGTCAATGTCAAAGCAAATATCACTTGAGGAGCGAGGCTGTGAATTACACGCTCCGACTCGCAGCATCCCCACCCTGACTCAACCACCAGAGGAGGGCCTCGATTTAGGAGAACTGCTCTCTTCACTTCTGCTCAAGGCAGCATCTCTCTTCTTTTGTCCTGAGAGTTCCAACTCCCGGCATCCCTGCTCTCCATGAACCATCAGAGCACAGCCTTGGTTTAGGAGAACATCTCTGTTCGCTTCTGCTCAAGGCAACAGCTCTGTTCCTTTGTATGAAGAGTTTTCATAGAATCAGTCAGGGTTGGAAGGGACCACAAGGATCATCTAGTTCCAACCCCCCTGCCATGGGCAGGGACACCCCACACTAGATCAGGCTGGCCACAGCCTCATCCAGCCTGGGCTTAAACACCTCAACCGCCTCCCTGGACAACCCATTCCAGGGCTTCACCACTCTCATGGTGAAGAACTTCCTCCTCATGTCCAGCCTGAATCTCCCCACCTCCAGCTTCATTCCATTCCCCCTAGTCCTATCACTGCCTGAGATCCTGAGAAGTCCCTCCCCAGCCTTCTTGTAGGCCCCCTTCAGATACTGGAAGGCCACAATTAGGTCACCTCAGAGCCTTCTCTTCTCCAGACTGAACAGCCCCAACTCTTTCAGTCTGTCCTCATAGGAGAGGTGCTCCAGCCCTCTGCTCATCCTCGTGGCCCTTCTCTGGACACCTTCCAGCACCTCCATATCCCTCTTGTAATAGGGGCTCCAGAACTGGAGGGAGTACTGCAGGTGGGGTCTCACCAGAGCTGAGTAGAGGGGGAGAATCCCCTCCCTTGACCTGCTGGCCACACTTCTCTTGCTGCAGCCCAGGATCTGATTGGCTTTCCAGGCTGCAAGTGCACTCTGAGAGCTCATGTTGAGCTTCTTGTCCACCAGCACCCCCAAGTCTCTCTTCTCAGGGCTGCTTTCCAGCCAGTCCCTGCCCAGCCTGGATTTGTGCCTGGGGTTGCCTCGACTCAATGCAGAACTGATTTTTATCCTTATCATGAACTCCACTGCTATCAGTTGTGTAGCTCCTTGGAGTCACTGTGCCTTGTCTCCTCAAAGACTTGTGTCCTGGTTTGAGCTAGACCAGAACAGTTTCTGGTCAGTGATGTCACTTCTCAGCTCAGTCTCTGCTCAGTGCAGGCATGTTCTGAAGTTCAGAGCAGGTTCTTGCAGACACTAGCTGTTTCTAGCAGTGAGAACACTGATGGGGAGAGTCCCTGCCAAGGGTTGGGGTGCAGACCAAGGGCACTGCCACAGTTTGTGCCACTTGTTGGGGTGCAGGAAACCAGAGGTGGCACCTGCAGAGAGAAGTGGATAGTTCAGGTGACCCTCAACTGACCAACAAGGGATTCCATCCTCTGGATGTTGCATTCAGGATAAAGCTGAGAGATCACCAGGGTCAAGCCTCTTCTTCAGTGTCATTGACCCAAGAGGATTCTGTCCCTTCTGCCTTCAGTCTCAATCTGTGTGTTCCTGAATCCAGTTCTAGAATCCAGATCCTGAATGCAGTTCCCATCTGCTGCTGAGTCCAGTGTGGGCCTTCTCCCACAGCATCAGTGGTGACACAGACATCACTGCCACCAGGGGTTGGGTTCCATATTGGTTTATTGTCTCTATTTCATTTTATTGTTACTGTTTTCATTAAAGCTGTTTCAGTTTTCTTTCCCAACCTATCAGTCTCTCTCCCTTATTCCCTTTCCCTTCCCTTCAGGAAGGCAAAGGGCTTCATAGAGAGCATTTGTCACTCATCTAGTGGCTGGCCCAGCCCTGACCCTTGACAACCTGCTGGGAAAATCATGCACACTCATGCTCAGCCTTGGAGGAACCCAACTTCAAAACCTACTGATGCTTTGCTTTGGAATTGCTACTATGGAGATGAGCCATCTCTAGAACAGAATATGTAACCAGAGGGCAGGGTGGGCCCAGAGGGTCCAGGACTCAGTTACCAGTGAGGCTGTGGCAATACCAAAATGTGACTCTCTAAATTTAAACTACAGACCTCACAGATCTGATAGACCTCATCTATCATACAAGGTTCTACTACACTTTGAGGTGAGGATTTAATTTTGCTGCATGGAAACATCTCTGTTCAACAGACCTTGTGATGAACAGGGATTCCTCCAAGTGGAGCCTGACACTGACACAAGGTCACTGAGAAAAGACATTTTAAATAGTAAGTCATAGAATCAGAGAATGGATTGGGTTGGAAGAGACCTCAAAGATCATCTAGTTTCAACCCTCTGCCATGAGCAGGGACACCTCTCATTAGACCAGGTTGTTCAAGGCCTCATCCAACCTGGCTTTGAACACCTCCAGGGAGAGGACATCCACAACCTCCCTGGGCAACCTGTTCCAGTGTCTCCCCACCCTCACTGTAAATAATTTCTTCCTGAGACCCAGTCTAAATTGTTAGTTTCTGATATAACCTGATGTGAAAATCAAGACTTCTGTGTTGTTTTCTTTAGCCTTCTCCACTCAGCAACTGGTGTGCAGTAGCAAGCACTCAACTGAGGCACTCCAGCCTTTCTGGAACCTACTACAACGCTCTCTTCCAGATGTGTAAAGCTCGTGGTGTTGGATTTGACCTCCAGGTATGAAAGGGGAAGAGTGGAAAACAGGATGTTCACTCTGCCTGACTGCTGTATGTAAATTCTGATACAGTGAAACCACCTAGCACCACATAAAGTTTTAGTGCTCTCTTTAGCATAAGAATGTTTGTGTTGCTCTGCAGTTCTTTGTTGCTCTGCAGTTGTTTTGTGGAGGAAAGCTTGGTATAAATCAGAATTGATTTCATTCTACATTGTTTTTGTGATGCCAAGTAATGAACTCTGAATTGAAGAAGGTAGTTGCTGTGTAAATTAGTCTGATATTTTAACACAGCCTTCTTTACCTGGGGTATCAATGGTGAAGAGCTGCAGTGCTGAGATACCTGATTTGGATGAAAACTGGAAGCAGTGAAGGATGAGGAGTGTTTCACCATGTTTATGTTACACCACAAGGAGTAGGGAGTGGGACATGGGAGTCGTCAGCCTGGAGGATAGAAGGTTCTGGGGACACCTTATAGTGGCCTTCCAGTACCTGAAGGGGGCCTATAACAAAGCCCAGAAGTGACCTTTTACAAGGACTTATAATGATACAGGGGTGGGGAGTGGACTGAAGCTTCAGGAGGGCAAGTTTAGTCTTAGAGATTAAGAAGAAACTCTTTACAGTGAGGGTGGTGAGACACTGGAACAGGTTGCCCAGGGAGGTTGTGGATGCCCCCTCCCTGGAGGTGTTCAAGGCCAAGCTGAATGAGGCCTTGAGCAACCTGGTCTAGCGGGAGGTGTCTCTGCCCATGTCTGGGGGGTTGGAACTAGATGATCTTTAAGGTCCCTTCCCACCTAACCCATTCTGTGAATCTGAACGAGACAGGGTCTCTCTCAGAGACTACCAAGAGAGTGGGGTTGTTCATACAGCACAAAGGATGGTGGCTGTCACCAGGGGTTTGGGTCCTTGCCAGCACCAAGTTTTCCTGAGAGTTCCTGGCCACCATAGGGCCCTTTTGCACACCTGTGCACCCATAAGAGAAGATAGACCTTTAGAGGTCACGAGATTGGGTGGTACTGAACAAGAAGAGGAACGAAGACATGAAATGCAGTCTGCTAGGAAAGGAGTGGTTAAAGCTTCTGAGCAGAGCTGAAAGGAAGGGAATTGAAAGAGTTTGGTAGCTGTTAGATGAGACAGAACAGCAACAGAGATTTGAGATCCTAGGGCACAGGGCTTCAGGGGGAACTGCAGGGCTTTGTCAGTACAAACCCTCCCCAGGACAGCAGCTCATGAGGCCTCTCACACTGACATGTCCTAACTGTCACTTAGCACATCTAACAGTCAGTCTGTGGGGTTGGCTGCTGGCCAGACTGTCACCAGCATCATGCCTGTGAGGGACCTGAGCAGAAGGTTAATGCAGGGTCATGTCCTGTGTATATCTAAGGTGAAGTATCAGCTTTAGGAACAGGAAAAGTTAAACACATTATCACTGTCTTTAGTTAAGGCTTTTAGGAGTTAACCAGTCTCTTGATAAAAATGACTGTGTGGAGATAATTTTTAAGACACTTAGGGACATCTTTTACTGCTCTGGAACAAAAACTGTTTGCTAGTGAATAGACTCTGCTGTGTGTCATAAAGTTAATGTATTCTCTGCAGTAAGTTAGAGCAATAATCTGCCTACTCTGAGGCACAAGCCACTGCACGCAGCTCAAACCAGCCTTTCTCAGGTAGGTTACATACACACTGTTCCTGTGTAACACTGTTATTGTAATTATGGCAGATTTAGGAATAATTAAAGCAACTTTGACTTTTTCTCTAACAGGAGAAACAGGGAACAGTTTTCATCTTGTATGAAGACCAGAAGCGACACAGACTGGGAATGATGTAAGCCAACGCTGTCAGCGACGCAGGCTGGTAACAGCTGGGGGAGTAGTGATACCCTGTCAGGCTGTGCTGCTGTTCAGTGAGACCTGGCCAGGCTGGAAACCTGGGGGAGTGGAACCTTATGAAGTTCAACAAGTGCCCTAGTGAGATCACATTTAAAGTGCTGTGGTTAATCCTGGGGTCCCCAGGACTGGAGTGAGTCCAGCAGAGGCTACAAAGGTGTTGAGGCGCTTCGGGTATCTCTGTGAGGAGGAAATGCTGAGAGACCTGGGGCTGTGTAGCCTGGAGAAGAGAAGCCTAAAACAAGATCTTCTCAATGCTCAGCAAGAGCTGAATGGTGGGGGGGCAAGAGGATTGGGCCAGACTCTTTTCAGTGGTGCCCAGTGCCAGGACAAGGGGCAAAGGACACAAACTGGAACCCAGAAGGTTCCATCTGAACATGAAGAAAAAGTCCTTTGGTGTAAGGGTGCTGGAGCCCTGGAGCAGGCTGCCCAGAGAGGTTGTGGAGTCTCCTTCTCTGGAGAGCTTCCAAACCCACCTGACCATCGCGATCCTGGGCAAGCTGTTCTGGGTAAGTAGCCAGGAGGTTGGGCTGGCTGATCCACAGAGATCCCTTCCCATCCCCACCATGCTGAGGTTCTGTGAGAACACACCTGATCTTCATTCTTCACAAAGTGACCACAGGCAGTCAGGCAGCAACAATTCTGGTAGTTTGGTAATTGTTCAGACATATGAAAGCATCATCTGTACTGAATGGAGAGAACTGATGTAAAGTTGGTTGTCAAAATAACATGTAATGGGTGAGGGGCTGAGACAGCCTGTTCTCAGTCTGTTCTGCACTCCTGTGATGCTGGAGCATGGCCTGGATAAGGAAACGGCTTCCCTGAGTGCTGGATGGGACTGGGCAAGTATTGTGGAGGGCAGGACAATTGAAAAGGATCTGACAAACTGAAGAAAGTATCTGCAAAACAGAATGACATCCAGTTGGAACCAGGAGCAAGAAATTGCAGAGATAGCAGTAATGAAGGTGAGGAACAAGTAGCTCTGCAGAAGAGGGGCTGAGAGGTACGGTGGCTTACAGCCTGCGAGTCACAATGCCTTTATCTTATGGGAGGAGGTAAACAATATTAACCTGGAAGCACCAGAAGTAATCCTTCCATTCTGGACAGAGACATGAGTAGAAAATGTTGAGTGTCCCAGGAAGCATGACTCAGAAGGCCAGGCTAAAGAGGACAGAGAGGGGGAGGCAGAAGTGAGGTCTGTTAAAATGATCTTCAAACACATAAAAAGCCTCTGTGGGGAAGGAAAAATCTGATTTCCAGGTCTTTGGTAGTAGGACAAGAAGACCTGAACTTAACTTGCAGTCAGGGAGATTCATACTCAGCAAAAGAAATATTTCTGGTAGTAAGGGAAGTGAAGAACTAATTAGATTGTTCAGTGCAGTTGTCATTGACAGCCTCTAGTAACAGATGAGACAAACCTCTGTCAGGATGATGTAAGGAGCATTGATCCTGCCTGAGCACAGGGAACAACCTAAATGAATCCTAAAGATTGTTTCTAGGGTGTGATTCTTTCAGCCTGTCCAAGCTCCCTGTGGATGAGGCTGTTGGTAAGGTACAAGTGAGTCAGATTTATTCCCAGCTTGGGTGTTCCTTTAGGGTACTGCACCCACCTGTAGTCACAGTGTGGGTAGCTCACACGATGGAGCTGTCAGATGAAACTGAAAGAAAATCAGCACACAAGAACCTGTAAAATATCTACAGGAGCCACTCACAAAGTGGTTTGGGTAGCTGAAAGTGTTCCATAAGCTGCTGAACTCTCCTAACAGCCCCCTGATACTCAAAGGTGAAGCACTTTCCTTCCCTGATCCCAGCTCTGGAATCCTCCTCCCCCCCGACCCTCCTTTAGCAGTGCCTCTGGCATGTCTGCACCTCTCCAGGAGTTGATGCAGCTCAAAAACTGAGCAGAAAGCTCTGTTACTGGACTGGTTTTCTGTGAGGCTCAGATAGAATCAGTCCATAGAGGGTACATAGTGAGCAGGAAAGCTGTGTGAGATAGATGAAGAGGAGCAGAACCTGCCTTCTTCAGGGCCAGTGGGCTGTTGGGTCAGCTTCTCCCTGTGATAGCCACACCTTGGAAAATGGAGTCTTTATGTTAGGGGTACTGCATCCTGACTACATTCTTGTAACTCCTTTGCAACAATAGATGCTGGAGGAGTAGAAGCTCGGGGGGTGCATTCTGGCTCTCTGCAACTCCCTGAAAGGAGACTGGATCCAGGTGGGGATTGGTCTCTTCTCCCAGGGAAAAAGTGATAGGACAAGAGGAAATGGCCTCAAGGTGTAGTAGGGAAGGTTTAGGATGAACATTAGGAAACATTTCTTCATGGAAAGAGTTGTCAAGGCCTGGCTCAGGGAACTGGTGGAGTCCGCATCCCTGAAGGGTTTTCAGAGCAGCGGAGATGTGGTGCTGAGGGCCATGGTTTAGTGATGGACTTGGCAGTGTTAGGTTAAGGGTTAGACCTGATGATTTCCAAGGCCATTTCCAACTGGCAGAGAACTTGGAGCAGATGATCTCTGAGGTCCCTTCCAACCTGAGCCATTCTATGATACATATAGAGAGTCTGCATGTGCCACTGGGAAACCAAAGCCTCAGAAGCTCCAGCAACCTACGAAACGCTGAAAGGTCTCCTTCTCAGATGTCTTGCACAAGCTGTGGGCAGAACCAGCAGTTCTGAACTAATGTAGGTCTTTAGAGTGTTCTGCTCTCAGTCCTAACTCACCAGTAGCCTTTTACGTGGAGCAGCTGAACCCTTACCGCTTCCTTCTGCGAAGTTGATTAATAAAAATTATTTATTGCACAAATCCTTTTTGTTGACAAGTTAAAATGGAGCCTCATCTTTCATATCTCCCTGAAGATTGCCACCTTGTGAGATTGAAAGCGCTCATTAAATTCCATCAGCAGACAGGCACAAATGAGAGGGTGATTGTTTTTAAGCATGTGAAGGGAATCATCGGTAAACTCATTTGTTTGGATATCATTAACAGAACAATCGGAGAGGATCTCCAGGGGGTCCTCCTGACCTTTGCTCGCAATCTCTTCATCATCCATCAAGAAATATCACCACCTAATATGCAAGGCGAGACCAATTTTAAGGTGAGGTGTTAATTAACTAACGATCCTGGTTAATTTCTGTACAAGGGCTGAAAATACCTCATGCTGTATCATAAACAAGTGCTAAACCATTCCTTTTTTATTGGTAGCAGCCTGTATTTTGCAGTGTCTAGGTCAATATGGTAAGTCTCCCAATGAGCCTGTTAGTTAAATTTAAGTTGGAAACTTTTTGCTTTGAAAAGAGAAATAGTTGAGCCTGAAGCGATTTGTCATGCAATGCTCCCGACTGTCCCCTCCAGGAGCAAAGGAGCTGCCTCAGTCAGTTCTAGCAGCGATTCATAGCATGGTTTGGGTTGGAAGGCACCTTAAAGATCATCCAGTTCCACATCTCCCGCCATGGGCAGGGACACCTTCCACTACACCAGGAGGCCCTGTCCAGCCCGGCCTTGAACCCCTCTACAGTGGGGCCAGTTGTCATAATTGTCTGTTTTAAAGGGACACCATTGAAGTAAGAATCTGCATTTAGGAACAAACTTCTTAATTTCTAACAGCTCCTTGAATTTCTTCTAAGCAGGCAGCCACATAATCCATTAGTTCACATCTTTCACCCTGCCATCCACTTCAAAAGTCAATTTTGCTCCCAATTTCCTCCACTTGCCCATCCCTGAGGGCCAGAGGATGCTCTGGGGTGGTACAGGTGGAGGCAGGACAAAGCACTAGGGCTCCTCAGGCTGGGAATGTTCCCTCAGGAGCACCCACCTTTACTTAGAAGCTCCTTTGTGATGACCTCGCTGGCGAAAGGAGCCAGGAAAGCAATAATGAATGCAACCCTGTGCCCTGCAAGAAGCGCTCATTACAATGCTGCTTTCTGATTCCAGAGAATAGCTGAACTTTCCAGAGGGAGTTCTGCTGCTGAAATGTATCACCTTTAACTTCAGAAAGTTTCTGAGATCCTCTCTTTCATCCTTTTGTGCAAAGGTGAAGGGGAGCATGGTTACAGATTTATATCTTAAATCACAGAATGTCATTTAGATCAGATGCTTTCCAGTGTGCCTGCATTCTCCTCTGGCAAGCAGAGTGTGAGGAGACGGCTTTTGGACCCAAGTACATGTTAATATGTTCAGTTGTGGGGCCCTCACTCCAAGAGGACATTGGGATGCTCAAGTGTGTCCAAAGAAGGGCAAGGAAGCTGGTGAAGGGTCTGGAGAACAGGTCTGGTGAGGAGCAGCTGAGAGAATTGGGGTTGTTGAGCCTGGAAATAAAGGAGGCTGAGGGGAGACCTTCTGGCTCTTTACACCTCCCTGAGAGGAGGGTGGAGCCAGGTGGGAGTTGATCTGTTCTTCCAAAGAACAAGCAACATGTCAAGAGGAAATGGCCTCAAGCTGCACCAGGGGAGATTTAGGTTGGACAGGAGGAACAATTTCTTCCCCAAAAGGGTTGTTGTCAATGCCTGGCCCAGGCTGCCCAGGGCAGTGATGGATTCCCCATCCCTGGAGAGATTTGAAGGACATTTATACGTGGTGCTGAGGGCCATGGTTTAGTGGTGATGTTAATGGTTGGACTCCGTGATCTTAAAGGTCACTTCCAGCCTAAACAATTCTGTGATTCTGTTACAGAAGAAACAAAAAACTCCAAACCCTACTTTTCAGTATGAGGGAGTAAAAAGCAATCACTGAAGAAAAATCTCAGAAGGAACTTCCTAGTGAGTTAACAATGATTTACACAGATGAAAGAACACCTGCTGGCTAATTACAATTACAGATTGCACTGAGGTGTACTTTTTATTTACCTGAGGTTTGTACCTATTTACTAATAGTTCCCCCACCTGCCCCCAACTTTAATGGGTGCAGCATGTCCTGTGTCACACCAGTTACCTTTCCCAGGCAGGCACAAGCAGCTGTGCAGGCTGCCTGCTGCATTTCATTGTAATGCCCATTAAATAACTCATGTTCCTCGACTCTGTTGCAGATGGCAGTGCAAGGTATCGCAGCCATTCTAGGGACTGCAGCAGGAAACACACTGGAGTGGGAAGAGGAGCAACCTTCAACAGCAGATGCTCTGGAAGAATAGTTAAAGGGAAATGATTACGTGCCTTGTTTTATGCTTCTGGAAAGGCTTCTCAGCTGTAGGAGCAGGTTTGGTTTCCCCTCTGTGTCAGCAGCTGAAGTGACAGGAACTGAGGCAGCAGATTTCATAGAATCACAGAATGGGTTGGGTTGGAAAAGACCTTAAAGATCATCTAGTACCAAACCCTCTGCTATAATCAAGGACACCTTCCACTGGCCACATCCAACCTGGCCCTGAACACCTCCAGGGAGGGGGCATTCATGACTTCCTTGAGCAAACTGTTCCAGTGTATCACCACCCTCACTGTGAAGAATTTCTTCCTAATATCCAGTCCATGTCTCTCCTCCTCCAGCTTCAGTCCATTGCCTCTCATCCTATCACTATAAACCCTTGGAAAAAGTCCCTCACCAGCTTTCTTCTAGTCCCCTTTTGGGTACTGGAAGGCTGCTCTGAGGTCTCCCTGGAGCCTTCTCCAGGCTGAACACCCTGAACTCTTGCAGCCTGTTCCCATAGGGGAGATGCTCTAGTCCTCTGATCATCTTTGAGGCCTCCTCTGGACCTACTCCATCAGTTTGATGTCCCTCTTGTGCTGGGGACACCAGAACTGGATGCAGTGCTCCAGGTGAGGTCTCACCAGAGCAGAGCAAAATCACCTCCCTGTCCTGCTGGCCACACTTTTTTTGATACAGCCCAGCACACAGTTGCCTTCTGGGCTGCAAGTGACCATTGCCAGTTCATGTTGAGTTTTTCATCAACTGACACCCCCAAGTCCTTCTCCTCAGCACTGCTTTTAAGGCACTCCTTGCTCAGCCTCTATTTGTGCCTGGGATTGCCCTGACCCTGGTGTAGGATTTGGCACTTGGCTTCATTTCTGCAGTTTCCAAGTGTGTTTAGAATTAATCTCTCTTCTTGCTCAGAAATCAACTGCTGAAAAGCAGATGATCATGATAAATGCCCCTGATGTTCATACTGTTGTTTCTGAAGTACTGTATCTGGTTTCAGAATCTTGTCCATAAATCAGGCCAGGAGATCATCCTCTACTGAAAAGAGGGATTTAAAAGCCATGTAGATGTAGTGCTGAGGGACATGGCAGCAAACTTGGTACTGTTTGGTTAATGGTTGGATTTGATGATCTTAAAGCTCTCTTCCAGCCTACATGATTCTATGATTTGAAGTATCTTTGAGATTCCTTCCCAAAAAGCTCAGGCAAAACCAGTTTTTAAGACAAATGTCACCAAGCAGTTGCAGAAGATCGTTGCCCAGGCTTCCTCATGGCTGAGTCGTTGACCATTCTCTTCATGTGTTACCATTTGTGTCAGCCTTTTTCTCTTCTGCTTTGGTGACAGGAGTGATTTAACTGCAGATGAGAATGCTTGCATGAATGCTGATCCCTGCTTCAAATAAAAATCCCCAAGAATATGTTTGTTTCACTCTTGTTGGGTTGGTTTTGTTCCTTTCTGACATGTAATGTCAACATGGGCTTGGGCTTAAGATACACCAGAGCCAGACAGATTTTTTTTCTAAGGGGAATTCAGCCCAGGAATGAGATTCCTGGAAGTCTTTACTCTTTATGTTAGAAATGAAAGGAGGCATTTTTGGCTGTGGTCAGTACAACAATGATCTCTTACGTGTCAGGAAATTATATGCCAGGGAGTAACTTGCTTATTAGTTCTTCCTGCAAGCTACATTTGTTCTCTGTGCTACTTTGAGGTTCATTTTCCTCGCTGCATATGTAATGAACTCTCTCCTACCTCAATACTCTTTGTAGAGTTCTCACCTAGCTTCCTTCCCAGGCTGTACAACATCCCTGTTTGGTCAGCAGAAGCAGAATCCTGGGGGAAAAGGAGGCACAGGAATGCACAGCAGCACCAAGCTAGTTTCTTAAGGGTTAAGGAAAATGAAGCCTCAATCCAAGCCAGAACAACATAAGGCCTGAGAGGCTCATTAGTTCACTGGCACTTAATAGACTGCAGAGTCCTAGGAGTAAAGGAAACCTGCACTTCCTTATGTCTTTGTTCTGTTCTGACAAAAGGAAACTATACCTGTTTTTGCAGGAAACAAGTGACCTGGAGGTTCCCATGGTGAGAGAGCTTTCTCAGCATGTGCAAAATGTGAAATGTATTTTGAGGGGGGGAAAAAGAGTTTTTAATTACTATTAACACTTCTGAGCATTGGGCTGATGGAAGGATTGAAACAGCTTTGGAGTCTCACATTCAACTCCCATGCTGCTGGGGCCAACAATTAATATTTATTTTTTTTTAGCAATACAGCAGATAAAAAAATTTGAAATTATTTAAAAATAAAAGGTCAGAGATACAGTCATGATTATCCTGGAATATTTATTGCCACTCACCAAAGGCATAAGAGAGATCTTGGACTGTAGCTTGAATTTCAGAACATGATCTAGAGAACAGAGCAAGCAGAGACAAAAGGCAGGCCAGATGTGGCTGCTCATCAGAAATCACCAGAGAATTCTGAGGCTAAGAACAGCAGAAGCCCAAGCTGGTTCCCCAGCTGCAAGGTATGGAAGGACAAGAGAGGCAGTGGGGTTTGGCAACATCAGTGGTGGAAGACGCAGACAATTAAAGGTTTTATTTTTCTGATGGGCCAGAGCTGCAAACAAGGATGTGTGCTCTGCTGACAGCACGTCATGGGGTTGGGTTTTGTGATGACATACTGTCTGTAGCACAAATTCTACCCATTTCAGGTCATTCTCCTGAGAGAACATTACCTGGAGTTGATACTGGAAACTGGATCTCCTGTTTTGGATAGTTCAGTTTAATGCCCTACTGAAAAAAAGGCATTTAGCCTGTTTCCCCCTTTAGAATGACAACTCTTGAGCACAGAGCAAAGAGCAGTTCATCACTACAACCACTTCCAGATCTCTTCTGAAATGTTTACCCTACCCATTTTCTAAGAGATCTCCAATACCTCATTCTGAAAGGTCAGGAGCATTTACCCCTTCCATTGAGGCTAAGGCAACAAATCCCTGGGATCTGAAGGCTATCCTGATCCTGAACATTTCACAGTGATTACCTGGCATCACTTCCCATTTAACAGATCAGCTATCAAAGATCTGAGGTACTGTTTCATTTTAGACTACAGATTTTCTTATGGCAAGCAGGCATTAAATATTAGGAACAGATTGTGCCTTGTCCACTTTATAAGAGGTAATTTTGACCATGAAATGTAACAGCTGAATGTAACTCTTAAGGTGTAGTACATAAATTGAGCCTTTCACCAGTGAGCCACAGCATCAGCTTCCACCTTATTCTCTATCCTCATTGTTGCCACTAATAAAGAAAGATATTAAAGCTAACTATATGCTCTATTAATTATAGGAAGGTGAACTGGAGTCAGAGTTGTTGCTGATGATTAATAATTACTGGTTCTACACTACACATGTAGTACATTGCAGTAAATAAACAGGGTACATCATTGGGTAGTAATTGATTAATTAGCACATTCATCCTACATAGCTCAATGGTTGAAGATTGCTGAGCTTGGGATATTGGGTGCAATTATTAGAAAGAAAAATCTGTTCCCATTTCTCAGTTTAGAATCATGGAATGGTTTGGGTTAGAAGAGACCTTTAAAGATCATCTAGTCCCAAGATTTTTTTATTAAGCCTTTTTGGCTCAAATAAAACATCCACTGGTTCAAAACGTCAGCTTTTATTTACAAATCATGGAAGAGTGGCTATGATTTTTAAGTATTTCTCTTCAACGGAGTCTTAAGACTTTCAAAGAGCTATCTTTAATTTGATGTCAACTGTCACATTTCACCAAGTAAAATCAAAGCAGTTCAATATATTCTCCCCGAGGGTGCGTTAACCTGGGTTGATGCTGCAGCACCACAGGGGCTGCTCCCGCCAGCACACAAGCTGCAAGCAAAGGCATTTCTAATTATGTAATTGCACAGATTTTCTGTGTATTCTCGCATTGATGTGGACGGCTGGCTCCTCTCGCCCTCGGTCTGGCAGGGTAACTCACTGCCCGGGCCGCCTCTGCCCGCTCCCACCTCACCTCAGTGCGGAGCTCCGGAGCGGCTTTGGTGCCTCTCCCCGTGCCGTGACCCTCCCGGCAGGAAGCCGCACGGCCCACACTGCCCCCTCTCCCTCACCCCCGCAGCCTCGGGCCAGCCCCGCCGCTGCCACGGCCAAACGCAGCTCCGGTGCCCCACGCAGATGCTGCCGCCGCCGGGGCGACCTTGCCGCCGCCCGTTCCCGCCCTCCGGCGAGGCGCAGGCGCGGCGGCGGCGCAGGCGCGGCGACCGCAGCCGTGGGTGCGGGGGACCAAAGCGGGGGGTCCCCCCAGTATGTGGGCGCTGAAGCGGTTGCACGAAGCGGTTGTGGGGCTGCTGCTGTGGCGGGGAACGGCGGAGTCCCGTCCCGCCGCCTCGGAGGTGCTGAGTCAGCACCTGCGGCAGCGCCGTTTGCCCCACTGGACCTCGTACTGCGTCAAGTACAGCGCTGTGCGCAACGACCAGTTCGGCCTCTCCCACTTCAACTGGAAGGTGAACGGCGCCAACTACCACATCCTGCGCACCGGCTGCTTCCCCTTCATCAAGTACCACTGCTCCCGCGCCGCCCCGCAGGACCTGGCGCTGCAGAACGCCGCCTTCACCGCCCTCAAGGTTCTCAACGCCGGTGAGTCGTGGCCCGGGCCGGCTCCGAGGCCTCCCGTCAGCTTCCCTCGCCCGGGTGTGAGTCAGGCGGAAAGGTGCAAACCCACAGCTGCTGCAGCCGGAGGGTGGAGGAGGGAGGCGCTGGAGGCGGGCGGGCCGGGCTCCGGAGGGACGGCCCCGGGAAGGGGGGACACGGGGGCGGTGAGGCTAAAGCGGCGGGAGCCAGCCCTTTGGCTGCGGGCAACAGCGCTACGCTCCCGACTCGGCCCTCACCTCTTCTCCTTCCCCCGAAGCGGGGGAACCCGCCTGCAGCGCCTCCTCCTCTCCCCCTCTTGTCGGGTCTGACCGGATGGCGTGAGGAAACGAATCGCAAAATGCTTTCACCTGCTGTAGGAGTATAGAGTTCTCCTCTGAGTAAATCGATACTCTAGGGGCTTACTCCGTGGAGTAAATCGATACTCTTCGGGGCTTTACCGAGTTGGTGTTTCTCTGTCCTGTTGCGAGAGTGAAAAATTAAATCTCCTTTAAGCAAACGCGCCAGCGGTTGTTATTTACATGGCTCACACCAGTTGGTATGGATTGTTTTCCATACAAAAATCTGTGTTCTGTTACCGGAGATTAAATTCTTTCCTCTAAGCAAATACACGAGTGCTAGAGGAAGCACAACAGTTTGTTTATCTTAGACAGTGCCTGGGCTAATTTGATGCCTCTTACATACAGGCAGTGTCTAAAGTAGTGGAGGGCTGGGGCCATGCTTGATCCAAAAGTGCTGCTGTAATATAAATTATCATATAAATAAACCCGCGCCGTCAGTACCTTATTAATAGAAAAATGGGCACAGATAATTACTGAAACATATTATTATTCAAAATGTAGTATATGGCTACAACATTGATGTAAATGGCGACAGTCACACGATCAATTTCATCCGTTTCTTGTTTCCATCTTTCATTTGGAAAGTAAACCTCATTGCCTTTGCAGTTAGAATACATAGAGTTCTTCAGTAACATTTTACAAAACAAATCTGCTGCTCCTCGGGGTTTTTTTTGATCTTTCCAACTGATACAGTGAGAAAATGTCATCAGAGATTTCTTAGTAATAACTTGAAATCTGATTTTATGTTTTGCTTCACATAGTCAGACCTTGCATCTTCCCTGCTTTTCTTGCAGCTACTCTGCACGTTTCTTATTTAAACTGTTAGCAAGCATGCCAGAAAAGAGAGATGACTCTGCCTAGAGAATCTACCTTAAGCACTTTGGGTAACTTTAAAGCGTGTTAAATTTGGTGGGTTTGTACCTTACTGAATTATTTAGTTTTTCCTAAGTCCAATATTATCATCTAGAATAGATGGGTAGCTCGGCTGTTATATATAAATATTACATATGCACTTGCATATATACATCTGCCTGCTCCCTGCAGTTTTGTTGGAGTGGTTAGTCTGGACCGCTGATCCCCAAGAGCAGCTTCAC
Organism: Dryobates pubescens; assembly: GCF_014839835.1. NCBI lineage: Eukaryota > Metazoa > Chordata > Aves > Piciformes > Picidae > Dryobates > Dryobates pubescens. Next base: position 8,884,926 of record NC_071628.1, read on the forward strand.
GATGATCTGCGAAATCACTGCCTGTTTTCCCTCCCATCTCTCCTCTGATACAAACTCTGAACTGATAACTAAGTGGATGCCCGGGGAGTTTGTGTTTCAGCATTTATATCTGTATGTGTTGTTGTTTTTCCCCTCTAATTGGCAGAAGTCAGGCTGCATACACAGCCATATTTGGCTTCTTTCACACCACTGTTCTCTGTTTTCTTTCTCTATGAATTCCTGCATACTGTTGCTTTGCTTAAGCTGCTTTCTGATCCCTGTGTGCTTGGTAAACAGGAAGGGTGCTAGGTGCTGATAGCTGCTTGCAAGCATTTCAGTATAGACAAAACATTAAGGTGGCAGTTTTTGCTGGAATGCTTTAGCTCTGATTTAATTTTTGTGTCATTGTTTTCGCTGTCAGTAGGTGGATTTCATTTTCCTGGCTTGCTGTCATTGTATGTAACGTGTTTTTGTCTTTCCGTAGGCATCCCAACTTTGCTATATGGAATAGGCTCCTGGTTCTTTGTCAGTGTCACAGAGACTGTTCACACGAGCCATGGCCCAGTTACTATTTATTTTCTAAATAAAGAAGATGAAGGTGCCATGTACTGAAATCCTGCCCTCAAGTTACCTGTCTTTCGGTGGGTTTCTGTGTTGCAGCTGCTGCAAGTATCTGCTCCCTCTACCTCAAAACAACTGAAGGCAACTTTGTTGTGGCGGTGCGTTGTGTTCTCTTAACGTGCTGTCTTCAGGAAGCTTGATGGACTTTGTGGGCAGAAGAGATTTATTTTTGCAGAGGTCAGTAAACTTGAGAAAAATAGAAGCTGTGGGAGAAGAATTAATATTCCAGAGGGTGTTTAGAATTTATGGCAGTCAGTGACTGGCAGTGCTGAACAAACTTGTGACCGTTCAGAGATACCTTTGCCAACTTAAAGAGCTGAATTGTGGCATGGGGGCAGGGGAGCTGTGAATACACTGGGCATTTTCAGAATGTCCCTGAGAACATGTAGCTGCTTAGGTTTAGACTGATGAGATGTTTCATAATGCACTGATTGTAGGTGAAGTGTGTTTGAATGAATCCGTGGCGCTGCCTAGTCAAAATTACCTTGAAGACTATGGAAAATTACCACCTCAGAAGTTAAACTGGCTGTATCACCTTTCTTCTAATAATATTTAAATAAAACATATAAAATACATTTCATGCTTCTACCTTCTGTAATTCTTGAACTCCAGATACCTGCATTATTACTACTACTATTGCTACTATTATTTATTATGACTCTAGGTTGCTTCACAGGTAAGTAAGAAAACCTAAGTAATAAAGTTTCCATCCCCTCTGTTAATTTACAAATTGCTGATATTTGTAGTTAATACAGGAGAAGGAGAATAATACCTTCTTTTTATTCTTTTTTTTCCCCTTGGATTCAGAATAACTGATCTCCACAGCTGTAACTGAGCACAGCTCTAACAGACAGATAGAATGATGGAATGCCTTAAATTCACTTGGAAACCTGGGCAGAAAAAAGGCATTTAGAGAATTATTTGAGTAGTGGAAATAGGGAATGATTTGATAGTTGGTTCAAACAACAAAAACACCTGTCCAGGATGTATCACTGGTGCTTGGTTTTAGTGCCAGCAAATTACCCTGTTGGTTCCAAATCCCACCTCTGGTAACAGAAGTTGATTACCCCAGTTTTCAGAAGTAGGAAGATAGATGTAAAATGGCTAGGAAGCGGTGTTGGAGGGTAATCATGATTCCCTAAATAACTGATTATCAAGCTATGACTACAGCATAGTTTAATTTAAATACTTTTTTGCTTAATTCCACATAATGGAACTGGTTTCCCACTTAATGAAGCTTTTCTAAGAGCCACACTAAATAACAGATGAATCAGAGAAGCGCTTGCTTTGTTCTATTTAATTTTGGAGAATATTCTTGACACAAGCTAAATGGGTCACAAAGATGAGGAGACGTTGTAAGTGGCTTCATTAATAACAAAAAAATGACTGCTAGCATCTTTCCAGGCCTGATTTTCAGCCTATTGGATGAAGTTATTTAACTGCAGCTCATAAGTTTAAAGTCAGATACTGCTCATTCATTGCCACGCATCTCGTCGATACTTTGCTGTAAAGGTTTAGTCTCGACGCAAGGTTGATAAAAGGGTTTTTAATTACCAGACTATAAATACAGCTCTTCGTTGGAGCTGCAGCTCTGCTCACTGCAGCTCGTTTGATTTCTGATAATGTGGACTGCTGACTTTGCTTACCTGCTTTTCGATAACTGCAGGCAACATGACTCCTTGTCCGTAGAGCGATGGGCAGGTCTCCTTAGAGAACATCTCTGACAAACTACCCTATTGATTGCTGCAATTCTGTGCTGCTTGCAGCATTAAATAGAGACTTGATTTCTTGTTCAATGATCTCACTGTGTAACAATTAAGCAAATGTAATATTTTCTTGTATTACATGAAAATCAATGGACCTCTTGCTCTTACGAAGTTGATCATGCTAAAGGATGAACTAGAAGTTGTCTGAGGGCAGAGTGCAAATATAGCATCGTTCGTTCGTTTTGTTGAGGCTTGTGTGTGACCTGGTACAGTACTTCAGAAGGAAAATGAGCTATTCATCAGGGAAAAGGAGTTATTAAATCATGGCCAAAATAATTTTCAGTTATGAATATAAACTCGCTTGTCTTCAGCCAAAGGTAAAAGATTTCTGGCTTTCATTCTCTTTTTGCTATAAATAATCCTTAGTATAGTTTTATCATCTGAAGTTTTGGCCTGAACGAAAGGGGGAAGTGTTGAGGGCCAAGAATACCCATCTGGTCTTACAAATTTCTGTAAGGCTCAGGGGAGGATGGGAGTGGCCAGTGAGGGTTGAGGATGCAGTGTGCAGTTCCCAGCTGAAGCTTTTGCTGCTTTGCCTTTCTAATCTTTCTCACCATACCTTCCACTTGCAGCAATCCACTCCTAAAGGACACTCCAGCAGGAGGAGAGCAGGTTTTGCTGTGAAGTCTGAGTACTTGGACTAAACGTGTCCTTGAAGTAGGACTTGATCATAGAATCAACAAGGTTGGAAAAGATCTCAAAGATCATCCAGTCCAACCTGTCACCCAGCACCTCATGACTATTAGACCATGGCTCCATGTGCTATGTCCAATCCCCTCTTGAACACCTCCAGGGACAGTTACTCCACCACCTCCCTGGGCAGCACATTCCAACAGCTCACGACTCTCTCTGTGAAGAACTTTCTCCTCACCTCCAGCCTAAACTTCCCCTGATGCAGCTTGAGACTGTGTCCTCTTGTTCTGGTGCTGGTTGCCTGGGAGAAGAGACCAACCCCCTCCTGGCTACAACCTCCCTTCAGGTAGCTGTAGAGAGCAATAAGGTCTCCCCTGAACCTCCTCTTCTCCAGGCTAAACAACCCCAGCTCCTTCAGCCTCTCCTCGTAGGGTTTGTGCCCTACAAGATGATGAGCTCCTAAGAAATTAATGTTGAATCTGTGCCCAGCTGAAAGTTAGCAAGTAGTACATCATCTGTTTAGGGTTTGGAGAACAGGTCTTGTGAGGGGCAGCTGAGGGACTTGGGGTTGTTCAACCTGGAGAAGATGTGCCTAAGGGGAGACCTTCTGCCTCTCTACAACTCCCTGAAGAGTGGTTGGAGCCAGGTGGGGGTCAGTGTCTTCTCCCAAGGAACAAGTCACTGGACAAGAAGAAAAGGCCTCAGGTTGTCCCAGGGGAGGTTTAGATTGGACATGAGGAAACATTTCATGGAAGGCATTGTTAAGACCTAGAACAGGCTGCCTATGGCAGTGATGGAGTCTCTGTCCCTGGAGAGATTTAAAAGAGGCCAAGATGTCCTGCTGAGGGACGTGGTTTAGTACCAGACTTGGTCGAGTTAGAGAATGGTTGGACTCAGTGATCATAGAAGTCTTTTTCAACCAAAGAGATGCCATGATTCTATGACTCTAGGGTAGCACGAGTGGTATAGTATGCAAACACGATACTTAAGTGCCACGAGCTGCCTGGGACACATTTGGATGTCACAAAACTTCATGAGAACGAACATCAAGCCACCCGTGGGTTACCAGAAGTGGGAGGAGCAGGCAGGAACAGAAATCAGCATTTCTTGGGGTACTCTCATTAGTGCTGCCCAGTCCCTAGCGAAACGTTTGTCAAACGTGCACAAAAAGTCTGAAAGTGAAATATAGTAATTAAGACCTGGGCTTTATCGATTGTGTGGCTTAAGTAATTTTTCACAGCAAACATAAGATTTAATAAGTATAAGTAGTTAAAGATCCTGACTTGGCTGTAGTCATTAGCATGTAATTGAACTGGTAAAAAAAGATCAGTTAAACCTATGTTGATTACCACCTTATCTTTGAAAGGCAATTAAGGGCCTCAATCATTGCAACAAGATTTGATTGTGCAGCCTTTATTGGACATTGATCTTTCAGCGAGGCACAGTTACATTTTCCATTAATTTACAGTACCACAGTTTAACTCAGATACCTGAGCCCATTGACCTGGGCAAGATGTAATGCAAAGCCCTCCTTGAGGGTAAGATGCCCTCACATAGTCATTACTGTTTAAAAAGACCGCGACAAGAAGTGGCTACCCGATCCTCCGGGTTTAGACTAAGGTTTCATTTCTCTGAAGTAGTGGTTAAGCGAGGTGAAACAAAGCTCTCTGCCTTTTTATGGCATCTCTCACTCATTTAAACATCACTCTTGAATACAGCAGAGAGATAATTAAGGCAAGGCTCAGAAAGATAAACTGCACTTGATTTCAAGCGGAAATGGCGCGGATCAAATCTGTACAAAGTCAGGGAGGGTCATTTTGTAGCTCAATCATCTATAAAAGATAAGTACCAACACTAGTGTGTGTTGCACACACAGCATGTGGGTAGTATAATATGCACAAAAAAGGAATCTGCTTATTAAAATAATTACAAATCCATTATTCGAGAGGAATTAAGCTTGGTGGGCCCCTGCAAGCGTGTTTGGAAGCAACAAGACAACCCAAAGGACCTTGCAGGTGAGACAGCAGTGAAGTGCTGCACGTGCAAATGATGCATCTTTGAACAATTAACCTCTTTTCCATCGTAAATTAATACCAGTAGCAATAAGGATTGATACTCCCAGTGGCTTGTGATGAATATGCTCACAGTGTCTCAAAAATAAGCTGCTGTGTCCCCATCTTGATCTCCTTTCTTTCCCTAGAATGATGTTCAGTGCTTTTCTCCAGTCCAGAGAAACCTGGAGCCAACTGACCTCTCATTGACTGAAACAGAAGTTAGATCTGTCCTCAGCTTAAGCTTTGTGTGGTTGACTTATGGTAATTCTGGGTGTATAGCAGCATTGAGTAGAACCTTTTGAGGCTTTTGATCTTTGCTTTTGTGTATTTGTGCTTACTCTGCGCACAAAATTTGCTGGGCATGAACAGACCTGGATTTATCAAGACTCCTGTGAATTAGAATCCTGAAGAGGAGAGTGAAGTGGAGGAAACATTAATTCCCTGACAGATGTACTGAGTTAAAGAGATACATTAGCAGTGAAAAAGAAGGGGTGGGATGGTGTTCAGGTGGAGAGGATGGAAGAATCAATTTAGTAGGAAGGATGTTCTTCCCCTCAGCTCTGCCCTGGTGAGGCTGCTCCTGGAGTATTGTGTCCAGCTCTGGGCTCTCCATCTCAGAAGTAACAGGAAGTAACAGAAAAGAGTAACAGAAGTAACTGAAAAGAGTTCCATGGAGCGACATGAGTATGTTCAAGGGATGGGAGCATCTCTTACAAGAAGAAGCTAAGAGACCTTGGTCTCTCTGGCCTGGAGAAGAGAAGACTGAGAGGGGATCTGATAGGGCTGGGTGATAGGTTGGACTGGATGATCTTGGAGGTCTCTTCCAACCTGGTTGACTTCTACGTTATTCTATTTCCAAAATGGGACTGAGGATGAGTGAAACGTGTCCAGTTTGAGGAAGCTGCTTCCCTCAACCTGTAAGTATTCTCAAACCTATTGATGCTCTTTCCATTACTAATGTTGTCTAGAAAAGGAGATCAGGAGCTCAGAGTTCAAGCCCAACAGTGTTACTGTATTTTGTCATGGACAGATCTAAAAATTCAGAGGAAATCAAATTTATTGGAATCATTCTACAGGCAAGAAGAACAGAAAAGTGTGAGTTGACTAAACAGTCCCCTTTGAGAATCTAATAGCAGTAAAAAGATCCCTGATGTCTAAATGTCTTTGCAAACCAGAGCTGTAAATCTCCCTGATTCATGTTACTACTGAATGAAATTTGGCCTTTTCTTTTTGCAGTGCCCTTAAGCCTCTGGTCTAGACCAACTTTGCCTGAAACAAAAGAGATTTTTACTTCATATATTACTTACTTCAGCCATTTAATTTGAATTGACTTTTGCTGTAACCCCTTAGTCGTGCTCACTACAGAAAAGTAAGTTGATAATGTGGGAGTTGTCTTGATTTCATCCCCAAATGTACACATTTGTGGAAGTAGATGTTGTGCTTTCTTGAGCTGTATTGTTCAGCTTAAAAGCACCTAAGAAAAAGTGGGCAGCTTCTGCATTGCAGCAAGGGGGAATGCAGAATAAAAATTGTCACTGATCAAGTTGATTTCAAAGGTTATGTCTAGAAAAGGATAAGATGATATTACTCTGTTTACATCCAAGTATTTTAAATGAAGCATGTGTGCAGCAGAACATCGAAATGTGCCTTAATGCTTGGGACACTCGAGGTCAATCACCTTTGTGAATTAGTGAGTAAATGCAGCTCAAATAAAGAGAGCTAATGTATCAGAGGATATTTATTACTCATAGATGAGTGTAGTTTAACCTTAATTATTTATGCTAATACATCATAATGGTCTGGTAACTGCACTGTTTTTAGAAGGTAATGATGTCAGTGTAGCAGAGAGCCTTCTGCAGCAAGAGCCAGCCCAAGTGGCTATGAAGGCCAACAGCATCCTGGCTTGTGTCAGCAACAGTGTGGCCAGCAGGACCAGGGTGTGGATCATCCCCCTGTACTGGACACTGGTGAGGTCACATTGCAAATACTGCATTCAGTTTTGGGGCCCTCACTACAAGAAGAATGCTGAGGCACTGGAGTGTGCCTGGGGAATGGCAGTGAGGCTGGTGAAGGGTATGGAGAACAGGTCTGGGGAGGAGCAGCTGAGAGAATTGGGCAGCCTTGGAGAAAAGGAGGCTCAGAGGAGACCTGGCTCTCTGCAACTCCCTGAAAGAAGGTTGGAATCAGGTGGAGGTTGGTCTCTTCTCCCAAGAAACAAGCAGTAGTGCAAGAGGAAAGGGCCTCAGCTTACCCCATGGGAGTTTTAGTTGGACATGAGCAACAATTTCTTCCCCAGAAGGGTTGTTAAGGACTGTGTCAGGCTGCCCAGGGCAATGGTGGAGTCCCCGTCCCTGGAGAGGTTTCAAAGCCATGGAGATGTGTTTGAGTGCCATGGTTTTAGTGGTGACCTGGCAGTGCTGAGATACAGGGTGGATTTGATGATCTTGTGGACCCTTTTCCAACCTTAATGATTCTATTAACTTGTCAGAGTTAAGTTACACATGATCCAGATTGTAAACATGTTCAGTCATGAGGCTGTCTTCCAGAAAACTCAAGTGTTTATCTGTTCAGTACTTCAAAGAATACAGAGGAAACCACTAAGGTCTGAGACGATGAAATCCTGTGTTGTAGTGTAGCTACTTTGGATGTCATTTGCTTGCTGAGGTAGAATGCACATGGCTTAGAGTGATTTTAATGGCATCACTTTAAGGAGAGAGTCTGAGCCCTGTTCTAGTTCATTATAAAACCAATTCATTACATTCCTTGACATTAATAATCCTAACAGAATTAAAACTAAAACACAATTAAAAGCCATCCTTCAGACAAAAAGTCTAATCAAGGAAGCCTTCAAGTTTCAAATGTAAATTTGCAAGGAGCCTAATTTTCAGGAACACTTGAAATGTCACATTTTAGATCTTGTTCAAACAAAGTCAAACTTCTTTTCTAGTCTTCCAAGAGGAAATGCTGTTAGAGACGCTTGTAACGTGCTCAGTGATTCATGGGCCTGGTTAGCTACATGCTTTGTGATACATGAATTATTTAGTAAGAAAAATCACAATAATTTTGTTGTTACTCAGGAATTTATAGGTTGACAGAAAAACAATTATGCAGGCCCTGAAGCTGGTCTGATGGGGTACAGTGAGATCATTAACAATCCACAGCCATTTTTGCTCCATCCAACTGGCAGAGTTTACCTTGTGATTTCTCAGTGCCTGTGTATCGTCTAACCTTTAAAATACACATAAACCACGTCTGTGTTCTGCTTTCTCTCAAACATGTTCAGAATTTAAAGCAAGAACTAAAGATTTATTAATTCACCTTAAATCAAGTTCAATATTGGTTTGGGGATTGATTTATTTATTTGTTTTTTAGTTCAAGGTGCGTATACTACGAGAAAGAGTTTGAAAATGTCTATTTGAGGCCAGATTCTGCCCTGAATGAATTGAAAGTAAGATCAATGTATTCCCTAGGATTTGGTTCATAAACATTCCTTTACCTCTTACTCCAGCAAGGCTGTTTTTGCCTGTTCAAGTTGTGCAAAAGGGCTCCAAGAGGCAGTGGGAAGGGATGGGAGGAAGCTGGCTGGTTTTAAGGCATCTTCATCTATACAGGTATTGATCAAACTGGTATATGGGGGTGATTTTTTTTCCTAGGAGATGCAGTTTAGAGAAGAGTAAGTGTAGAAAGCCTGGACACTGCTGACCTACTTTTTGATCAGCCTAAGGGAATTCAGTTTGCTGCACTCACTGGCAATCTGAAGATGTAGGAAAGGGGGGGGGAAAAAAAGGTGAATTTCACTATGATACATTATTTTATCAATGTAGAAAGTTATGTATTAATCTCTCTTATAACAAAGCCATGAAAATGCATGCTATGAAAGCAACGATCAGGTGCCATTGTCTCTAGGAAATGAAGAGCTTGTCCTTTGTTATTTATAATACCTCTCCAGAAACTGGTACATGGAGGAAGCAGAGATGATAAATTGAATGTAGTGAACCAAGGACTGGCATTGAGATTCTGATTCCTCTGAGTCTGCTGTATCTGAATTACGTGTACTCTAGTATAGTGCTGGTAATGCAGTATTCCAAAACATACTTAGTCTGTTAGATAATTAATGCTATGATAATGAAAATGACATAAATGTCAGTCTGTCAGCATGCTATTTCTGCCATGGCTGTCCACATTCTTCTAGCAGTGAGGTTAAAATTTCTCAGAGATGCTCAGTAGGAGCAATAAAGAAAACATGGGGCTTGCTGACTGTATCCTCAGCCTCCTTCCTTTGCTTTATACACTTCTATTACATGGGCTGAACACAGGGAATTAGTTTTAGGCCTTCATGCCATGGTTGTAGTGCATGTCAGCTCCCATATCACCTGGTGTAATAGGCATAATTTACCTGCTTTAGTTTCCACTGAATGTTTATGATGGGCATATTACAAAATTATAGAATTATTTTGGTTGGAAAAGACCTTTAAGATCGTGGAGTCAAACTGTTCCCTCACTCTACCAAGGCTGAGACTGAACACCAGCACCCTCTGCACTGCATCTCTTCATCTTTCAAGCACCTCCAGGGATGGGGATCCAGCCACCTCCCTGGGGAGCCTGTTTCAGGGTTTGAGAATCCTTTCAGTGAAGAAGTTTCTTCTAATATCCAACCTAAACCCCCCTGGTGGATCTTGTGTTATTATTGTAAGGGTGGCTACAAAACCAGTGTGTATGTCAAGAAATGCTGTTGTAAAGATGACTCTGCAGTTCTAAACATTGCATTTCTCACCTGGATCATCAGCCTGATCCACTCCTGAAATGGAGCTCACACTCTTCCACCAACAGCAAGGAAAACCTCCTGGATACAGGTCCCAGAGCAGGTGTATTCAAAAACAGGGCCAAAAGAGTCAGCTCTTTCTTTCCTCCCTCTTTTTATGGAGTTTTGGTAGAAGGACTCAAAACTTCGTTATATGATGTCTGTGGTAGTGAAAAGACAGAAAATTACTTGTGTTAGATAACTTCCTTTCCAGTGGGAATTAGAGAGGAAAACAAGTAATAACTTACTTCCTCGCTTTTGGAGGGTCTCGCAAATTATCATGATAACCCTGTCCCAGGCAATCACTGAGGAATAGCATTTTTTCCACACTGCTCACTCCTGTGAGATTCCGCAGCATGGCAAGTCAAATAATTTCAGTACCCTTCTGCATCAGTGTTCTGCTTTTCCTTGAAAACAAACATTTCTTTTCTTTACATGGCCATCTCCAGATCTCCTCTGTCCTCTCTCACCACGATGGAAAGCAGCAGAGAGCAGCAGCAGACTGCGGTGAGACAGCTGTGCTTGTAGCAGACTGGAAGTCTGTGGCACTGATGGAGGATATTTTCCCCCCCTTGCAAATGAAAACTGAATTTATAGAAGTCATGGGCTTCCATCGTCCTCCTGTAATTAAAGAGCTGATGGATTGTTCCTTTGCAGGTTTTGAATGGTATTTCTTTGTTGCAGACAGTAACTTTGGATCCCTAATGATAAATAGGAAATCCATGTGTATTTCTGGCTGACAGAATGTCACCTGGATTTAGTAGGGAAAAGGAGACTGCTGAATTATTTCTGTGGCTTTTTGGAATTCTTGTGTCAAAAACTTTGAAAGAGGAGATTCTTGGGGCAGGCAAACACTGCACTTGGAGAATATTTTATGTTATGCCTTTAAAAAAATACCTTGTGTGCTTGCTACATAAATTTTCCCCTAACCTTGAGGAAAAAGTACCGATTTTGGTGACGCTCTCTTCTCCGAGCAGGATGATGAAATAAATCTTAACTCTTTGTTTCAAATGTTGGTGTAGTTGGAATGAAAATATCTTCCAAAACATGGGGGGGGGGGGGAGGGGTTTAAAGAAATGTGTGGCAAAACCCCACAAAGGCATCAAGAAACACGAGCTTCATGTGCTGTATTTCTTCAGACATAAAAAACCACCCCAAACCTGTGAAGTTTGATTACAGCTGCATCAACACAAATCAGAACGAGGAACTAAGGGTTATGATTAGCCCTTGGAAAAAAAAAAAAAAAAAGAAAGAAAAAAAATCTACATAATATTTATGCAAATTTGGCAAATTGAGTTGGTTTTCCCCATAGTCTTGTAAATGAAAAAAAAAAAGACGTTCGAGAAAAATTGCGGCTCCATAGAAATGCGATGATTTTGTGTCCTGTTCTTTGAAAGGTAATAGAAAATGAGCCTGATTGAAATGAACCTGCCTGAAAGGTACACAGGGACTGCAGGTAAAAGGTTCATTTGAACAGAAAGATGTTGGTGTGGGCAGCATCAATCCCTTAGATACTTAGGAGTTGGGGCTCTATTAATTTCTAGTGTAGGAACTAAATTATAAAGTTATTGAACAGAGAGAGAATTTATCTCTGCTAATGGCCACTGAAAGATCCTCTTTTTTCCCCCCTCCCTTCCCCCTCCCCCTTTTTTCCCCCCCTTAAAGCTCCAACAACATAGAATTCTAATCTGAGGAACCTAGAAGATGTTTCAGGAATTAATTTCAGACACACCTTCCATTTCCCCCCTCCTCTAAACTGGTAATATAACTCAAATAGTCCAGTTTGTCACACATGATAATGTGAGAGATTGTGATAAAATGCACAGATCAATAGCCTACAATTGAGATTAATGCTCTCCTCCCACTAAACCAAGAGAGAAAGTTTGGTGTTGCAGAGTGGGGTGGAGCTGGGAGCCTTCCCTCTACCTTATATCAGGCAAAAAGGTGAGGTTTAAAAGCTGAATGTAGCAGAGCATGGCTTGTGGTTGTGATACAGAAATTACACAGCTGTCATTCTTTGCTGCTGCTGAGGATGCTGGATGTAAGCTTTTAACAAGGATTTTTCTTTCCTCAGAGCTGTGCTTTGATTCAGACTGTGTTTTGAAATGGGCTGTTTTCAGCTGAACTGAACGGACTCGTGGAAGAAAGAATTTTACCCAGACATCCATACAGGAAGTATTTCACTGAGTATTCTGTAATTGGGAGAAACAGCAAAGTAGGTGACTCTTTTGGCCAAACTGCTTAAAGCACATTAATGAAGATGTTTGGATGTTACAGTAACAAGCAGAGCACAGCACAGTCCCCTTCCAGTGCCCCAGGTTACTGGTTTGTGTTGCAGTCTGACTGGAAGGGCCTGAGTAGGGACCTCACACTGAGGTAGAGAGGTATGAGCTGCCTAGGCTGGCCATGCACACAGGGGTATGCGTTACTATGTGTTAGATGGAGTAACCTGAAGGCAGAAGCCCCCTGAGAAGAACCTATCACAGCAGGAGACCTCAATTCATTCCTCTGGCTTGAGGATGAGACAGCTTCCAGCACTTTTTTAACTAATGCAGAAGCCATAGAATTATTTTGGTTGGAAGAGACCTTTAAGAGTATCGAGTCTAACCATTAACCCAGCACTGCCAGGACACCACTAAGCCATGTCCCTCAGCACATCCCCATGGCTTTAAAATGCCTCCAGGCATGGGGACTCCACTACTGCCCTGGGCAGCCTTGACAACCCTTTGAGGAAGAAATTGTTTCCAGTTTTGGAGACCTCAGTTCAAGAACCTCAGGGAACTGCTTGAAGAGTCCAACAGAGCCACAAAGATGCTGAAGGCAGTGGACCATCTGCCTGCTGAGGAAAGGCTGAGGGAGCTGGGGCTCTTGAGCTTGGAGAAGCCTGAGGGGTGACCTCAGTCATGTTTACAAAGATGTGAAGAGCGAGTGTCAGGAAGATGGAGCCAGGCTCTGCTCAGAGATGTCCAATGATAGGACAATGAGGAATGGGTGCCAGCTGGAGCAGAGGAGGTTCTACATGAACGTAAGAAAAAACTTTTTCACTGTGAGGGTGACAAAATACTGGAACAGGCTGCCCAGAGAGGTTGTGGAGTCTCCTTCTCTGGAGACATTCAAAACCTGCCGTCTGTCAGGGACCAGAGCTGCCACAATCACCTCCCCCCCACAACATGGCGCCGCCTCCCCGCAACATGGCGCCGCCTCCGCTCCCTCCTCCTCTTCCTCCCCTACATCTCTGTGTCCCTCCTCCCGCTCCCCCGTTTTGGTTCCGGGGCATCTATTCCTTCCTGCGGGCGGGTCGGTGCAGGCTTGGCTCGGCCCGGCCCGGCTCGGTTCGGCAGCCCCCGCGGCCCGGCGCAGCATGTGAGCCCTCCGGGGCGGGGATGCTCTGGCTGCTCTGCGGCCCTTCTTGCGCCATGGAGAGCCAGGCGCTGGTTATCCGCATCAAGATCCCCGACGGCGGGGCCGTCGACTGGACCGTTCACTCGGCTCCTCAGCTGCTCTTCAGGGACGTGCTGGTGAGTCCCGGCGAGGGGTGGGACGGGCATGGGGGACAGCCTTGTCCCGCTGTCCGAGGGCGAAGGGGGTGTTTGGGGGGTGGGCAGGGACGGACGTGGCACGGGGTATGCGGCACCGGCAGCGCCGACCAGGGTGGGGAATCAAAATCATCCCTGAAGAGGCGAAAAGTGCTGGTTGGTTTTCTTTAGGATATCCTTTTTGCTGCCTTGTGGCTGAAAGTTTTAATGGGAAAGTGATTTTGGTGGAGACTGGCAAAACCCACGGCCCGGGGCAGCCTCGGTCCCGACTTTGCTCCATCTGCGGCGAAGCACTTACTGGTGGTGAAATGGCCAGCAGGACCCCAGGTTGTCTTCGTACTGGTGGTCTAGAGGGTTGGTCTCTCCCAGGGTTGAACGTGCAGCAGTGCCAGGCATGCAGCATCTCCACGGTGTGATGGGATGGTCACGAGGCATCACTTTAGGGAGATGAAAAAGTTGTCCTTTGGAGAATTGTGCCTCCTTGGCTCATTCGTGCCTCCCACTGCTCTCTGCATGTGTTCTGTGGCTGTGCTTGCTTTTGATGATATTGCCCATAGCTGTGTGATAGGTTTGTGGCATCTCCTTTGCCCTGAGCTGCCCTCAATCTCTGCCCTGTTTTCTCCTCATACATATCAAGTATCCAAGGATCCTCTGTTTACCCAGGAATGGCAGTGGATATTTAGCTCAATTGCTATGTTTCATAATTACATCCTTACCCCAAAGAAGAGTCTATAATCTTTGTGTGCAGGTCATACTTATTTTCTTCAGGACACCCTCAACTTTCCTATGTAGTGCATCTCTGCTGGAGACTCATGTGCCCACATTTCTCTAAAGAAAAACCTTCACATACCACACATCATGAACATATTTGATTTCTTCTGCTTGTATTAATATTGGAGAGAAGTTCTGCAGAGCTCTCTCAACGTGTTGCATTTTACTGAGAAGACACATGTTGGTTTGCTGGAGAATGTCTGATGTTGGGCCTGTAGAAGATTGCAGAGGTAGCTGGAATGGATATCTGCTGTTCTAGATTTCATTCTTCCTAACATTTAGCATCACCCAATACTTCCTGTAGATGGAGGAGAGGGAGCAGAACTTTTGAGAGATCAGTGTGACTTCTGAGAGGGTCAGTTGCCCCGTGGAGACTGTGGTCACTTTCCAGTGGTTATGTAGTAAGCCTGAGACAACCCCACTTGTACCCTTGAAAGACAAGTGGTGTAAATCTGAGCCAGGTTTATTACACATCCTGCTTCATGTTTTCAATTTTTCTTTCCCCAATGAAGTGAGATAATCACTGGTGCTTGGACTATCCTTTAGCATTTTAGAATTATGAGAAGTTTAAGCTTGGTTGCACTATGCAAAAGGCATAGAATGGTAGGGGTTGGAAGGCACCTCTGGAGAGAGATCATTGAGTCCAGCTCCCCTCTCAAGGCAGGTTCACCTAGAGAAGGTCACACAGGAGAGTCAATAGAGAAATGGTGGCAGGTTGAGGCTTTGCAAAACTATTTTACTTTTTAGCTTTCATCTTACTGCTTCAGCCTAAAACCAGCTGAGGGGATGTGAGCCTTGAACTTGAGCTGTGTAGTCCATTTATCAAGGAGGTTGGAAAAAAGCTGTTTAAGCTTAAATTGAATAAGCAGTAGGAACCAGGGACCATGGTTTACTCCAAGCCTGTAGCCCTACAGAGCTGCTGGCCCTCCAGGAATCTTCTTTTGGGGCAGTGACATAGTATGGGGATCTGTGTCTGAATCTGGAGAGGGCTTCAGGGAGCTGTAGCTTGATGGTCAGACCATATCTTACAGTTGAGGCTCTGCACCTGCAGTTTCTCTTGTAGTTCCTATAGTTGCTCCATCAGGTTGCAGCTGAGGCCAGTGTATGACTTTTTTGACCTGAAGTTAAATAACAGGCTGCCCTTGGCAGGGATCCTCATCCCTGAAGGGGATTCAAGGCCAGTTGGGTGTGGTGCTGAGGGACATGGTTTAGTGGTGGTTTGGAAGTGTTGGGTTAATGGTTGGACTTGGTCATCTTAAAGGTCACTTCCAACCAAAACAATTAAGTGATTCTATAGTACTCCTAACTGTGTTTCAAGAGGGTCCATCACAGCATGCACATGCACTTAATTTATCTGACACCTGCAGAAATGAAATGAAGTAAGGCTCCATACTCTGAATCGTGGTAGATCTGGTGCCATGTGTTCCTAGAAAGGAGCCCTGAGCATGGTGGGAGGGCAGGAGTGGAGCTGACCCAGTCTCATGTTGCCCTTCTGCCCTCACTGTCATTTCCACTCACCTGGTGGGTGATGGCACAGGGTTTAAGTGTTAGAGCATCAGTTAAAGATGATAGAGAGATGAGAGACATTCCCTGCTAAGGTAAATTACTCAACAGTAATAATCCAGTCAGACCCCTACTGTTTCCCTTTTTGTCTGTCTCTCTCAATTGAAGATCCAGGGATGGGAGGGGACCCCTTTTTTGTTAGCTCCTGCTGTTTGGGGCACAACCAATCTCAGAGTAGTCCATGTAGCACTGATCTGCCTGTATGGTGCTGTCCAGATCATGACAGGCTTGAACCTGCTCCATGTACCTGCAGTCCAAGTGGTTTGCTGGGAAGCACCACCTTGCCTTGAACTCTAGAAGCATGTTTAGTAGTCAGTTCCAAACCTCCCAAATATCAAGCTTTGATGGAAGCTGGGTGCTTGGGGAAGCCTTGAGTTAGCTTTGTAGGTAAGGCTGCTCCTCCTTCTAAGGTAGATCCCTTGGTCTGCTTTGTGTTAAGAAAGCCCCATAAAATGAGAACAGCAAGAGTTTGGGGTTTTTTTACACGTGTTTTTTGTTCATTTGTTATTCCAGAAGCATGAACAGCCCTGTGAATACAAATGAGAGTAGCCTTGCTGCATTTCAGGCTGGCAGCAAGATTATGTTGCACTGAGCATCAGGGAGATGGACATTTTATGCACTAAATGACACATTCCTTCCTTTTCAACAGCTCTCTCTCTTGGAGGAGCCTTTGCAGGTGCTAAACTGTGCAGTGGACACTCAAACCAGAAAGCCTGATAGCTGCTGAGTGGTGCTGGTGGTTGGCCTTGGTGCAGCAGGACAATGCTTGACTCCTGGAAGGTGCACAGCTTGTGTGCTTCACCTTAGGCATTCTCTTGATTGCTTTCCTAAACTGGGTGCTAAGAGCTGCTCTTCATGATGTCACTTTAAATGTGCTCTGTGTGTATCAGCTTAACAGACCTGTAAGTTACCAGTAACCAGATTTATTTTCAAGGCACCACTAAATGAATTGCAATAAGCTTATTTTTTTCCATCAGGCTGTCTAGATGTGTTTGCTCTGGCTGCCACTGGAGTGGTTAAGCTCTTGGTGTTAACTCAGGATAACTTTATGATGTCATACTGAGAGAAAGCAAGTTTTAACTGAAACATGGGTGCTTTCAGCATTTACAGTGATTTTGGTTTTTTAATGCTATACTTCCACCTTTTCTGCTGGAGCCAAGTGCTCCACAGCTCTCGTAGAGAATAGATTTGGTGGAGTTCTTGTTTCACCGGCTGTTGCCTGATTTTTCTCCTCGTTGTTAGAGGCTTTTAGGTTTTTCTGCTAGAGCCAAGTGCTCCACAGCTCTCCTAGAGAGCAGCTTTGGTGAAGTTCTTCTTTCAGCTGCTGTTCTGATTTTCCTCCTCATTGTTAGAGGCTTTTAGGTTTTGTGAGGCAAAACAGAAGCTGTTCTGTATGTGAGTCCCCGTGTATCTACATTTTTAGTATTTTATTTCTTGTGATCTCTCTGATAGTAGAAAATCATACATGCATAATCAGTTGAAATTCAGAGTAAACACAGAATCATTTTGGTCGGAAAAGACCTTTACGATCATTGAGTCTTACCCATTCTCTAAATCTACCAAGTCTGATGCTAAACCATGTCCCTTAGCACCACATCTCTGTGTCTTTATAACACCTCCAGGGTGTTTAAATCCTTTAAGCTTGGGTCATTGAGAGGTCTGCTGAGTGTTTGAGCAAGGAGGTCTTATGTAGGTGTTGAAAACACTATGGTAACAAGAGAGCAATGGTGTCAGTTCTTTCCCTCCCACTCCCTGCAAGGCTAGTTTTTGATTTATGGCCATATTGAAAGCTGACCACAGCAAAGTTTTTGTGGCTGTTGAAAGACTTTTCTTTTCAACTCTTTTATTTAGTGTCAGACAGTTATGGTGCATAGTCCAGTTTATGTACTTGATTACCAGTCATTTTAAAGCCTCAATGGGCAGCAAAACTGACTCTGAATGAAGAGAGAGGCTGTAAGACTTTGTCATCACCGTTTCAGGGCTGCTGTAACAGATTCAGGAGTATTGGAACTTTCCTAGCAGATACTTGGGGCTGTCAGAACTGTCACAGTGCCACGTTACACAGCTCTTCAATACAGTTTGTAGCTACTGCAGAGCTGGAGTCCTCTGAAAACACTTTTTAAATCCATTTCATGGCAGCATCTGCGTGCCCACATAAGAGCATTTTACAAGTGGCTTAAATCTAACACAATTAAAGTGTGTTTGCTGAGGAATTTTCTGTGTTTAACTAAATGGATTTAGAAACAATTAGTTAACAGTCTTCTGTTTAGGCAAGACTTTAATTTCTTGGTAGGAGCAGAGGGTGCAGCTTGGCTGCCTTTTGGCAGGGAACTGATGGAGCTGTGGAACTTTGTTGAATTGCTGCACTGGGGGAGTTTTTCTTAATGTGGCAATGTTTTGGCTCAGTTTTTCCTTGGTTTTGGGTTCACAAACTTGCAGCCTACATAATTTGGTAAGCTGTGTTGCACATCCTTTCTCTTCTGTATATAATTCATGTTTTAAATTGCATACTAGTGGTGTTTAGTATCTAAAATGAAAGAGAAAGTTTTAGAAATATTATTTTTCCCCTGGTGAGACCACATCTGGAGTATTGCATCCAGTTCTGGGCTCACCAATCCAAGAGGGACAGGCATATACTAGAGAGGGTCCAGTGGAGGCTGGGAGGGTGATGAAGAGACTGGAACATCTGTCTGGTGAGGAAAGGCTGAGAGACCTGGGGCTGTTTAGTCTGGAGAAAACTGAGAGGAGATCTTGTTAATGTCTATAAATGTCTGAGGGGTGGGTGTCAAGAAGGGGCCAGACTCTTTTCAGTGGTGTCCTGTGATAGGACAAGGGGCAGTGGATACAAACTAAAAGTTCCACCTCAACATGAGGAAAAGCTTTTTCATTGTGAGGGTGATGGAGCACTGGAACTTGCTGCCCAGAGAGGTTGTGGAGTCTCCTTCTCTGGAGAATTTCAAGACCCATCTGTATGCATTCCTGTGTGACCTGCCCTAGATGATCCTGCTTTGGCTGGGGGGTGGGCCTGATGATCTCTGAAGTCACTTCCAACCCCCGCCATTCTGTCACAGAATGTTAGGGGTTGGAAGGGACCTTGAAAGACTGTCCAGTCCAACTCCTGCTGCCAGAGCAGGATCACCTAGAGTAGTTTACACAGGAACTCAAACAGGCAGGTTTTGAATGGCTCCAGAGAAGGAGACTCCACAACCTCTCTGGGCAGCCTGTTCCAGGGTTCTGTCATCTTTATAAGCATGAATGAGGTCACCCCTCAGACTCCTCCAAGCTAAAGAGCCCCAGCTCCCTCAACCTTTCCTCATAAGGAAGATGTTCCACTCCCTTGATCATCTTTGTGGCTGTGTGCTGGACTTTTTCAAGCAGCTCTCTGAGGTCCTCCTTGAACTGAGGGCCCCAGAACTGGACACAGTATTCCAGATACAGCCTCACCAGGGTAGAGCATGATTCAGTTAGCTCCATGGAAATCATAGAATGGTCTGGGCTGGAAGGGACCTCCAAAGGTCTTGTAGTCCACCCCGCCCTGCAGTCAGCAGGGACATCCTCAACTAGACCAGGTTGCACAGAACAGTTTCTAGTTTGCCTTTGCTGCCTTCTCATTGTGTTGATTGTGTCTTAAACACTGCACAGAATGTTTAATTTCCTGGTTTAAAATGTAAAACCAGAGAAAACAAAAGTGACAGGGCAGCAATCACTGAAGCTTTGATAGGTGGGGAATGATCAGCACCCCGAGATGCTCACAGTCTATGTATGACAATAAATATTGTTGTTCATTAATTTCTAATCACTTTGTGATGCTGTCAGTGGAAAGATTGTCTGACATGAGAAATCAGGCAGCAGGAAGGGAAAAACCACGCTGTGCATTTATGCCGTGCCCTGACATGACATATTACAGCCTGGCGAAGGCTGATGCCAGCACATGCACTGGGAGGCCAGGATGACTTCAGCCTCAGCAGCTATTTTGCACTGGGTTTGGAGTAAATGTTGTATGTAAAGGCTAAAAATAAGAGCTCTTCTCCTCTCTGTTTAGCTCTACAGGAAGGCTTGTGCTGGCAAAATAGTGCTGGTTTGGATCAGGGACCTGTGCCGCTTGGAAGCGTGTGGTGTATTTTGTGATGGGCTTGTGAATGTGAGTTGTGGGCCCTCTAAGAAAGGGGTTGTGTGGCATTGTTGCCTGCTGAGGCTGAAGGTGATCATCTGGGTGAGTACTTGGAATCACAGAATCGTTTTGGTTGGAAGAGATCTTTAAGGTCATTGACTGCAACTGTTAAACCCAGCACTGCCAGGTCACCACTAAACCATGTCCCTCAGCACCACATCTTCGAGGCTTTGAAACCCTTCTAGGCATGGTGACTTCTCCACTGCCCTGGGCAGCCTGGGCCAGGCCTTGAAACCCTTCTGGGGAAGAAATTGGTCCTTCTGTCCAACCTAAACCTTCCCAGGTGAAACTTGTTTGCTCTTGTCCTATCACTTGTTACCTGGGAGAAGAGACCAAGCCAACCCTTCACTCCAGCCTCTTTCAGGGAGTTGTAGAGCACAAGAAGGTCCTTTTTCCCAGGGGAAGATTCTTTAAACTTCCAAAACAAATGGCACTGAGTTGTTTGTAACTGGAGGGCAGCAAAGCTGGTGAAGGATCTGGAGCACAGGTCTTGTGAAGAGCGGCTAAGGGAACTGGGGTCATTCAGCCTGGAGAATCTGAAAGCAGATTGTAGAGAGGTGGGTGTTGGTCTTTTCTCATAAGTCACAACTGATAGGACAAGAGGAAATGGCATCAAATTATGCTAGGGAAGGTTTAGCATAGACATTAAGAAAAACTTCTATACTGAAAGGCTTATCAAAGACTGGAAGAGGCTGCCCAGGGAGTTGGTTGAACCCCCATCCCTGGGTGTATTTAAAAGCCATCTAGATACAGTGCTCAAGGATATGGTGTAGTAGTGGCCCTGTTTGAGTTAGAGAATGGTTGGACTTGGTGATCTTGAAGGCCCTTCCCAACCATAGTCGTGCTATGACTGAGTCATTTGAAAAGACAAGAAGTTTCCTCGAGGTACTGTGGGGAGGAAGGAGAAGAGCACCATTACTGATTTGTGTTGTGTCCTAAAGAAGTTTGTGATTTTGGGGCAGTGGTGAGAAGCAGGCCCTCAACTCTTCAGCCTGCACTGGGGAGCGATGAAAGTGATTTACTCTCAGTCATCTCAGGCATTTCCCATTTGATACCAAGCTGATTCTTCTTTCCATTTTAGGATGTCATCGGTCAAGTGCTGCCAGATGCAACGACAACAGCGTTCGAGTGTAAGTCTGCCTCTTACAAACTGTCTCCTTTGCCACGTTGCAAGGGCTGTCATTTTTCACAAAATCAATAATGTTTGCATTCATTATATGTTACAGTTAAATATTTATGCCCTGATGCAAGTTTAATGCTGATTCTGAGCCAAGCAATATTTTATTATTTAATCACATCTCGAACCCGCATATTTCTACAATATAGCTTTAATTACCAGCGTGACCTTACCGTGCTCTTACTCCTCACTGCAGTTATATTGCTGGAATTAAATGAAGAGTATAAAGTACCTGTAGGTCTGAGCTTAAAATTTTAATCCTCTACTGGAAGAAACCGAAAGAGCAGCAGGTTTTACAAGTTGTAGAATCGCAGAATGGTTTGGCTTGGAAGGGACCTTCCAAGGTCATTTAGTCCAACCTCCCCGCAGTCAGCAGGAACAGCTGCAACAAGAGCAGGCTGCCCAGAGCCCCAGCCAACCTGACTTGGAATGGCATCTCCCACCTCTCAGGGCAAGCTGGGCCGGGGTCTCACCCCCCTCAGGGTCAAACATTTCTACTCTCTTTCCACTCTGAATCTCCCTCTTTTAGTTCAAACCGTCACCTCTTGTCCTGTCACAACAGGCCCAGCTCAAGTGTCTGTCCCAGCCTTTCTGATTGGCCCTTGTAAGTCTGAAAGTCCACCAGAAGGCCTTCTTGGAGCCTTCTCCAGGCTGAACAACTCCAACTCTCTCAGCAGAGGTTGCTGTGGTCTCCCCTGGCCCCACTCCGACAGGTCAAAGGAAATATTGTCTTATGGTCCTTCAAATACTATTTAGTGCTTTTTAGCTATCTTTCAGTGTTTGTTTTATTCCCCTCTTAAACCAGCAGAAACCTACGAATGGGGATTCTAAGTGTTCTTTCTCTGTAACCTTGACATTTCAACTGCCCTGCTTTTGCAAACAAGACTTTCTACAGAGCAGGCAGGCTCCAGACCTTGCCATTTATGATTTGTTAGTATTTTCTTCAGACACCTCCCACATCACACATTAGCTTTGTGTGAACTTCATGCACCAGTAGCAGTCGCTGCAATCAGGGCAGTAGCCCATATTAATGGTACCATGTGTAGAACTTCCCTGGAAATACTTATTTTGTTGTGTCTTCTAACATCTGCTTCTGTGCTTTTGGTTCATGTCTCTAGTCTGTCATTTACATCTGCACAAAACCATTTCCCCTGCCATTTAACTGGCATCTAAAATATGTCATGTATATTGATGTGGGATTTTGCTGGTTACTTTTTCCATACCAAATGCCTGGATTTTACCAGCTTAAGCTTCCTTCTCACCTGCTTCATCGCTTCTTGAGATGATGATAATTGCCATCCAGCGCCGGCTCCTCCACTCTTTGCTTAGTTATTGTTAGCTACAGCCTCCCATCCATTGTGGCTCCTACCTGGGGCTGCGCTGCTCCTACTGTTGGACCTTTTATGTGGGTTTCACCGCTGTATTGCGCAGCACTACAAATAAAATCACTAACAGCATATGGCCTGTTATGATCCTCTTATCCAAACTCTGCCATTTTGTGTATTTGTGACACGCTGCAGATTTTGTGAAGATTGCTTCATAATATTTGTTTACCATCTGCTGCACTCTATTTGGTATCTTGTGAGGGTTTCTTCCTCCATTTTAAGTGACATTAGCAAATTCCAACCAGTACGTAGGATTTTTTTGTTGTTGCTGTTGTACTTTTGCTTCCCTAATGTGCTGGAAAATTGTATTGCTGCGCTCTAGACAAGTAGAGAAGCCTGGAAATCTTTTGGAACCCTGAGTGTCACATCTTGGCAGCATTTGGGCTGTGCCCGCTTAGATGCCGTGGTAGGGTGGCAAAGGATCTCTGCAGGAACTGCCTGGCTGCTTCAGGCTTGGCTTTTTTCATGCCAGGTAGCTCTTCCTAAATCTTCACCAACACTTAACATTTCATCTCTTTGTACCACCATCAACATTTAAAATTTATTCTCTTTGCATTTCTGAGAAGTTTGGAAATAATTTCTTAATCACTTGCTGGTGAATAATGTGCCATCTATAATATTTTAAATAAACATTTTGCAAGTGGACTCTTAAGCATTTTCCTCTCTTCTATTTTTGGTGGTCCCTCCTCATTCTGTTCCCTTAAGCCAGGCCTGTTGAACAGCTTTTATCTCCATTTATTCATCTCTCTTTGTCAAGCCCTGGAACAGGCTGCCCAGGGAAGTGGTTGAATCATCATCCCTGGAGGGGTTTCAAAGCCACTTAGATGTGGTGCTGAGGGACATGGTTTAGTGGTGACCTGGCAATGCTGGATGAGCAATTGGATTTGATGGTCTTGGAGATCTTTGCCAGTCTAAATGATGCTATGATTCTGTATTTCCCCTCTTACGCATTGTAATCCAGTTACTTCTTCAAGATGCATGGTGTTTGTTGTGTTCACTATTCCAGCAGCTGGTTCTCCAGTCTCTTACTCCATTACACACTGCAACTGGCACTTGAGATTTGGCCAGGTAGCAGTTTTACAGCTCCTTCTCCTCCCCCTCCTTTCTGCCTAAAATCTTTCCAGGCAAAGAAGTGTTCAGTTTCAGCTCACTAACTCTTCTCTTAATCTTTTCTCCATTCCTGACTTGCTGCAGGGTGGTGACTCTAGCAAGGAGTTTTAGCAGTCTGGCAGTTCACCAGTTAAATTTCCATGAGACAAGGCTCTTGAAGGACATCACTGTGCTGCCTAGTTCCTCCTCCAGTTTCCATGCTTCTAGTGTTTTCTAGCTCACTTCCAGTAGACTTTTAATATTCAATTCTAAGGTTTCTGTGGCTTTCCCTTATCTCTGTCTTGTTCTACTCTTTGTTCTGCATTGTTTTGCTGTTTTCCTTGTAACCTCAGAATCATCTCATAGAATGGGTTTGGGTTGGAAGGTCATCTAGTTCCAAGCCCCCTGCCATGGGCAGGGACACTTTCCACTAGACCAGTTTGCTCAAAGCTTCATCCAACCTGGCCTCGAACACCTCCAAGGAGGGGGCATCTACAGCCTCCCTGGATAACTTGTTGCAGTATCTCACCACCCTCACTGGAAAGAATTTCTTGCTAATATCCAGCTAGGTTATTACCTTCTGGGTTTTCAAAGACCACATGAACAAAGTCCTTTGCTCAGGTAATTTTAATTTGTTGACTGGGATCTCTTCCCAGATCCTAGTGCAGAACTAGGAGCAAGAGTGAGTTATCCTGTAAGGACATAGTGGCACTTTTCTTTTCCTGGGGAAGTATGTAGCAGCTGTGACAGCTCATCTACATGTCCTCACCCTTTGGTATTCAGTAGATGTTTGAAATATGGCCTGTATGTTGATCCTTTATTTCCTGGTGTACAATAGCTCAGGCTTTTCTTCTATAACCATTCAGCTTTCTGACCAGCTTGCTTCCAGCTAGCAGCACAAGCAGAATTGTTCTGGCCATCCTGACACACATCAACTTTCAGGAAGAGGTGGTGGGTCTTTTAAATATCCCAGCTCCCCTTGTGGGTTTGAACAGGCTGAGAGAGTTGGGGTTGTTCAGCCTGGAGAAGAGAAGGCTCCAGGGAGACCTTCTGGTGGTTTTTCAGAATTTAGAGGCTGATTAGAAAGCTGAGGCCAGACTTTTTACCAGGACTTCTTGTGACAGGACAAGGGGTGATGGTTTTAAACCAAAGAGTAAGATTTAGATTAGATGGAAGAATTATTTTTGATGGCAGTGAGACCTTGGGTCAGGTTGCCCAGAGAGGTGGGAGGTGCCCCATCCCTGGAACCATTGCAGGTCAGGGTGTGTGGAGGCTCTGAGCAACCTGCTCTGGTTGCAGATGCCCCTGCTGACTGCAGGGGGGCTGGACTAGGTGACCATGAAAAGTCACAGTATCACAGTCCCTTCCAACCCAGTCTGTTCTATAAAATGGGCTCATGTGATTGAGATTCCCCACAGTAAATGTTTTCTGGCCAAAAAGAGGTGTGAAGTTGTTGCCATTCTTTGGTGTCAGTTGTGTGTTTCATTGCTTCATATCCAAAGAGCACAATCAAATGTGAAAGTGGGTTACAGACCACCATGCTTTGGTTTTTGACTGAAGTATGTAAGGAAGATATTTGAATTGCAGCAGGCAAAAGATGGAGACAGATCATTAACACTCTCTTCTTCCCCAAAGCTAGAGCAATAAAAAGAAATTAACATTTTGTAACTGATTTGGAAGGGAAGGATCTATTGTGTTCATCAGGCAATGGGTGCAGCTCCCCCTATGTCAAAGGGTTCTCTGGTTCCCCAGGGCCTTTCACAAGGACCAGGGCAGGAGAGATCAGGGTGGACACAGCTCCCATTGGAGTGAAGGAACCGCACAGAGTGTCTCAGCACACACTGCTTGTGACACTGGAGCGTGTTGTGGCACCAGCTGGTGCTAATGGAGGGGATTGAGCCCCCTGGTAAATCTGCACCTGCTGAATCCCTCCATATGTCTTTGGAAAGTCGATTTTTTTCCCTTCAGATCTTCATATTAATAATTCTTTCTGACTGCCTTGCTCTGCTGGAGCCATTCTAAATCTCGCTCCCTTTCCACTGCCTTAACAGCAGTGTTGTTCTTCATACCAGAAGTGACTTGTCTGTGGGTTGGCTTGGCTGTGCTCATGCCACCATCAAGAAACAGTTGTTGCTGCTAGTGCTGCTCTTTCCTCCTTTTCACACCCTAGGACCAAAGACAGAGACTGGTTTTGCTTGTTCACAAACTCCTGTCTTCATTTAAATCTCTCCATTTAAACACTGCAGATTTGTGTCTGCTTAGAAGTTCCCATTCTTAAGGCAGCCTTGCTGTGTCACAAAGCAGAGATGCCCATGCACCTGGGATAGGGCAAAGGGGTGGGAGGAACTTGGCACAGGGCAAGTGAGTAGAGGTAGGGTTGGCACTAAGACCAGAAGGTGTTAGTGGGATGAAAAGAATTTATTTTTTAATTATTCTTTTTTTAATTGTTAACTTCTGGCAGTTCTGGTGGGGAGAAAAAAAGCCAAAGCTTAACTACATATGGGAGGATTAAAGCACACTCAGTACTTTAGTTGCTCTTTAGAATAGAGTAGAGTAGAATAGAGTAGCATTAACCAGGTTGGAAGAGACCTTGGAGATTGTCAATGCCTTGATGGGTTTCAATGAGGGCTATAAGAGGATGTGTAAAGCTCTCAGCTTCTGGAGTGCTTCTGGCAGTAAAGAACTGTTGGCAGCAAAGTTTTGAGCACTTTGTGCCTCCTTTTTAGATGTCATTATAATCTTGGTTACTTGATGTTTGGAGTCGTCATACTTCATCCTTTCACAGGGGACCTGGTTACCTAGTTTTATTTGCTTGTCAAAGTCCAGGTGCAACCCTTGCACACTGAAATTATCAATGCCCTCCTTCCACTGCTGACAGATGTTATAATTCTCTTTGCTAGATGAAGATGAGGATGGCGACCGGATCACCGTTAGAAGCGATGAAGAAATGAAAGCCATGCTGTCCTATGTAGGTAGAGTATAAACAATGCTGCTGCTTCCCCTGCTTTTTGGGGTTCTGTCTGTGTGGTTTTTAGCTCGTAGCAAAGCGTTAACATGAGCTGCAGCGCTCACAGCACAATATTCCTGCCGTAAGTTCTCGGCGTAACGTTCCTCCGCTAAGTCTAGGTGTTAAGAAACTGTGTCACGGGAGATGTGTGGACATGCTTGACTTCAAAAAGAAGAGGGGAAAGAAAAAAAGGAGGAAGACTTGTACACTTACTGATCATATCATAAACATTAAGAATAATGCATCTTAATGACTTTTGCATTAGGTATAGTGCAGGCTAAATGGACTATCAATTTCTTGTGTTTTTTATGCAGTACTTAAAGTAACGGCTCATTAAAAATGAACCCCTGGGCTCTAAAAATTTTTCAACATCTACTTTCATCTGGAGACTCTTTTTTTCACCCCTCCTAACAGAGGAGTTTCATTGTAGCTGCAGGCTCCATGCTCATAGAGGATTTAAAGATGTATTTTCTGTTTTTTAATGTGAGAGATGTGTGTCTGTGGGCGCCTTTATCTGCGGAGATGGGTGTAAAATCTCGACCAGCCACCTATAAATATGTCTGCAGTGACTTCTTGAAACAAAGTGATTTGAATACAGCTTCAGTATATCTTTCATGTTGCAGATGTAAGTGGTGGTGGGGGGAAAATCACTTAATGTTTCCTTTCAAACAAAATTGATAAGCAAGAAGACAAGAAATGGGTATTTTTCTCTCTAAGCCAGATGGAAAAGCTGCTTCCTTATAAAGTGCATGCCCTGCTCTATGTTAATGACCTGAACTTGGAACATAGCAGAAAGAAGCCCAGTGTAGTACCATTTATAGGTGGTTTTCGTGAGATTTCATGACTTGGTTTGGTTTAGTTCCCTTCATCAGTCCTCCCTGCTCTGCCTCCTCTGCAACAGGGGTGTTTGAATCACCTACATCTAATGGAATGAAGCTGGAGGTGGGGAGATTCAGGCTGGATGTGAGGAGGAAGTTCTTCACCATGAGAGTGGTGAAGGCCTGGAATGGGTTGTCCAGGGAGGTGATTGAGGGCCCATCCCTGGAGGTGTTTAAGACCAGGCTCTGGCCAGGCTGATCTAGTGTGGGGTGTCTGTGCCTATGGCAGGGGGGTTGGAACTAGATGATCCTTGTGGTCCCTTCCAACCCTGACTGATACTATGATACTATGATCTTGCCAGAGTCTCAGCTTCGTGGATCCCTCGTGGGCACATTCTCTAGCATGTGGCATAACAGCTTCATTGTGTTGTTGGGAACTTAGCATGTAAATACAGCTAATGATCCATGTTTCTGTGTTCAGAGAAAGTTCTCTGGAGGAAGAGGACCTGGGGGTGTTGGTTGACAGTGGCTGAAGATCAGCCTGCATGTCCCCAGGTGGCCAGAAGACCTGAATCAGTAATAATGTGGCCAGCAGGACCAGGGCAGGAATTAACTCCTGTACTCAGCACTGGTGAGGCCATGCCTTGAATCCTGGCTTCAGTTTTGGGCTCATCACTCCAAGAAGGACATTGAGATGCTGGAGCAGGTCCAAAGAAAAGCAGTGAAGCTGGTGAAGCACATTTCTTATGAGGAGCAGCTAAAGGCTCAGGGGTTGTTCAGCCTGGAGAAAGGGAGGCTGAGAAGAGACCTTCTGCTTCTCTGCAACCCCCTGAAAGGAGGTTGAAGCCAGGTGGGGGTTGCTCTCTTCTCATGTGGAACAAGCAACAGGACAAGAGAAAATGGCCTCAAGTTGCCCCAGGGAAGGTTTAGGATGCACATGAGAAACAATTTCTTCATGGAAAGGGTTGTCAGAGCCTGTGCCAGTCTGCCCAGGGCAGTGATGGAATCCCCATCCCTGGAGGGGTTTCAAAGCCATGGAGATGGTGCTGAGGGTCATGGTTTAGTGGTGACCTGGTGCTGCTGGGTTAACAGTTGGACTCAATGGTGTCAAAGGTCTTTTCCAGTGTAAACAATTCAGTGGTTCCCATGAAGGGGATTCATGTCTAGGCTCCAGGAGGGCTTCCTCAGTGGACTTGGATCCTGTTAATATCCGCAGAGATATTTCTTGCCTTGTGAAGGCTGAGGTGGACATTCATGGAGTGGAAGCCTCTGTGTGTAGGAAAGGAAGAGGGTTTGTTTTATGCAAGTAGACCACTGTTGATGGTTCCCCACTGGAATTCCTGTGTTTTTCCATTTCCCTCATAAGATTTACTATTTTTGCTGTTAAACAGGAAAACTTGAACTTGCCTGGCACAGTCTTGAAGTTAATCATACATTTGTAAGGTCATCTTTTTGCAAGGCTTCCAAGCTTGCTGTTAAAATTTCAGAACATCAGAGTTTATGATTTACTCAACTGTCTGCTTTCCCTTATAAATTATGGGATGTCTGTAAATGACTTCTTTTCACTTCAACTTTTCTTCTCTGAAATTTTTCCCTTCAGTTGTAAATCAGTTTTCTGTTGGAGTGTTGCTTTGATGGTTTAACTTTCTAACATCCTATAGCTGTCATTTTGGGATATGTTTAGAGAAAACAAATGTTTTCAGCCTACAAAGAAAGGACTGAATCTGCTGTAATCTTGAGGAAGAAAAATACTCAATTTGGAGGCATTTGAAGCCTGCAAGAAATATCATAGAATCATAGAATGGCCTGGGTTGGAAGTGACCTCCAAAGCTGATCTAGTCCAGCCCCCACTGTGGTAAGCAGGGACAGCCTCAACTACTTCAGGTTGCCCAGAGACCTGTCAAGTCTCACCTTGAGTATCTCCAGGGATGAGGCCTCAGCCACCTCTCTGGGCAGCCTCTTCCAGTTCTCCTCAGCAGAGCGGAGCAGAGGGACAGAATCCCCTCCCTCCACTTGCTGCCCACACTGCTGGGGATGCAGCCCAGCATTTAGTTGGCTTCTAGCCTGCAAGCACACATTGTGGTTTGCATTGAGCTCATCACCCAGCACTTCAAAGTCATCCTCCTTGGGACTCCATTCTCTACACAGCCCGGATTTGTGCTTGAGAATGCCCTGAGCCAGGTGCAGGATCTTGCACTTGGCTTTGTTGAACTTCATGAGGTTGGAATTGGCCTGTCCAGGTCATTCCATATGGTATCCCTTTCCTCCAGTGTGTTGCCCACACCACACAGCTTGGTGTCAATGGCAAACCTGCTGAAGGTGCCTCGATCCCACTGACTGTGTCACTGACAAAGATATTCAGCACTGGTCCCCATACCAACCCCTGGAGGACCCCACTCATGACTTATCTCCTCTTAAGCATCAGGCCATTGACTGTCACTCTTAGAGTGTGATTAGCAAGCCAGTTCCATATCCACTCAATGGTGCATCCATCACATCCATGTGTGTCCAACTTGGGTACCAGGATGTTGTGGGTGACCAGGGTGTTATGAGGGTTCTCTTGAAGTTCTTTGCTTTCTGAACTCGACAGCAAGTGATTTCAGGCAGTTCTGGAATGCTTTTTAGAGCTTTCAGAAATCCTTTGTGCCTATGCAAGATATTGGGGAGTGGTAAATAACAGCATCTTGCTGTTGTGCAGTGTGGTTAATTAAAGACAGACATTGAGCAGCAGTGGAGCTGCACTTTAGCTGTTGTCTTGTATCAGAATAAAAAGGCAGTAATTTTTTTGACAGCCACTGATTGGAAAGTTGCTTGCAGCTTTCTGCAAGCAAGGGGTACATGCTCTGGATCAATAACTGGCAAATTTTCCATTAAAAAGAATACCTGAACAATGTTCCAAATAGCCACTGGCATCTTAATTTTCCATGGAAACCTCAAATGCTTGTGTGTGGAGGACAAGTCATTTTCAGACAATTTTTCCAGACTACTTGTTAACAGTTATTGCTGTCCCAAAAGGTTGACAGCTTACATGATTGATATTTCATTTACTTGTCATCACTGCTTGAGTAATGGAGAGGGTCATGGGGTTTCTCTCTCTCTCTCTCTCTCACTTTCCCCTTCTTTTATTTCTGTCTTTTTTTTTCAGTAGGAAAGTCTCATGTATGTTTACTTTATTAGTCTGGAGAGCATGTCATATGTGTTATACTGTGTATGGATGGATATGTGTCTTCAATCACAGAATGCCACTAGTCAAATGGTAATTAAAAAGTTTATTTTTCCTTAAGTAATTTTGGCCCCCAGTGGAACAGGAGATCCTTTCACAGCTCCACAGCTGTTAGGTACCAGTGACAGGTTTTTATGAAGGGGTATTTATGAAGGGTGTACCATGTCCAGCTCTGGAGCCTCCAACACAAGAACACAGAACTGTTACAGCAGAGCCAGAAGAGGCCACGAAGATGAGCAGATAGCTGGGACCCTTCTGCTGTGAGGACAAGTTCAGAGGGTTGGGATTCTTCACCCTGGAGAAGTAAAGGCTCCAGGGAGGCCTTAGAACAGCCTTCCAGTATTTGAAGGGGGCTACAAAGGAGCTGAAGAGGAACTTGTTACAAAGACCTGGAGTGACAGGACAAGGGGTGATGGCTTCAAACTGAAAGAAGTGTGATTCAGATCAGACATTAGGAAGAAATTCTTCTGCACAGTGAGAGTGGTGAGGCACTGGAACAAGTTGCCCAGAGAAGCTGTAGAGACTCCAAGCTTGGCAGTGTTCAGAGGCAGGTGTCTGGGCACTAATAGGAGATGTACATGCAGGAGGTGGGGCCAGGCAGATCCTTAAACCCTCAGCAATTCTAAGAGAGTTTTCACAAAGAGGACATTTCTCTGTGCTTTTAGTGTGACTGAAAAACAGCAGCACTGAAAAACTACTCATGAATTGACTTGGTGTCCATTGACTTGCTCTGGAAGGGGGCTGGACTACATGATCTACCTGAAGGGTGGTTGTAACCAGGAGGGAGTTGGTCTCTTCTCTCAAGCCACCAGCACCAGAACAAGAGGACACAGTCTCAAGCTGCACCAAGGGAAGTTTAGGCTCAAGGTGAGGAGAAGGTTCTTCCCAGAGAGAGTTGTCAGCCATTGGAATGTGCTGCTCAGGGAGGTGGTGGAGTCCCCATCCCTGGAGGTGTTCAAGAGGGGATTGGACGTGGCACTTGGTGCCATGGTTTAGTCATGAGGTCTGTGGTGACAGGTTGGACTTGATGATCTTTGAGGTCTCTTCCAACCTTGGTGATTCTGTGATCTGTCAAGGTCCCTTCCAGCCTCTACCATTCTGTGATTCTGTGATCTCATGCTTGCTGTAGCTCACGTGTTTTAATTCCATTGCAAAAGGAAAGAAAAACGTTTTTGAACATCAGGCAGTTAATAAACTTCTGTCCTTTTAAAGTTGCATAGGTGAAAAATGCTTGTGTTGTGGGAAACCATGGGTGTGAGCAAAATACATGTGTGTGATTCCACAGAGACTTGGGATTTTTTTCCTTGTTGACATCCGTTCTTGCCAGTTTGAGTAATAGTATCACAAAAGGCTGGTAACAGTGACATGCTGAAGTCTTAGACCACACTCGGCTGGTGAGAATTAGCATGAAAGTCAGTGGAGCTACACTGATTTATGCCATGAAGATCTGGCCCACAGCCAGCCTGTTTGCTTCAAAGATGCTCGGTGATTGCAGGAGAGCCACGCTTTGTGATGTGCTTTCGATATTTAACACGTTGTGATGAGAGACGTGTGGGTTACAGGCAGCAATCTCATAGCAAGCTCTGTCTCCTGCCCCAAGATTGTCTGGGTGCTGTGTTAAATGTCCTGTCCAGTGAGTGTTCACCCCCTCTGAGGAGTGAGGGTCAGTTAAAGAAAGGCTAATAAAGATTTCTGTTTGTTTAATCCAAGTAATTCATTTAATGCCACTCTTCATCCTCATCCTTGTGCCCCTTCTCAGGCTGAAGGGAGACCTTGTTGCTTTCTGCAAATTCCTGAAAGGAAATTGGAGTGAGGTGGAGGTTGGTCTCTTCTCCCTGCTATCTAGTGCCAGAATCAGAGGAAATGGCCTTAAGTTGTGTCTGAGGAGGTTTAGGTTGGCTATTAGGAAGAATTTCTTCATTGGCAAAGTGGTCAGGCATTGGAACAGGCTGTCCAGGAAGGTGGTGGAGTCACCATCCCTGGAGGTGTTCAAGAAATATGTAAACATGGCACCTGGGGACATGGTTTAGGGTCTTAGTTTGAAGGTTGCATTCATTGATCTTAGAGTTCTTTTCCAGCCCAAACAATTCTGTGAGTCTGTGATTCTATACCACATTATATGTTTTCTGTTGTTATGGGTCTTGATGTTCCCAGATACTTTTGCATCCCTTTTTGTCCATTCTTAGCCTTTGTTTATCACTAAATGTCCCCCCCAGCTCACTCCCAGCAGTGCCTGTGGAGGCCAAGGTCTTGGTATGTTTGCAGTGCCTTTCTAGTAATGCTGCTTTTCATACCCTACTGTGCATTAAATCTGTACTCCAAGGAATGCAGGACATCTCTGCTTATGTGGGACGTGGCCCAGCTGCCCTGCCTGTGCTCTGTCACTGCAAAATCCTGGATGGTTTCCAGATTCTTCTCCTCCTTGGAGTTTTTGTAATTGTGCAGGTTTTGCCTCTATTTGCAGCATTCCTTTCTTTGCACATTTGAGTGGTTTTCCTGACTTCTCCAGGTGTGGGAACTGCTGTGTTTGCTGTAAATGTTTCATTTGCTCGCTCTTCTGAAGCATTCCCAGGTTTCAGGTGAGGCTGAAACTTGCTTAGCTGAGCCAGGAACAGAGTCTTGTGCTGGAGTCAGTGCTGTGGTGGGCATCCCAGCCCCTTGGTTATGTTCCTCCAGTGTCACTTTTATTGTGTGAACGTTGCAAATGGTAAGAAAGTGTCCTAAAGGCTGATATGTACTATGGCAATTGAAAAAACCCAAACAAAACAACCTCAAAAGCACCCCAAAATATGTTGAATTAAGCAATCCATAAGTGCTCTTACTACTATTTGTACATTACTGAGTAATCTCTTTCTTTAATCTCTTTGCAGTATTACTCCACTGTAATGGAACAGCAAGTAAATGGACAGTTAATAGAGCCTCTGCAGATATATCCAAGAGGTAATGCTGAACAAATTCTAATCAACAACGCTGATATCAGTAAACTGCTTCATCAACAGTTATGTTTTTGGGTGGTTTAAATGCACATAACATGATGTTTGCCTCTTAATTTGGATAGAAGAATTCATTATTGTGGGGAATGTAGGGAAGGCTACATTTATTGCGTATAAACCAGCTAATTTACTGGAGTAAATTAGGCTAACAAGATTTGCTTTGCACAGTACATATTTAAGTACACTTAAAAAAAAAACAACACAACTTCATTGGTGATGGTTCTGCATGCATTCCAAGCAAAGCAGATGAATAACTTAAGTTTTGGGTACTTGTGGACATTGAGCTTTGTTAATGTCGTTAATCAGCGTGAGAGACATGGGGAGGGCGACTGTCATTGTTCTTTTGGAGAAGGGGAACGTGTCTGTCACAGCAGCTCTAGCCATAACAGATTTTACTGGAGATTTGGGCACTTAGTGGTATCAAAACCATCACTGTACTCTGCATTGGTTAGGCCACACCTTGAGTACTGTGTCCAGTTCTGGGCCCCTCAGTTTAGGAAGGACGTCGAGACACTTGAACGTGTCCAGAGAAGGGCAGCGAGGCTGGTGAGGGCCCTTGAGCGCAAGCCCTATGAGGAGAGGCTGAGGGAGCTGGGGTTGTTTAGCCTGGAGAAGAGGAGGCTAAGGGGAGACCTCATTGCTCTCTACAACTACCTGAAAGGTGGTTGTAGCCAGGAAGGGGTTGGTCTCTTCTCTCTCGCAACCAGCACCAGAACAAGAGGACACAGTCTCAAGCTGCACCAGGGGAAGTTTAAGCTCAAGGTGAGGAGCAAGTTCTTCACCGAGAGTCATTCATCATTGGAACGTGCTGCCCGGGGAGGTGCACCATCCCTGGAGGTGTTCAAGAGGAGATTGGATGTGGCACTTGGTGCCATGGTCTAGTCATGAGGTCTGTGGTGACAGGTTGGACTCAATGATCTTTGAGGTCTCTTCCAACCTTGGTGATACTGTGATAGAAGTACTTTAATAATTCTCCAGAACAGTCAATTATGTGGGCTGAGGCAATTAAAAATTAGGTCATCTACATCCTGAACAAAAATCCATAGGCAGCCAGTTAGGGTTTTTTTGGGAATGCACTGCTCTCATTGAGCTCAAATAATGGTTAAAAAGAGATTTAATATGTTACATAATTCCACTGATTCATTCAGGTGCTCTCAGTATCCAGTCTTTGAATCTCTGACTCTTAATTGATGAAACAGATAAGGTTTAAATTCTCCAAGTAAATCTCCCAGCAATAAATTAATTGAAATAATTAAAAATTAAACTCTCCTCACTTAACTGATATGATACAAATAATCATACTATGAGTTTCCCAATTAAACATTCTAGACTTCCATTACTTACAACTCTCTGAAGTTTGAATTGGGCAATTAACCAACAGCCTTCTCAAACACATGCTAATAAGGTCTCAAAAGGAGGCTGGTTTTCCTGCTACTTCAGTATGCTCCTGTGGAACTGAGACTTGAAGTCAAGGGGAATACAGAGATTTATTTTTTAATGGCTCAAGCTAGCAGGATCTGATTGAGAGGGGACTCTTGGATATTTGAGCTGTGGGACTCCAGAGCAGTCAGCAGTCAAGATCATAGAATCATTAAGGTTAGAAAAAAGCTTTAGGAGCATCGGGTCCAACCATAACCCAGCTACCATGAGCACTAAACTATATCCTGAAGCAGCACATCTACCTGCTTCTTGAACACCTCCACAGACGGTGACTCCCCCACCTCCCTAGGCAGCCTGTTCCAATGCCTCACCACTCTCTCAGTGAAGAAGTTTTTCCTTATGTCCAGTCTAAACCTCTTTGGGCCCAGCCATCCAGCTAGTTTTTAATCCAGCAGAGTCCATGGGCCACAAGGTGCCACAAGTCCACGAGGAGAATGCTGTGGGAGATGGTGTCAGAGGCTTTACTAAAGTCCAGGTAGACAACATCCACAGCCTTTTCCTCAGCCACTAGGCAGGTTACCTGGTCATAGAAGGAGATGAGGTTGGCCAAGCAGGACCTGCCTTTCATGAACCCATGCTGGCTGGACCTGACCCCAGTGTTACCCTGCACTTGCTGTGTGAGCACACCAAAGGTGAACTGCTCCATAATTTTCCCTGGTACTCTTTCACACTCCCTGATACTCCTCAACCTTTCCAGTTCTTCCTCCAGCTCTGCCACCTGGCTGAGCAGATCATTGATGGGCTCATAGGGCACCCAGGTGTCCTCTCTGCCATCCTATGGTACCACTGTCAGACTCAGACACTCCTTGCAACTGGACACTTGGGCAGCTATGTTTTTGTGAGGGAACTTTGTTTGGGTCCCCACATTCCTCTTGGCAATGACCTGTATGGTCACCGTGCTGGGCCTTCTTCTGGGAAGGGACCAGTTCCAATCCACTGAGCTCCCCTCTGCACATTCCCTAAGGCTTCTCCAGTGTGTTTCTTCCTTGTTTAGTTGTGCCCCTGGGGCCATAGACTCTGCCCATGCCACCTGAGCAGCCCTTAGCACATGCCTGCCACTTTCCCGCCTTCAGGAAGTCCCCAGAAGAGCCTCTTCTTGGTCCTTTTTGCTGCCATTTCCTCTTCCAGTGCAGATTTGCCTGCACTGAAGCTGGTCTCCTTGGTGAGATGCTTTCTCCTGAGATGGATTAAGGACAGCTGTGGAGAGGGAAGCTTGTCTTCAGCTGCTTTTTCCCAGGCTGAGGTGTGAGGGCCTTTCTCTTAAATATCTTCCTGTAGAAGGCCACTTAATTACTGACACTGTCTAAACCCACTGGCCACCACTTGCAAGAAGTAAAATGTTAGGATTGAGTGGTCTTGAGAAACTGATACAGTGAAGGATCCTGCTATACTTGCCCATGGCAGAGGGACTCGAGATAGATGGTCTTTAAAGTCTCTTCCAACCCAACCCATTCTATGATCCTAGTATTTCCTGGAAATATTGTTGGATTCTTCTTGGATCCAATTATTCTTGGAAGTACAAGGCAATTAGATGTATTTCCCCTTAAATTAGCTGTTCAAGGAAGTTGTGACAGGAGGCTATCAGTAGCTGGCATACCTGAGTGTTTAAAGGGATGTTTTGAGGTCACAAACCAGGCTTCGCTTGTTTAGATATTCCTTTGGGGTCATTCCTCAAGAATCAGCCAAGCAGATTCCTATTGCTGCTGCTTTCTCCTTTTTCATCTACTTTACATCGAAGGATGATAATCATTGACTCTGCAAGATTCAGAATTCATGTCCATGCTGCTGAGGATACAATCCCCTTCTGTTATCTCCACACTTTCACTGCTGGCTCAACTACAGATGAATCTGCTGGACATTTCCTTATAGGTGGCTTGTCACTTCCTCTAAACTGCTTCAGAGCTGAGCTGCTGTTTCATCTTTCTAAATCACCTTCTTGAAACATCTCTTCTAGGTTACAGCTTTAAAGCTACCCTGCACTCCCTTCCTACCCTCTAAGCTCTTCTTCTGTTGCTGCTCTTCTGCAATATCAAACAAAATGCAGTTTTCCTGCAGTTTTCCCCCTGTCTTGTCCTGCCTCTCTAATGTACATCCCAAATTTTGTTAGCACAAGCACTTTTCTTTCAAGCCCTTTTGATCATGTCTCTCTACATACTACACTTTAAAGCCCCATCAGTAACATGCAGCTTTTCTGCCTGGAGTTTAAGATTTCCCCTTTTAAGAGTTGTGTCTTTTGGGACTGGTTGGTTTGTTTGTTTTCAAGTCTGATATTTCTTTGAGTCCTGAGGAAGCCTTCCATTTGCTCTCTCTGGTGAGCTGAAAGCTCTTGCCTTCTCCTACAGTCTGCCAGTACTAAACGTCCATGTGCTATCCTCTGGGGCTGTAATCTGGATGTTAGGAAGAAGTTCCTCATAGAAAGAGTGATTGCCCATTGGAATGTGCTGCCCAAGGGAGGTGGTGGAGTCACCATCCCTGGAGGTGTTTAGGAAGAGACTGGATGGGGTGCTTGGTGCCGTGGTTTAGTTGATTAGATGGTGTTGGATGATAGGTTGGACTCGATCTCAAAGGTCTCTTCCAGCCTGTTTTATTCCATTCTATTCTATTAATTTGATAATTTAAAGGTCTTTAAGAACAAAAAGAGGTGTTTGGGCTGCTTTGAAAAACAAAGCAAATTAAAAACCAAAACAAAACACACAACTAAACAAAACCCCACAACACAATTCCTCCCTCCACCCCAAAAAACCCCACCAGAACATTGTTGCTCCCTAGGTAGTGAAAAACAGAGTTCTTTTTAATACTGAAAATTAACCTCTGTGTGGATATATACATAAAGAAGAGAGTGTGTGCATGCACACACACAGATACATACATATATATATATGCATGCACACACACACAAATCCTCTGTGTGTTATCTATATCTCATCTGTGGAATTCAAGGTGCCCATGCCATTCAAATATGTATCAGAAAAACCTTGTTATTATTTTAATATCTTGTTCATGATACTGATTTTAATCTGTTGGGGGGGGGGGATGGGGGAAATATCACGTGCTTATATGTATTTTAGAGTAGTTTATTGTTTCTTGGTTGTATTTTTTTAATGCCCACAGTCTCATCATGGTTTTCTTCTTAAAGGTGCACGTGGTGATTTCTAATGTAATTTAAAGGCACACAGCCTGGCCCTAACTGATGTTTTTAATAACTATCATCTGTGTCCTTTTGACTAATAAATAGTTCTCTGTTTCCTGCTGTCAAAAATGGAAGTGAACCTTGTGTGCGTCAGAGAAAGAGGAAAAAATCAAATTCATCCCTCCTCAGACAATCAATCAAAAGTGACAGGCCCTTTAACATACAATTTGTAGGGCACTGTAGTTTGAAAATGGGAACTGTCTGTAACATGTAGCTGGAAGCCTTTGTGGCTTTAACATTGGGCAGAAGCACATCCACGGAATGGAGGAACAAGGCAACATTTAGTTGGGGAGACTCTAGGAAAACCCTTTCTCCTCAAGCAGCGTGTCCCTCATTAAACCCAGACACGGAGGAGATTGCCCCATTTGTACATCCACCGCCAAGATGCGGCGGTTTGTGTTGTGTTTATCCAACATTTGCTTTCTTAAGCCTGGCTGCTGCTGCCCCTGACATGTTTTTACCACGTTTCAAACAAACTGTGTTTGCCAATATGACTAATTCATGATGTGTGGCAGCCGACTCCTTTCAAATACATCTTGCAAATATTTCTGTTAAAAGCCGGGGGCGGGGGGTGGAAAGTAAAAAATCAGTGTGTGAAAATATAGTGACATAAGATTTTAATTTGAATTACAAAAAGATCATTTAAGCCAAGAGTTCTTGTGGTTGGTGAGGTGTGGGGTTTTTTTTTTTTTTTTTTTTGATGTGTTTTAAGCAGAAATTAGAATTTATATTACATGGTGTCAGAAAGCTCTTAGCATTTATAAATGCTCACTCCTGCAAGTTAAAAATCCTGGTTCATAATTCCCACTCTGGGTCTTGCGAGGCACTTTTCAATCATTTCTCTCTGCTAATTTTGGTGTCACCCTCATTTCTTTTTAAAAGATTCATTTTGAGCAAATTTGTAAATGGCCCTGATGTGTTCTACAATTTAGTCAATTACTGTTTCAGCCTGCAAGCCTCCTGGGAAACGGAACATACATGGCCTGAAGGTACGAATTTCAATAATTGTTTCAGTAAAGTTAGATGGATTTGTAATGCTGTGTTCCACTTATTGAAATGTCAAATAAAACTGCACTTTCTTGAGCTCTGACAAGCGGGGGGGGGGTTAATTTTTTTTTTTTTTTTTTCCCCATTTAAAATTTGTTGGGGTTTGGTTTTTTTTTTGGTGAGGGTGGGAGAAGGATTTGTCTGCTGGGTGCTGGCTGCAAGATCTCCGTCTATAGTTTTACCAAAACCAGAATTGCCTTTCTTTTTTCCCTTCTTCTTTTTTTTTTCTCCATCTCTGTTAATAAGGTTCCTAAATTGCAATACTCAGTTTGTCAACTCATGTCTGCTGTGACTTCAAAGGGTTCCAAAAAATAAATAAACCCCACCCAAATAACCCACTACATTAATTTGGTTTTGGGGGCATTTCTCTAAGCGTGGCAGGCGCTGCAGTGAAATTCTTTTAGGTTGTTTGCTTCATTCAGGTACGCTGATTGCTTCTGTAATCCTGCTCACCACGAAATGCAGAAGACTGAGTGTATAAGTAACTGTTTGGTTTTTAAAATGAGCATAAATAGTGGCCACGTCCTCTCTTTTGCTGTGTTATTTAACCAAGTGTTGCGGATGTAAGGGTAGGACGTTGTAGTCCGTGAGTTATATACCCTGCTAACCTACATACAGACAAGACCTCAACCGTCGGCATGCCTAGCAACAAGCTAATTAACCTTCGGAGTGAAATGAGAAATTCATGGCAAATTACAGGTTAATTAGAATAGTGTCCTCTGAACACAAACGACTGATAAAGATCCTTTCCCTGCCTGCAGGTAAATACACGAGCAGGGTCTGCTAATAATAGCAGTTCGGCGGTCTCGGATTCCCTTCCAAGCAATAGGTAAGAGTCAAGAACGGGAGCATATGTTTTGTTTTGTTGCCTTTTATTAAACCAAAATGGAGCCTTGTGTGCAGTGGTTCCCAGTGATGAGCTTGATGTTGAATAACTTTCTCAATATGACTACTGGGCACACAGGAGTGAAGCAGGGAAGAGGAAATTACCTTGATTCATGGATCTTGTTAGACTCATACTGCTGGTTGTTCAGAAGAAGTATTCCTCTGCCGGAAGAAATAAGTCTTTGCTGGGTAGTTCAGGTGTCTTTGTCCTTTATAAAGCATTGAAATACTGGTGGTGGGTGAGCTAATTTGTTTCAGTCAATCTAATAATCACTGCTGTTTATCTCATTCCAGTTTCTTTGATATTTAGAATTTGATAGCCAATTCAGTAGGTTTATTGTTGTGAAGTAAGATTTTTGATTCTCAACAGCTCTGGTGCCCTGTTGCATACAGCTTCAGCAAAGTGTTGGAGCCCAGCTCCCTTATCTTTCTTTTTAGATGCCAGTCCTAATTTGAAAACCCATATTAAGATCTTAAAATGCAAGAGAACTCATTCTCTTTTTTTTTGAGATCTGGTTTTAATTACTGAAGCATAAACTCCCTTTTATTACATGAAGTGATTATACTCAATACTGATATTAAAACAAATAAACCAAAAGCTCACAAAAAAACCTTGAGAAATGAGAAGAGTCTGGCTCCATCTTCTTCGTGTAAGAGGGTGTTTGAAACGTAGGAGTTGAAATCTCTGGAGGCTCCTTTCAAGCTAAATTGTACTATTACTCTAATAAGCATGTAATATTACATCTATCTGTGCATCAGCATGCTGCCTTTCTGAGAGCATTTGGAAACAGAATTGACAGGGATGAACATGATCAAAGCCACACTCGCCCTGCATTGAACATGTGGAGTAAGTGAAGTGCTGGTACCCGTTCTGGCAGGTGCTGCAGTGGTGGCACTGTCCCAGTGCTGGGATGTCCCAGGAGGTATTTAAAAGCCATGTAGATGTGGTGCTGAGGGACATGGTTTACTGGTGGGCTTGTCAGTGCTGGGTTAGCAGCTCTACTCCATGATCTTAAAGGTGTTTTCCAATCAAAAGGTTATCAGGTTATTCCAACCTGGTTATCTGAGTGAGGTTGCTACCCCACATGGTTGGCAGCAGCGCTGGAGTTGTGCTGCAGTGGGAAGCCCCATTTAAGTACCAGTAAAACCATTTTTGATGCTGCTTTTCCTGACCTTACTAACTGTAAAGATAAAAAAAACCCCAAAGCCAGTATCCCTGGTGAATCTCTTCTAGTAAAGCTTGCCCCCACCCCTTGGGGAAGGTTCCCTGTGTATTGCAGTGGTGAAGGTCCTGTGCAAGTGTCTTTAAAGAACAGAAATCTGAACGCTTTAAAGAACTGCAGCCCTCCTCCCAATCTGTCATACCACTGAACTAAATAAAGCTGCTTTCTGTTGCTGATGTGCTGTGGCTTTCAGTACTTCCTGTACTTTGTGCTTGTTCTTAAAGTGCATTGAAAATGAGGCTTCTAGAAGATTCTTGTCACCTTATTTAGTGGTTAATTGCCATTCCTTTCCCGAAACCTTCTGCACTATGAGTTTTGTTTTTGAAGTAATTGAAAGTCTCTCTTTGTTTCATGTTCACAAATTGTTAGTCATGAAAGATGACAAGATCAACTTATGTTTCCTTGGAAAACTTAATTTTTCTTTAAAGTAGTCGTGGGAACAAGAGGCCTATTAAAGAACAAAGCCACCAAATATGAAATCTGTGTTTGCACTGTTCTTGTTAATAATGATCTGTGATCAAGACACATGCACATGCCTTTCAAGAATATATTATTTTGTACTTTTTTTTTTTTTTAACTTCAGTAATAAGAGCAGAATGTCTCTTTGAGATGAAGTTTTGCAGCCATATTGCTACCCAGGCAGTTTGTTGTGTGGAATGCACAAGACACAGAGTTTGTCAGGAAGGGAGGTGAGGTGGTTATTTCGTGAGTGTGTGGAAGTAGTTTGAAGCCATTAATGACTTTTAGCTACAAAACACTGAGAGGTGTGGTTTATTAAAATTCTAGTAAAAGAGTTATTTTGTGGAATGTAAGACACAGGAGTAGTTCCTCCTGAATAAGCACAGCGACTTCAGCAGCAAGATGACCTGGAATGGATGCGCATGGCAACTTTGCAAGTCCATGAGATGCCCCAGCCAGGAGTTGTGCTCATCATGCTCCAATCTGTGGTCAGCTGAGGTGGTGAGATACCATCAATGACACACCTGCTGCACATTTACAGAAATTACTGAGGGATAATACCTTAAGGAGTTTTAAGACAGAGGAGTTTTAGCTGGCTGAAGATGAGCCAGCTTGTGCCCAGGTGGCCACAAAGGCCAACAGCATCCTGGCCTGGACCGCAATAACGTGGCCAGCAGTGATTGTCCCCCTGTACTCACTGATGAGGGATCACCTCGAATACTGGGTTCAGTTTTGGGCTTATCACTCCAAAAAGGACATTGGGAGACTGGAGAGGGTCCAGAGAAGGTCAGTGAAGCTGGTGAAGGATTTAGGGAAAAATCTTATGAGGAGCAGCTGGGGGACCTGGGGTTGTTCAGCCTTGAGAAAAAGAGGCTGAGGGGAGACCTCCTGACTCTACAACTCCCTGAAAGGAGGTTGGAGCCAGGTGGGGGTTGGTCTCTTCTCCTAGGGAAAAAGTGATAGGATGAGAGGAAATGGCCTCAAGTTGCACCAGGGAAGGTTTAGGTTAGACATCAGGAAAAATGTCTTCATTAAAAAAGTGGTCAAGCGCTGGCCCAGGCTGCCCAGGGTAATGGTGGAGTCCCCATCCCTAGAGTGCTTTCAAAACTTTGTAGATATGGTACTGAGGGACATTGTTTAGTAGAAACCTGGCAGTGCTGGGTTAACGGTGGACTCTGTGAAAATAAGATAAGTCACTTAAAAACTAGATGTGAACCTTATTTTCCTGCTGTATTTTTAAACACCTGCTGTGTGAGGGTGTCTTAATTTTCTTTTCTTCTCTGAACTGACAAACAATAGGCTGTATCTCAAAGGGTAGCTTAGTCAGGTCTCTAAAGAAAGCTGGTTTGTAAGGGTGAAAAATATATTGATTTTCTTAAATGTTCATTGCTTCTTCATTTCTGCTGTCTGCAGTTTGAGGAGTAGCTATACCAAACATCAGTCAGCATTGCTAAAGCTAAATCCATTAGAATATGTAACTGGGAACTTAACTTGATGGCTTGTTTCTTATGTTTTCACTTGGTTTTATAGAGTGAAATAGCAAAGTCATTAAAATTAATTGCCTCTTTTTTTTGTTGTTTTCTTTTTCCAGCTTAAAAAAGTCTTCTGCAGAGCTGAAGAAAATACTTGCAAATGGCCAGGTAGGTGCCTGGAATTGAGCCTTGGCTCCACGCACATCTTGTTACCACTTAATGCTGCAGTGATTGGCATGCCACAAAGAGGTGGAGAGATGCTTACTGCTCATTTAGTTGTAATGTGTTCTTTTAATACAGAACTGGAGGGACCATCAAAACCTTCATGATATGAATGAATTCTGTGTCCTGATTCACTGTGATTGGCATAGCAATTTGCTTCCCATTTCTCAAAATGTGCT
Organism: Dryobates pubescens; assembly: GCF_014839835.1. Taxonomy (NCBI): domain Eukaryota; kingdom Metazoa; phylum Chordata; class Aves; order Piciformes; family Picidae; genus Dryobates; species Dryobates pubescens. Next base: position 8,928,630 of record NC_071628.1, read on the forward strand.
AATCAGATTCAGCTCCAAATAGATTGAAGTACCTCACACATGTTGCGCCGCTGCCACAATTTCAGGGAGGAAAGTTAATCAATTTTGAATAACTAAGTCAACTGCTCAGTTAGAATGCCCTTCGTCTTTTTTAGGGCAGTAGAGGCTTAAATATTTAGCAGGTTGTTGCTAGGAATCACTCTGTGCTGTTTGGAATCACTTTATGTTGTAGCTTCTTTAAAGAAAAATGAAGCAACCAACTAAACAGCTAAACTAAACTAAACCAAAACCCCAAAGCTGTAGAAATCTGTCTTGTTACTTGGTCTTCCTGCTCCAGACATTCAGGTTCTGGCGCCCCAAAGTAAAAGGTTTACTGTAACAATTGATGGACGAGTGGATGTCTTGGACAAACAGAGCAATCCTCTCTTACCCATTTTGAGCTGAGCATAGGAGCAGTGTAATGGCATTAAATATACACCGTGCAATTAAACTACCGCCAAAGAATCCCAGATTCTTCAGCAGCAACATAAATATGTTTTAACGTTTGTCATAGTGAAAGCCCTTTGATAGCCTTGGAGGCAGGCACCTGTCCGTTGCGATCAAGCTTGCCTATTAGGCTCTATTGACTGAGACATCTGTGTCACTGCAAATAAAAGACTCTTATTGATTTTCTTAACTGCTGTTCACTTCCCCTCCATGTTTCGAAGGCTGAAATCTTAATTATCTCAGATGCGTATTCAGTGCCTTCACACAATGACCTCTCCAAGCCTCATTGGCATTTCATGAATCAAGTAGTTGTAGTTGAGCGTGTCAAGAAGATAAAGGCTGGTCTTCACGCTTGTCCTTCAGTATCACCTGTAACATTGGGGTCTAATAGATGAGAGTGCCCCTTGAAAATGGGAGTTGAACAGCCCTGCGTTACAGCCTTGCCCGTTTGGGACTTGAATCCTTTGAATACAGCTTGGGATTGTATTTTAAAGCTTGTCAGCATTCCTTACGTGCAGAGTTAGTTTAATATTCACAGATTCCTGCCAGGTAGATCTGTTAATGTTTCAAAGTCACAGCTAAACAATCTATTTTTTTTCTGGATAACTCAAAGTGATGTGAGCACCAGCAGCAGGCTTCTGAACTTTCAAAATGAAGTTGGTAATTGCTTCAGGATTGCTAAATTTATTTAAAGGAGAATTACTGGAGGTGGGTGAAAGCCATCTTTTTGTGATTGAATCCATAAGGTGTATGTGGCACTTTATTTATTCTGAGTAATAGAAATTAGTGTCTGGTGTGCTCTGCAATAGATTCTTACATCTTCTTGCCTGCATAGCAGGATTTCAAAAAGATCTAAAAGTACCCAAACTTTTACTGTGATATTAAAAAATGTTACTTGAACCCATTTAAAGAAAAACCAAAACCAAAACCCACAACTATTCCAAATCAGTTTTAACACTCTTTTATTCTCCCTGCTCTTCCAGGAGTTACGCTGCCAAGGGAAAATTCTTGTTGTCAGGATGTATTGTGTTCTGCAGAGCTTGGTCACAGATCTGTAGCTGGAAAGAGGTTTCCAGTTGTAGCTGGGAGTAGGTTTCCAGCTGTACCTTCAACTTCTCCCTTTTTTGTGGGGATTAAGTCACACTTATCATTACTTAAATACAGGTTGGGTTATTATTTTTTATTAGGTTTTGACAGTCAATGCTTTCGGGCATGCCTAATGATATTCTTCTAGTAGTATCCATTTAGCCTTAATAAGGAATTCATATTAATCATTAAAAGAAGGGGACATGATTCTTCAAGATAATCAAATATTGACAGGTTAGAAATAGCTTTCTGCCTGGGTTCATTGATATAGGTGATGCGATATAAATATTTATTTCTTTTCTGTCACTCAGAGTAAATGCCACCAATTGATTCAGCATTGATATAGTGTCAACAGTTCATAAGAAACATTTGACTGGCTCGTGTTTTCCGATTAGTCTCTGCTCTATAAAGTGGGATTTACTAAATCTCTTCAATTGTCTGCTCATAGAGTGTGACTGCTTTCTGAAGCCATTATTGCTTCGATTCCTAAAGCAAAGGTATGGCTGCAGGACTCTGCTTCTCTCAGGCCTCTGCATAGAAAATAAGGATTAATTGAACATTTTGGTTTTAATGATTTATAAGAGATAGGCACTGATTTCTTTCCCAAGGAGCAGGTATAAGCAAGGGATGTTTTGTTTGCTGATCCGTAATTGAAGCCTGCTTTGCTATCTCAATAATCCTGTTAACATTGGCATCCGATCAAACTTGGGGTTGCAGGTTTAATATTCCAGTCCTTACTGTCGAGTTCGTTGTTATTATGTTATCATTTTATGATTGAGAATCCCATATTCCCAGTAAAAAAAATAAATCACCCCATGGTTTTTGGCATCTTTATTTGAGCCAGTAAATCACACTTTATCTCCCTATCGGCCGCTGGCAGATCCTTGCTCCACCCCAGTCTTCCTTATTTCACCCCGGGTTGCTGGTTGCTCTTTGTGCATCAAGATAAGAAATGGTTCTAGGCTGGCAGCTGGAGCTGCTCCTACTACTGTTTTTTAGGGCCTGGCATGAAGAAATAACCTCTTTTACCAGTTAGCATAAAACAGAGATGAGAGAATACACTTCATGGCTCTGGTTCTGCTCAATTTGTTGCTTATAACTTGTGTAGCTGCAAAAAATTCTTTGCCCCCACCGCAAGAAGCAAAGATACAAGTCTGCTCATGGCTTTGTGGATTCATTTGATTTCTCCCAAGAGCTTTGTTTATATGAATATTGCTGTGAATGTAGGAGAGGGATGTTTGTTGTTACCTCAAAGACTGGAGAATTAAAGTCCTCCAGCTTAGAAGAGCAGAACTCCTTAAACACAATGTGTACTTCAAATGAACGAGTGCTGCGGGCTGAGAGAAATTGTTTGGAGCATGGGATCAAGAGGAGATTCTTTACTTATTTTAATGCCCACTTGTGAATTGTTGTTCCTCATGAGGTGAGGGTTGGGTTTTTTTTTTCCTCTCCTTATTTGCATTTTCTGATTGATGCAGTGAGCAAGATGTCTTTCAGGAATAAAATAAGCTTTCATTTTCATCAGAAACTTTGATACTTGAATGGGCCACTTCATACCATATTAAGATACCTGGCCCAGGCTTCATTACAAACAGCTAATAATGTAGAGGCAACTTCTGCTTTGAGGTATTTCAGATTGCCTTAGAATTCAGAGATTTTTTCACCTCACTGGAAGAAATATATAGAGGAGAAGCATTTCCTGTGTGGAACAAGGAAATTTAGTCAGGTAGTGAAAGGAGAGAACACAAAGTTTGGAGTTCAGAATTTCTGTCCTTAATCCAGATGGTTTAAAATCAATTAAGATATTCCATTTTCTGTTTGTAAGACATGCTGAGTATTGACTCTGTAGGGCCTTTCAGCTTGTTACCATCACTTACTTGTTCCAGTTGACGCCAGGGGCAAAGTTGCTCTTCTCTTCACTGACGTCCTACGCTTAAAGATCGCTGAGTAACTGAAGGGCGTGTGTCCCTGATGAATTTGAAAAGCCATCTCAGAAGATGGATAAATGCAGATAGTTGGCTGGTGGCAAGCTCTGCCTGGCTGTCATGGTGCTGGTGGTACCTGAAATCACTAATCTGAAGCTATCTCAGACATGCTTGTGTGATTTCTAATCCAAGGGATTGCTTTTGCCCAGGGACCTGGCTCTAATCACTTCAGTGGTAGCAGATCTGACATAGCATTAAGGGGTTTTCCATGCATTTTAACACACACAGGCAATAGTGACAGAGTCTGTAGCAGCCATTCCAACTCACAGAACGGTTTGGGTTGGAAAGGACCTTAAAGATCATCTAGTTCCAACCCCTTGCCATGGACAGAGGCACCTTCTGCTAAACTGGGTTGCTCAAGGCCTCATCCAACATGTTTAACTTGATTGTCCCATCAAATAGAAATAGTTGATAGGAATGAGCTAATGGTTTGGTTGCAGATTCCTAGGCAAATGTCTTTTAAGAGTGGGATTTCCCCAGACAGTTATTATTTCAAATGCTCAAGAGTTGGAGGAGTAGCAAATGCATGCAGCCCACAATTTACACCCATTAAAATATTTTATTTCAGTGCCTGTACACAGGCATTCCAAAAAATATCTGTAGGGACTTTTATTCTTCCTAATAGGCGGTTTAGCTGTAAGAATAGTATAGCTATTTGTACAGGAGAAGGCTGAACTGTAGTTTTATGTTTTAATTGCTCCTCCAGCAAGGTGATGTTTAATAAGCTTTTATAAAACCCATGTGAGAAGGATCCCAAATTCCAGCATTTGCTTGTATCAAGCTTCTGCACTAATATCTGAGGATATCAGCCCATCTGGAGAGTTGTCCCAGTGAGGAGAAAGATTGAGGCAGAGGACTAGTTGTGTATTTCAAAGAAAATTATTTTCATTGGCTAGCAATCCAGGACTATCTTTTTTTAATTTCAGAGTATTTGCTTTAGTTAAAAGATAACAAATGAAGCACTGTGAAGGAATCCTGCTGACAGAACTGTCACTCAATTAGTATCAATTATCCTGATTCCAGAATAAATCACAAACTTTTCTGGCCATACTTAGGATGACAGTTTTCTGTTGGATTGTTTCCATTCACCTCCAACTTTGGCTCTGGTTATGTGCTGTTCTGGAGACCCTTTTCCTATCAGTATCTGTGACCTGACCCTCTTGAGCTATATTATATCATTCCATTTTGACACCTTTTATCAAACTTTAATGAAATGACCCAGGCAAACAAATTGTCATTAAACTTTCCATCACTTTGTCCCTTGGTATCGTCTTTTATAAATTGGACAGCAAATGTTGTATTGATCTTCTCGTTCTTGCAGCTGAACTTGAAATGACCCAGACTGCTTGTTGTTTATGGCCTAGAGTTGCTTTTCCTTGACATTTCCATCCACAGCATGACATCTCTTTTGTTTTTCTTTCTTTCTTGTGGAGATGAATGAACAAGACATACGGTATCGAGACATCCTCGGTCATGGCAATGGAGGCACAGTCTACAAGTGAGTGCTGAATTTCACTTCAAATTATTGAAAATGAAATGTACCAACGCTCTTTTTCCCTTCAGATTTATACTGAGAGGTAGAGGGCCTGTCACTGCTCTGTGGTAAAAAAAAAAAAAGAAAAGAAATAATTAAAAGGCAAAGAAATTCTCTGTATCAACTTCTGGAGAATTCTCTTTCCATATTTACAAGGTGTCTGCTCTTGGGTGCCGTGAGGGCTGCTGCATTTTTATTATCTTTTTAAGACTTAGCTCTGAATTCCTCCTGGGTAACAAGTTAATGGTTCACAAGTGGAACTGGAAATGTCCCGGAGCATAATGAATTGCTGGCAATATTTGCAATACCATTATTCTTGCTGGCTTACCACGCCCTTTACTAGCCCAGTCCTGGGAGGTGATGACACCGTTGCTCTGCCGTTCTCCAGCAATCCCAAATTAGTTGATACCCCTCTCACTGTTGCAGTGACTTCCCTCCCTCCCTTCTGAGCAGCTTTGCACGCAGGCTGATGAATATATGAAATGATAAACTCCCCCAAATTTTGGCAGCGAAGCTTCTACCCTGCAGCCAGTATTAATTTTAATATTGTAAAGATGATAATAGCAGAGATAGAGTTTTCTCAACAGGAAAGTCTTTTCTCATGCATAGTGCAAAGTTTAAACTACATAATGTAATATCTGGTACTTAATAGTCTGCAGTGGTGTATGAAAAATATTCCACTAGGAATTAAGAAATCCATACTTTGTAAGAAAGCCCTGAGGGAGTAATAAAGGTTTCCTCCAGAGAGCTATTTACCATATACAGTAACCCAGCATCCCATTATGATTTTGTTTATACCTTAGACATTTTCACTTTGATATTAACAGGGGTTGGGTTTTTTTTTGGTGTTTTGGGTTTTCTAAATGGTTTAAAAGCTACAGTGCATTTAGTTCAGCTCCTAATTGGCTGCCAGCATTACAAAACAACCCTCCTTGCAGAAGGTTTGCTGAAAGTGGACTTTCAAAGCCTTAAAGGAACAAATCCAGTCTTTGAATGGACTCTTCAGAAATCAGGTCTGCCCTGCAGATGGAACATCATTCAAAATCTCACACAATCGTAGAATCCTTAAGGTTGGAAAAGAATGATCAAGTCCAACCATAACCCAGACTACCCTGACCACTGAACTGTATCCTGAAGTACCACATTTACAGCTTCTTGAACACTTTCAGCAATGGTGACTCCACCACCTGCCTGGGCAGCCTCTTCCACCACCTCACCACTCTCTCAGTAAAGAAGCTTTTCCTAATGTACAATCTAAACCTCCCCTGACACAACCTAAACCCATTTTCTTCTATTGCCAGTCATTTGAGAGAAGAGACCAACACCAGCCTCACTCCATCCTCCTTTCAGGCAGCTGTGGAGTGCAATAAGCCTTCCCTTCTCCAGACTAAACAATCCCAGCTCCCTCAGCAGCTCCTTGTACAAGATGCCCTCCAAACCCCTCACCTGCCTCACTGCTGTTCTCTGGACATGCTCCAGCACCTCAGTGTCTTTCCTATACTGTGGCACCCAGAACTGAACATAATACTCAAGCTGTGGCCTCACCAGGTCCAAGTACAGGAGCACAATCACTTCCCTGCTTCTGCTGAACACACTGCTTCAGATCCAGGCCAGGATTCTGTTGGCCTTCCTGGCCATCTGAGCACACTGCTGGCTCCTGGGCACTGCTGTCTACCAGTACTCACAGATCCTTTTCCACTGGGCTGCTTTCCAGCCACTCTGCTCCAAGCCTGTAGTGTTGCTTGGGGTTGGCATGACCAAAGTGCAGGCCTGGGCACTTGGGCTTGTCAAACCTCATTCCACTGACCTCATCCCATCAATCTTACCTGTTCAGATCTCTTTACAGTGCCTTCCTCCCCTCAAGCAGATCAATGCTCTGCTTAATTTAGTGTCACCTGCAAGCTTGCTACTACAGCAATCTACAGGAAGGCTGGGAAGGGAATATTTTAGAAACACCTGTGGTGATAGGATGAGGGGCAATGGTTTGAAACTGAAGCAAGGGAAGTTTAGGTTGGACATAAGGAAGAAGTTTTGCACAATGGGGGTGAAAAAATATTGGAAGAGGGTGCCTGGGTTGAAGCCTCATGCCTGGAGACATTCAGGTCAAACTTGGTGGGGTCATGAGCATCCTGATCTAGTTGGAGATGACTGGTTTTGTAATGCTAATACCAGGTTATAAAGATGAAATATGGTTTCCTTCCCAAATTGACTTCAAGAGAGATAGGGAACTACTGGAGAGAGTCCAGTGGAGGCTATGAAGATGCTGAGGGGCCTGGAGCATCTCTGTGAGGAGGAAAGGCTGAGAGCCCTGGGGCTGTTGAGCCTGGAGAAGAGCAGCCTGAGAGGGGATCTGCTCAGTGCTCAGCAAGAGCTAAAGGGTAGGGGGCAAGAAGATGGAGCCAGACATTTTAATGGTGCCCAGTGGAAGAACAAGAGGCACCAGGTACAAACTGGAACCCAAGAGGTTCCATCAGAACAGGAGGAGAAACTTGTTTGGCGTGAGGGTGCCAGAGCCCTGGAGCAGGATGCCCAGAGATGTTGTGGAGTCTCCTCCTGTGGGGAGATTCCAAACCCACCTGGACATTGTGATCTTCAGCAACCTGCTGTGGGGTGCCCCTGCTTTAGCCACCAGGGTTGGTCTGGATAGCCTCCAGAGGTCCCTTCGAAGCCCCACCATGCTGGGATTCTGGGATTCCTCTCAGGTTATTCCAAATTTGTCTCTTGGTTTGAAGAGTTGTACCAATTCACTTTCATCCCTGAAGAGCTACTGGTTGTCCTTGTTGCAGGGAGGTGGCACTTAGCACAGTGATGTGCTTTGGGTATATCACAGACAAAACTCCGTACGGTGGAGCAATCGCCCTTAAAGTAAAGAGAAATAAAGAGCAGCCTGTTCTCTCTCGGCAAAGGAACATCTGCGCTAGAGAAAGCCAATTAGAAATTACAAACTGAAATACTTACAGGTAGCTGGATTGCAGTGGTCATAGGTAGCAGCCCACATATATTTTATTCCATTAAATCAATGAACATTTGTCAAATAAAATTAATTGCAAATGTTCAGCTGGTTTCCTTCTTCCACCATTCCACGCTGTCAGTTTGTTTCGGAGGAGGCTGTGCGTAGTATTGATCTGAACTTAAAGAACCAGCATGTCTGTGTGGTATCTTTTTTTTGTGTTCCTTTTCTTTCCCCTCTCTCTCTAGCTCTTTATACTAACTCATATCCATTATGGCAATGATATATTATCAGCATTCAGCAAACAGGAGCGCGGGTCGCAGGTCGCCGAGCAAAAATTTTCAGCCTCTCTTTCCCCGTGAATTAACTACTATTGAAATAGTTTATTGAGATTGAAGTATTGATCACTTTTCATGCTCCCCCTGGCTTAAAGGAGGAGGTGATTTTGTTGTCTTTGGAAGACACTATGCTTAGTTAGAAAACGTTCCTTCATTTATTTGGGTTCTTTACAGCTGCAGCTGGTTTATGGCTTGGAGAAGAGGTATCTTAGCTTTATTTTTATGACAGTATAATTATACTTTAGAAATACACTTGATTACTGTGTGTAGCAAAATTGTTCCACTATATTGGCTTGGCCAATATTGCTATACAAACAACTTTTCAGTCAATTGAGTCTGGTAAAAAAATCAATACTTTATAGCAATATTTCTAGTGAGAACTTGCTGAATCTGAATGTTTTCCCTGTTCTTAAAACAAAAAAGAAAGGGATTTTATTTGTCTTCCTATTTCCCCCCCTACCTTTTGATACCCTATTTTCTTAATTAAGATATCTCTAGTGAGAACTTGCTGAATCTGAATGTTTTCCCTGTTCTAACAAACAACTATAAAATCCTTCCTTTTTTTTGTGTGTGTGTCTTCCTATTCTCCCCCTACCTTTTGATACCCTGTTTTCTTAATTAAGAAATAACAACTAGAGATAAGAACAGAATCAGTTAGTTATTCTTGCTTTCTAATTGCTAATATTTTCCAAAATAAGGGAGACCATACTTATAACCCCAAACTGTGTATTTAAGAAATAGCTTTGAAGAATTCCTGCTTTCTGGTTGTATATTCTCCTGGAGCATACTGGGCAATGAATGTGTCTTGAGTCAAGATTGCCGAGAAAGTGATGAATTAAATCTGCCCTAACAAGGTCTGAAAGCACACCAGAGTCTTTCTCTTCTGCTTTCCAGTTGCTGTAGATAGTTTTACCTCATTAACTGGGATTTCCACTTACTATGGAGTATCAGAAGTCCAGTTTTATGAATTTTTGGAAACTCAGCTGCTGTTGTTTTGCAGAGGTTTGACCTGACAGGAGGACCCTGAGACTGTTCTGCTGGTAGATGCTCGACCTTCCAGCTCTCTGACAGTCTTTCTGATTGCACAGAATCACAGAATGGTAGGGTTTGGAAGGGACCTCTGGAGATTGACTGCAATCCCCCTGCAAAGGCAGGTTCACCTAAAGAAAATCACACAGGAGCATGTCCAGGCAGCTTTGGAAAGTCTTCAGAGATGGAGATTTCTCTCTGCAGCCTGATTTCCTACCAAGAGGCTGTTTTGATAAGATTACTCCTTCAGTGAAATATCAACAGTTTGGTCTGTGGTGGGATGTAGACACCCTACCAGCCAGTCTCAGGATTAGCTACATTTAATGATTTACACCTAAAACCCTTAGTTTTGTATCTGTTTTGAGCCTCAAGATTCCAAAGTAGAGGTATTGATCTCTGGCAAATAATTATTCTGTGAAGTCCCTTGGTGGTTTCTTTCCTTTATATACAAGCAAAAAGAATCTTTTTCTCTTATTTCATATTTTCTAGTTCTTGATTGGCAATTGTAGTGCAAATGAGGAGGGAGGTGTCAAAGGTGAGGCTCGACAGGGCTCTGGGCAACCTGATCTAGCTTGAGGATGTCCCTGCTTACTGCAGAGGGGGTTGGGCTAGATGACCTTTGGAGGCCCCTTCCAACCCAGATCATTTTGTGATTCTGGAGGAAGGAGCTGTGTTTAGGGGATGGGTGCCTGGGATGTTTTTGAAGTGTCTGTTGTGTATGGTTTGGAAATCTTTAGATTCTGTTAGAGGAGTCTTCAACAGCAGTGAGCTGTACTGCTCTGTATACAGAAATACACATAAAGTCTCAATGATGCCGTAATTAATTTGTTACCCACCTTCTGGGGAAGAGGGAAGAAAAGGGAGAATCAGTTCTCATCTCAGCAAAACACTGTTAAAGCAGACGGCTTCACTTTGAGTTGAGTAATTGGGAGAGAAGTGGATGTTGATGATGTACCACCCAGAAGAATTGTAGAGCTGGGGAAAACAGGGAGAGATGTGGGAACTTAATTTGTTTGAGCAATTTACTCGAGCAATTTTGTTATTTGGTTGAGTTGCACCTTCCAGCATATGCCTGTTTCTTTATTCCCTATCTCAAGCCAACCTTGGGGTGCCCCATTAGCACGTTAAACATAGCGTGTGGCAAGACAGCTGGGAAGTTGCTCTTTCTTGCCAGGCAGCCTGCAAATGATGCCTTGACAGTGTATTGCTGATCCTCTCCAACATTAGCAGGGATAAAGTGTTGTCTGTTCTGGAGGGATGACAATAAGGGAGGTAGAGGTGATTCAGCTCTGTTTGATGGAATAGCTGGAGTTTATCATTGCTTGAGGAGCTTTGGGTCAGCAAGGCATCACAGAATGGTTTGGCTTGGAAGGGACCTTAAAGATCATCTAGTTCCAACCCCCCCTACCATGGGCACTACACCAGGTTGCTAATGTCCCATACAACCTGGCCTTGGACACCTCCAGGGAGGGAGCATCCCAGACCTCCCTGGGCAACCTGTTCCAGTGTTTCACCACCCTCACTGTAAAGAATTTCTTCCTAATATCCAATCTAAATATCCCCTCTTTCAGCTGAAAGTCATTGCCCCTTGTTCTGTCACCACAAGCCCTTGTAAAAGGGCTTTGGTGTGAGAGTGCTGGAGCCCTAGAGCAGTCCATCTGGAGAGGATGTGGGGTCTCTGTCTCCCCAGAGTGAACAGAGATAGAAATGGTTTTCCCAAGGCAGCAAACCAGAAGCATGAATGGAGTACATCCCTGCTGCCCTACTCAGCTGATACTGCTCTTTCCAGGAGAAGTTCTTACCACTTTTTGTAGACATTCCTTGTCCCAGCCTGGTGCTTGATGCAGCTCTGAAGAAGTGAAGTACAGGCAGCTTCAGGGCTTTATTTGGTGTCAAAACAAATCACTGGCCACATGAGGTCTGAAAATCCCATCCTCTGCATTCTTGTGCTGCAGTTGTGGAGATGTTTTCCTTTTCTTGCCCCCTCTTTCCCATACCATGTTTATTTTCTGCTTCTCTTGTTTTGTTTTCTTTTTTTAGTGCCACTCAAAAGCATTGGAACAAGAGCAGCTGGACTAAGTTTGAAATAACCCACCCAATTTCTGTGTGTTATCCTTGCAGTTTAAACAAGACTGACCAGTGATTGCTGTTCACTTGTTTCTTTTGACCCCAGCCATCACTTGCCTGCCTCATAAAATCTGTTATGCACAAAAGTGCATAAAATGAAGATAAAGTACCTCCTTCAAGTCTGACAAAACCCATTCCTTTGCAAAATGGGAGCTGCAGTGAAAGTAAATAAATGAATGGACAGCAATCACAGCCTAGTTGATGAAACTGTTCAATTAAAGCACAGGCATTTACATGGTGTAATTTCCCTAAATTGCCAATGAGCCCCTTTAGACACAACCAGTGTTCAAATTGATTTCAGCATTGATTTTGGCTGAAGCTGATAAATTTCTGCTTGTTAGTTAAAGTAATTTTGCAGAAGACTTTGTACCGTGCTATTGAAGTGTTCATTTAGCTGATGGTTAAAAGAGGAGTTATTTACAGAGGGTTCTACTGTTGTTCTGAGATGGGACAATTCCCCGGTCATCTTTTTACTTTTAATTTTTTAAGCTTCAGTATACAATCAATAGGTTATGGAAACTGATTAAAATGTACCCAGCCAGCTGCCTATGGCTGTTTAATTAGAAACTGGATGATTCTTAAATTAAAGTTGTTGTGTTTGCACTGTGTGCCCATAGCTTGGAGGATTGAACAAACAGTAAGCCTGGAAATTTGAGTTTGCTCTTGTCGGCAATGAGTGAGGTGGTGTGTGAGCATGGTGTAGCTTCCCTCAGCGTGAGCAATAGTCTCTGTTTCTTGGTTACAAATAACAATGTGGAGTAGAGGATTGGTGGAACAGTAGAGGGTCGGTGGAAGAGTTGAAGGTTGGTGGAGAAGGGTAGAGGGTTGGTGGGAGAGGGTAGAGGGTTGCTGGAATGTGCCATAGCCAAGCTATGCCAAGCTTGCAGGCACTGGCTGTTGCCTAACATAAAATACATATTTAAATAATGCTTTCTGCTCACAGAAGTGAGTGTGAGAGGATGAGGGGCAGAAGAACCTGTATTGATGTAGGAATTGTGCTGCCAGTGTTGTTTCAGACTCTCCTTAAGCTCTGCTGGATGTCTCTGTGAGCAACAGTGGGTGTAACAGCACCAGGCAGGTTGACATTGATCTTTCTCCATTTCTTTTCACCCCAGCTTCTTTGAAAATGCTCAAAATGCTAGAAATTGACTGCTTAGATGCTCACTGATTGCTCAGAAGGGGTAGCCTTCCATACCCAGCTCTGGTGGAGACCCACCTTCTCTGGGTGCCACCACAGCTGTTTTAATGACCATGGCAAGGAGCCACTTTAGGTCTTCTTGTGGAGACATGGTAGCATCTAAACTGCTGTCCCCATGCTATGTGACATACCTTTTTGCTCATTCTGTTATTTCAACTTTTTTTCCTCCAGTAATGGTAGGTTTACTGTCCATGTCAGTCTAAGCTTATGACTGCTCTGCTTCCTCTTGTCCTTTCAGCTGGTTCAAAGCCAGCAGCTGAAGTCCGTGACTGTGTCTGCATATTAACTGGGTTGGTCCTGAGGTAGTGAATGACCTGGTGTTGGTGGTAGTGACACCACAGCCTCCTCAAGCGGTGTCAAGTCTAAGCCATCTCCAACTTGAGTTCTTTCTGTCTGTGCAGATCTGTCTTAAGGAATGAGAACAGAATTGCAATGGGATGGATCTAAGGAGAGAGACCCTTCTCCCTAATGTCAGGTGCTAGGACATGAGGATGTGGCCTGAAGTTGTGCCAGGGGAAGTTTAGGTTGGAGATTAGGAAAAATTTCTTTCCTGCAAGAGTGGTCAGGCTCTGGAACAGGCTGCCCAGGAAGGTGGTGGAGTCACTGTCCCTGGAGGCATTCAGGAAACCTGGGGACATGGCACTTGGGAACATGGTTTAATGGCCATGGTGGTGTTAGGTTGAGGGTTGGACTCGATGATCTTCGAGATCTTTTCCAACCCAAACAATTCTATGATTCTGTGACTTGTAACCCAGTTTTCAAAGGCTGACCCTGAATGCTTGGCTGCAGTGGAGGGGAAGACTCATGTAAGTGGCAACAGATGGAAGTATTAGGAGGTTACAGCACAGAAGAGGTGAGGCTTTCATTCTGCTGGCCTTGGGCTTGCATGTGAAAACCACTTCACTCCCACAGAGCGGGGTTAAGTGAGACATTTTACTGCCCAACATTTTCTTTATGCAGCTGCTTCTGCCAATTTTTGCTCTTTTGGAAAGTTTTAAATGCAGATAACAAGCATTTGTTTGTTTGCTTGTTTGTTTCCGAGCTGAGCAACAAATCATTTTGCAGTCAGTGCTGCAGCATCTGTAATGGAATTTTGGAGAGCGGGGAGGTTGGCGTCGATTGCTGTTTGAACTAGCACAGTCCTCATAAAAGCTCCTTTTTACAACTGCTCTGCACTTTGGATTTCCTGTTTTAACAGCCAGAGAGTCAGGCTAATGTGTTTGCCTATTGCAGAAGGCAACAACTGTCAAAGTGTTTATTTCCTAGAAACAATTTGAATCCATTTCTTTTAGATGGCCGGCGGAGTACGTGACAATTCAGTCATCAGATTGCCAGAGTCTGACCAGTAACATAACAGACAGTGGCAAAAAAAAGGGGGGGGGGGGGGGGGAGAGAGGGGGGCAGGAGGGGAAGAGAAAATTAACAGTAAAGCAAATCTGTGGGTGATTTGCTGCCTATAGTTTGCAGCTGGTGACTGACGTGTCGTTCTGCAGTGCATAACACTTAGAGAGCTGTGTTCATCTTGTGCGACACCAGCACAGTCATTTTGCTCTGGGTTATTTCTCGTAGGGCAGGGAAATGCTCAGTTTGACTCCATTCAGTGCCCTCACATCTGAAGGTGCTGCTCACTACAACCACAGCTTTTTGTGTTAAATTTTTAACTCAAAGAAACCCAGGGCTTAGGAGGAATGGCTGAGTGGTACTGGGGGTTGTTCAGCCTGGAGAAAAGGAGGCTAAGGGGTAACCTTCTGGCTCTCTGCAGCTCCTTGGAAGGAGGTTGGAGCCAGGTGGGGGTTGTTCTCTTTTCACGTGCAACAGGTGACAGGACAAGAGGAAATGGCCTCAAGTTGTGCCGGGGGAGGTTCAGATTGGATATTAGGAAACATTTCTTCCCAGAAAGGGTTCTCAGGCACTGGAATGGGCTGGCTAGGGAGGTGGTAGAGTCACCAGCCCTGGAGCTGTTGAAAAACTGTGTGGATGTGGTTCTGAGGGACATGGTTTAGTGGTAGCAGCTTAGCAGTAGTGGTGGGATTGTGAGCTTTAGGTGAGTAGGTTGGACTTGATGATTTCAAAGGTCTCTTCCAACCTAAACAGTTCTGTCACTCTGTGTTTCTGTGGCTTCCCTGTATGTGTTAATTTGTTAGATACTCTGAGAGGGGATCTGCTTCATACTCAACAAGAGCTAAAGGGTGAGGGGCAAGAGGATGCAGCCAGACTCTTTTCAGTGGTGCCAGTGACAGAACAAGGGGCACAAACTGTGGAAACCAGGATCAGGAGGAGAAAATTCTTTGTTGTGAGGGTGCTGGAGCCCTGGAGCAGGCTGCCTGGAGAAGCTGTGGACTCTCCTTCTCTAGAAGAGATTCCAAGCCCACCTGAATATTGTGATCCTGGGCAAGCTGCTGTGGGGTGTCCCTCCTTTAGCAGGGGGTTTGGACTGGGTGATCTCCAGAGGTCCCTTCCAACCCCCACCATGCTGGGATTCTGTGACCTGAAATATTTGCTATTTTTACTGCATGGCCTGAGGTTGCCACTCGGGAAGGTCATATTGGACATTAGGAGGGAGCACTTTGCAGGTAAGATGGTGCAGCACTGTCACAGGGTATGAGAGCAGCAGGGGATCTCTGTCCTTGGGGCTTTCAGCACAGAGCCAGCCAAAGCTACAGCTGAGCTCATCCACTGCTCCAGTCCCACTCAAGAGAGAGGCTGGATTTGATGGTGTGCAGAGGTCCCTTCCAGCCACCCTTTCATCTCCTAGAAGCATCGTTGAGCGGAATTCCAGCAGCACTTCATGTGAGGCAGCAGAGCTCTGGCAGATCCCAGCTAGTGGCATGAGCCAGAAGTTTCTCTGGTGCCTTGCCCAGCGGGGAGCGTTGTGTCCCTGTGTCCTGCCGTCGCGCCGCGAGTGCAGCCGTGCTGCCTGTCCATCATTTTGTCATCTTTGCTGATGTCAGTTATATTTCTGGGAAGGGAAGGGACTGACTCATTGGCATAGCAGAGAGGTCATGGCTTTCCCTTGAATCATTTGGTCTTGCCAAGGAATATCTTATTGATTAGAAATTGTTGCCTTAGCTATTGGAGGGGGGGAAATAGAAAAATAGGTCCTGGTGGGCAGGGTGAGTGGCTGGGAAGCAGGATCTTGGGTGGGGTGGGCTGATGATGCAGCTTCTTCAAGTGCTTTTTGGCATCAGCATTAGCAGGGTAATATAAAAATTGTAATGAATTTTTGCTTCTGGTTTGAGGTTGCCTTTATCTTGAGTTTTCAGGCTGTAGCAAAACGTTACTGTACCTGCTAGGAAAAGCTGTCGGAGGAAGCTTTGGGATCTTTGCGTGCTCAGTTCCAGCTTCTGATGTGACCATCCTTGAATCACTTGTATTTGGGCAGATGCTTTACAGTTAAAAATTAGAAAGGGAGTTGCAAATTGCTGTTTCTCTTGAGTGCTTGCACGTTGAAAAACCTGAAGTTCGTTCTTTGCTTGCCCTGGAAGAAATTAAACCACAATCACAGCAAGTAATGCAGCTCCCCACTGTGCTTTTAGGTAAAATTCCTCACAGGGAGGATATAAAATTGTTAGTCTTAGCAAGTTGAAAGAGGGAGAAATCTTTTGTTGGGTATCTAAGCTGTTTATTAAGAAGCTTGTGCATGTTCTGTTTGGTTGGGTTTGTTTGCTTTACTTTTAAACTGAGTAGAAACTCACTGAGTGTATGATTTAATTTTTTTAGCATTGAATATTAGGATGGGCTGTGGTTTATTCCTTACTGAAGCTTGAGCCAAAGCATCTTAAATTTCTCCTCTGGTTTTCATAGAATTTCAGTTGGAAAAGACCTCTAAGATAATCAAGTCCAACCATCAACCTGAGATGGCCTTAGTGCAGTCATTGCAGTAGACATCAAGAAAAACAAAGCAGACAGCATGGAATTCAGTTACCTCTTCCTTGCTTTTCTTATTAGAACAGAAGCCAGCAGCTTCTGAAGCTTTCATTTTCCAATTTGCTTTCCTTTAGGAACACATCTTATCTGTGGGAAGGGGAGGTGGGGGGAGATGCTGAGGAGTTGACAGTTCCCCCAAAGCCCTACTCTAGTTTTCCATGATATTGATTTTTATTTTCTGGAACACAAGGGATGCACAGGCTGTACTCTGCAGTCCATCAGAAGTTTTTCTGGCTTAGCTGGAGGGCTGTGTTCAAGCAGAGTGCATGCTTGCTCACACTGTCTTTTCTTTTTTTTGATTCCCCAAAATAACCCAGCTTTTGCCACGGAGCTGGGCACGCTGCCCTGAGGGCTACTCTCCATTTTCAGAGTGGAGGAGACAAAGTTATGCTAAAGGACTTGGCTTGCATGGGTCCCTTCAGGGCTTTGAATGTCTAGGGATATGGTTAATAGTCAAGGTTAATAAAATATTTGACACAAGCGTGCCAGTCTTGCTTAGAAGCTGTTCATTGTAATGGATGGAGGGGCTCGGAACAATGAACTCCAGTGGGAATGTGAAGGAAGAGATTTAAATTTCTTTGCCCCAGTGGGAATGCTTTAGAATATGTAGTGTTGAGCTCTGCCTCTCCTGTTGTTACACAGTGTGCAGCAGCTTTAAACCAAGCTCTCTGCGTGGTGAGCTGGGCACATTCACCAGAACTGCCTAAAAGGAGATGGTGACCACATCCTCCCATCTCACCTGAGCACAGTCTACCAGGACATCAGGGGAAGAAGGCCCCCCAGAACTCACTTCTTCCCAATCCTCCAGCTTGCTTGCTCCATTTTTTCCCCATTCTTTGACCTGCAATGTTTTCTACCGCACTGCCTCTGTTGCTGAAGTATTTCTACAGTGGGTAAAAGGCAAACCAAACCCAGACCCCAACAAGAAGCAGCAGCAGAACGAGCTTGTTTTCCCAGAGCTGATTCCTGCAAGGAATGAAATTTTGCCGCCTCAAAACAGTGTTTTCCATGAATATTTTGCATTTCATTGCATTCAATTTCTCCTCTTTACATTTGTCTCTGAAGTAGTTCAGCAGCTATTTAGCAACTGTTTTCACTTGTCTTTAACATCCACTTGTCTTTACTGTTTGGCACTGCTCAAATAGTTCCTAGCAAGAGGAGTTGCTGTTGTAACTGCTTATTAGGCAACATCATTTGCATCCCATCCTGGAAGGTTTTGAAGTGTGTGCTCACTGGAATGTGCAGAACCTTTTGCATTTTGCTGCTTTGCTTCCCCTAATGATCTGGTTCTACAGTGATGAGTTTGTTTACTTACTTTTGGAGGTGACACTGAAATCTGTGAGGGTTGACCCTTCAGATGAGACTTCACATTACTTATAGGGTATGAATGCTAATTTAATCTCTTTGGAGTCACGTGTAGATGTACTGAGGGGTGCAGCCTGCACAAAAGCATGTTTTTCTTCATGCTGTGCACATTATTCTGTGCACAGGGAATGGGTTGAAGATTTAGACCGGGTATTAGAAAGAAACTCTTTACAGTGAGGGTGGTAAGCGTGGTGGTTTAGGCTGGGTGCTGGCCTGGATGCCACTGCACAGACCACACCTGGGAGGTCCCAAAGGGGTCCAGCCCACTGGGTGGTCACAGCAAACCAGGTATTTCACCCACAATCCTCTGCTCCTCTATAAAACATCCATGTGGGGTCTTCACTTCCTCTTTTGCCCCCCGCTGCTGCCTAGGTAAAATGACATGAGCCGCCGCCTTCCATGGGCCTGCCCAGGCCCAAGGCTGGGTTGGCGGGGGGAGGAAAGAGCCCTGGGGGGTTTTGGGTGTACCCCCAGGTGGGGATGGGACGTTCTTGGGTATGTTTTGGAATCTCTCTCTGTCACAGTGCTTGTGGTTCTCTGTACAACTTTCATTGTTGGGTTTTTTTGTTGCTTTTCCGTTTAAACTTTCCACCATTTTGTTTTTGCAATCCGTTCCTCTGAGTCGTTATTTTTGCCTGTGGTGGGAGAATTAGCCTCCCAAACCACGACAGTAAGACACTGGAAGAAGTTGCCTGGAAGAAGATGAGGCCTTGAGCCACCTGGTCTAGCGGGAGGTGTCCCTGCCCACAGCAGGGGGGTTGGAACTAGATGACCTTTAAGGTCCCTTCCAACCCAACCCATTCTACGAATCTATGAGATGAGGCTTTGTGTTACTTCTAGGGTAGGAGTGCTAATTTAATCTCCTTGTAGACATCTGTAGATGTACTGATGGGTACAGCATGCACCAAAGTATGTTTTCCTTCACGCTGTGCACATTTTTCTGTGGACTTTTTTTTCTTTTTAGCGCGTTCTTCCGAAGCTACATAAAGGTACTAAATCTTCAGGCTTCAGCTGTGCTGACTGTAACCAAAATGATCAATTCCAACGTAGAGTTCTACATAATATCCAACAAAACTGTTTTCCCTGCACACTCATTGGAACGGGTAATTACTGTAGCAACTACAGACTAATTTGAAGTGTTAGCTGTTAATTAAAACACTGCAGAGGTGTACGGTTGTCTTTTGGTGTAACCAAAGCTCCCATTCAAACTTCATTAATCACTTTACAGTTATTGTGTTGGAGAAGGTCAGGACAATCGAGATGCTGGATCAACCCAGAGTAAACAAATTCCTCTCCTCCCAGGTAGCGAAGCCAGTGGACACGCCGTACCCGTGGGCATGGCATCTCCTTTGTGATCCAATTCTCAGCCATAATTAAATGTTAAATTGGTACTGTCAGTGCTCTGTAAACCAAACCAGGTATCTGCCCTCTGCTGGAAATTTAACCCAAACTTCCACGGATGAATTAGCGTGCATCATAATTAAATAATCAAGTCTTCCCTTTTAATTCACTTGGAAACAGGAGATCTCTCTTATGGAAAAAAAAGATCAGCTTTCTTGACAAGCTAATTAAGTTGCCAAACTGTCCAGCACAGTCCACATGAAGCTAACAGACGCTGAGCATGCTAGCTCAACCTGTTCATCTTCTTATCATCTCTGCTGATCTTAAGTCCATAATGTTTTGCCACTGTTGATTCATCCATAGTTACAGCAGAGCTCATTGACTCGGTGGGATTCATTGATTATGCATTCAGGCTGTCAGAGCCTCTTTGCCTCTTGGACTGATATTAAATAACACTGATTTTTGGGGTTGCCTTTTGGAACTGGTTGATTCCTAAACGCAAAACACCACTTGGTTATGCAAATGTTGATCCGTGAGTTATTATATGAAGCTGAAGTTTGTAGAAACTTCCAAGCTATTAACAGGAATTATCTGAGTGCTTAGGGTTGTAAATAAGATTAAACAACGCTCTCACCCTGTACTGTATCTGATTCTGCATGCCAAAAAAACCCCAACTATTAGAGCTTTTCTTCTTCAGTAATGATTGCTAGAGGTAGAGAGTGCTAAAATATTACCATTTTTTAAAGTTAGTGCCACATATATACTGTGCATAGTGTCATGAATCAGTTACAGACAATAAAACCAGTGAAGGGGAAAAGCTTTAATGGTTTTGGCTTTTATGCAAAATTACTTCAGATTTTGAGGAGACTTTTTTTGTCTCCTACCTTTGGATTTTCTTAGGGGTTTACGCTTAGGACTACACAAGTCACGGTTAAATAGCCAATGATAGCTGTTTGCCTTCAGAGATTAAGGCAAACTGCTCCTGAAATACTGTGGAAGATTATTTTGGGGAACATGTGAGTATTAACAATAATGATTTCTAACCCTTTGTGTGCACACACATGCTAATCTTAAATACAGGTGCAGAAAATTCCTTCACTGATGTTGTCTCTGAGTCCTTAGGTGATGGTAAAAAAAAAAATCAGTCACTACCTGTTTTGCTTCACTTTGATTCACTTCAATTTAATATTGGTGTACCTCAGTGTCCTGCCACTGAAAACACTTCTAGGACTGACAGACTTCCATGACTTCCTTCTTTTATGTGAAGATTCTGTGTAGTTAATATGTCATCATTTTATTTTGTGTGAAAGTGGATAAATTCACACCTAGAAGCTTGCTGTTACTCTGTAGCCAAGCCTTCAATATGCAGATTTCTATATCAACCCTGCAGGTTGAAGAGCCTGCTAAATGATTTCATTGGAAGTGTATTCTTGTGATCAATTGTATTCATCAGCCTCTCTTTAGAAACGCCACATAAAATTGGTTTAACATCAGACTGATTATCTCCAAGTCATTTTTCTGTGAAATTAGTGGATGCATGTTGCAGATATGTAGAGAGGGAATTTTGTGTCATCTGAAGTTATGTAATTTTTTCCCCCTCATGCAGGGCATATCACGTCCCCAGTGGAAAAATACTCGCAGTAAAGGTAAGATATTACAGTAATTTTCTTCCTCTCCATTCTTTCTTGACCTTGCTTTCCTTCCCCTCCTTCTGATTGTTAGATCTCACTTTGGTTTATTGCGTCCAAGTCCATGTTGTTTATTCAGGAAAGCTCCAACCCAGTAGCTGAGTAATTCAAATGAGCACAGAGGTCCCAGAATCCAGCTTTTGCCCACTGGGAATTGCTTGGCACTGTGTGAAGGGTTCCCATGGGGTTACATGGATATGTCCAAGTGCAGTGGTGGTTTGTGCCTCCTTGGTGGCTGGTAGAGGTGCTGCTTCCCCATCCTGAGCCCCAGCGTTGGAGGAGCAGGGATGGAAAAGCCATGGGATGTCAGCCTGTACCTTCCTCTGCTGATGTCAAACTGTCCCCACGGGCAAATTGTTCAATGGTCTCTGCAACCTCATTTTTAAATAAAGAGCATTTCCCTGTTTACTTTGGGATAGTATTCTGCTGTCCTAGGAGATTCTGTGGCTTTAGCAGGAATACTTATTTTCATGTCCTCCTCTCCAGTCATTTTTTTATCCAACTGATTTGGCTTTTCTTGTCTTGTTAGCGGCATTGTTTGCAGTGAAGCTGTGTCAGATCAGTCCCGCTCTTCCCTGGAGTTCAGTTAAAGCTGTGACAAACAGGATGCCCTTATCTTCTGCACCTCTTTAACATTAAATTAGATTTGGAAATTCAATCATTTCAATCTATACAAAAATATGTCCTTTTAAAGGAAAGAAATAAATATGTCCCCTCAAGTGATACCTGTCATTCCTTGACCTGTCATGAGCAGCTAGTGTAAGACAGGAATTCTCTGAGTTGCAATAGGCACAAAAGTGCAGAAAATTTTATATTCAAAACTCTTTATTTCAGTTTCAAATGTAGAACTAAAAGCTCTTCCCCTAGGTGCTGGGATTGCATGAGGATGCTGCTTTTCCCTGGTACCTACTACATTGTTTCATCAAATCTTCTTTTTTGAGCTGTACTAAGAGCATCTTCAGTGCCAGTCCTATCAGCAACACTCCTCACCAAGCCTGCCTGGTGCTTCTGTGGGGCTGTGGGTGCCCCCTGAAGCTGCCTGGAGAGCAGGTGGAGAACCAGAAACATCCCACAGGCAGGAGGGGAAATGAGTTCACCTTTTGCAAGGTTAATTGAAATCACCTCCCTGTGGCAAAAAAACCTTTTTCCCCCGCAGTTTCACCACCTTGTTTCCCTTTGAGTCTGAGGGCTTGGGTAGTTCTTGTGGATAATGAGCATCCTGAAGGTCTGAGAAACTGAGTTGTCTTATGGGCACTACTCATGGTGGTCCTGTCACTCTCAAACATATTTTAGGGTGATTTCAAATGAGATACTGCATCAACATGTTTGTGTTATCAGAGTTTAAAAGCTCAGTTAAGAAAATTACCCTACACGTCTCATGGCTATGAGCAATAAAAAGGAAATGGTAATGCCAGAGTCTTGGCATAATCATCACATGGGCTCAGGGTTTTGCCAGAGGATTGCCAAAATCAGAGGAACATCATGGCATGGATCTGTGCAAGTGGAGTCTGAGGTTTTGGGTAGCTTTTTTGGTGATAATGTACAAATTTAATAGGACCTGATGGATTGTGAAAACAATTTCAGCTGGTATAAAATGCTTTCAGGATTCTTGGCCCTCACTACAATGTCACTGAGCAGCTGCAGTGGATCCGAAGAAGGGCAACAAAGCTGGTGAAGGGTCTAGAACACATGTCTTGTGTGGTGGAGCAGCTGAGGGAGCTAGAGTTGTTTAGCTTGGAGAAGAGGAGGCTGAGGGGAGACCTTCTGGCTCTCCATAACTCTCTGAAAGGAGGATGGAGCCAGGTGGGGGTCAGTCTCTTCTCCCAGGGAACAAATAATAGGACAAAGAGGAAAGGGGAGGTTTAGGTTGGATATTAGCAGAAACTTCTTCACTGGAAGGGTTGTCAAGCCAGGGAACAGGTTGGTCAGGGGAGGTGGTTGAATCCTGGAGGTGTTTCATGGAGGCAGAGATGTGGTGCTGAGGTTTAGCACCAGACTTGGCAGAGCTAGAGAATGGTTGGACTCCATGATCTTAGAGGACTTTTCCAACCAAAATGGTTCTATGACTCCAGAATCCTGCAAATACATTGAACAGCAGAACAAATCCATGCTAATACCTGTTACAGACCAAGGTTATGTCATTGCCTAGTTTATATGAACATTACAGCTAGACAATGAGCAGAAGATTAAATAGATTATTTTTTTTTTTCAAAAAGAAAAAAGGAAGAGGTAAAAAATCCAAATGAAAAATGGAAGCCTCCCCTGGCTGATTGCCACCCTTCAACTGCTTTTAGTTTCTCCTGCTCTTAAGCTCGGCATTTAAATGGACCATTTGATTAATCATTTGGATACTGCCTGCAACACTCCCAAATTTCCTTTGAGTAGTACATACTGTAGAAGACAATTATGTCACCACAGATTAAATAAGTGAATTAAAGGAGAACAGCAGCTTAATTTGACCTGTGATTTTGCTCTCGTTCCCTTCAGTGGAACCTACGCCACTCCAGCAAATAGATGAAGTCATCCATGACAGCTTGTGATGAATTGCCGTATTTATACTGTATATTTTAATAGCCTCACACTAATTTAAATTGAGCACACAGTAAATTATAATTCAGTCACTTGACTGCTTGTATTTAACTTGACAACTCATCCTTATTTGTCCTGGAGGTGTAGTGGAGAGCAGAGGAAATATGCTCAGGTATTCCTCTCTTTAAAATTAACCCTTTTTGTCTAAAATGTTGGGTCTGTTGAGTCCACATCTGTTAAAAATAAAAGGGGGGGGGCTTAGAGATTTCAGATTTGATAGATTTTGGGCAGGATCTCAATAAGGAAGATATGCCAGAGTGCTTAGAGCTTTTTGCTGAATCCCAAGGGACAGATACATCATTTCAATTAAAAATAACACACCCCCCCGCCCTCGTCCTTGTGTCCTTCTCCAGCTCTACCTCTGAGGCACCATTTCAACTAGTTTTGAAATCAGGGCAGGTGCTGGAGCTCAGCCTTCAGATCTGCTTTCCCAGCCAGCCTAGATTACTCTCAGCCCAATCTCTAGATTGATTCATCTTCATCTCCTAACTACAGTTGTAGCTTCTCATGGATACTTGCTAAGAGGCTTGGCTCCTGCACATGTTGGACAGTGCATGTTATTTTATGCTGGGTGAATCACAGAGTGTTTTGGATTGGAAGGGGCCTTTGAAGGACCTTTAGAGGCCCCTACCAACCCAATGTATTGTATGATTCTATGATTCTTTCTTCATGCCAGGTGTTGGTTGGTTGGATGTCAGGGAAGTCTTGGATGCTGATCATCCTAACTGCTCACTGCTTAGGTCAGCGAAGCCTTCCCTGTGAACAGGACAGGGAAATTCCTCACCGTGGGTAGAACTTTTCCAGATAAAACTTTATTGTTATGCTGTTGACAAGATGAAATTCTGTTAATAGTGAGTGGGTAAAACTGATGGTTTCCCAGCAAATTATTTTAAGTTTTTCATGCTGCAAAAATGTAAGTGAATATTGTTGGCAAATGATTATTGATCTAGACAAGCACGTTAAATGTTTCCTAGCAGCCCTGTATTCCACTTACAATTTAGTTCAGTGACAGCTTTTATAAATAACCCTAAAGCAAGCTCTTGCTAGGAACAGGTTACTGGGGTTTTTTCTTCTCTTAGACACATTTGGATACTGTCTTTGGAAATGGTCTCTCTTTGTTTAGTTTCCTCCCCACTATTTGCAGCCTGGAATATCCTTCTGCTTAATTCTGCCAGCTGACTAGATTTTGGTTTTCAGAACCACAGAATTTGTAGGGGTTGGAAGGGACCTCTGGAGGTCATCTAGTCCAACCTCCCCCTGCCAAGGCAGGTTCAGCTAGAGCAGGTCACACACATACACATCCAGGCAGGTTTTGAATATCCCCAGAGATGGCGACTCCACCACCTCTCTGGGCAGCCTGTTCCAGTGCTCTGTCAGAATAGATTCATCTACCACCTCTCAGGGCAACCTGGGTCAGGCTCTCACCACCTTCAAATGTGCAGGGCTTTTTTTTTCCCTGGATATTTTAAAGTTTTCCATGTTTCTTACATTGTTAGGAAGTTCTGTACAAGTGGGAGTGAATATTCAAGAAACTGAAACTGTAAGAGTGGTGGGAGAAGACACTCATTTAGAACAGCACTAGGGACACTCAGTGATCCTTTCAATCCTACAGTGCTTGCTTAGTCATTGGAGTTAACATGGGGACATTCAGGTGAGGTCTCAGCCATTCAGGCTCCTTCACCAAACATCTTTGCAGCAAGAAGAGTCAGTGCTGGGAGGGGGATCACACTTGGGGTGAATAAGCAGCAGCTCAAGAGTTTTTACCAACCAGCAGATCCACCGTGCCTGCTCTTCACATTAGGTGTGGGGCTTGTGTTCAAGTTCTAGGCCATCTCTTGGTCAAATGGACTAAATGATAAACTCTATAATGTTTCATGGGTAAAATTGGCTGTAAAATTTAGTTTACTTTGTGACTTCCATTTCCTTCCCTCACTCATCACTGTTAAAACATTCTTTGCACTTATTCCTCTGATTCTTCTTTTCCCATCTAAGGATGATTTAATACGTGGATCTTCAGGTTCTTATTTTGAATCATTCCCTTTTTATATCAGCTCTGATCAGACATCTGTTGTTTTTGTATTTTAGGTCATACCCTTAGATATAACACTGGACCTGCAGAAGCAGATAATGTCTGAGTTAGAAATTCTTTATAAGGTATGTGGATATTCTCATTTTCATTCTTCTTACCTGGAATCTTCTCACCACGACTTTTAAAACAGGTTTGTTTTCTTTCCTTTCTTTTCCCAGTGTGACTCATCATATATCATAGGATTTTATGGTGCTTTTTTTGTAGAAAACAGAATTTCCCTCTGTACAGAGTTCATGGATGGTAAGTTGTGTCCTGAGTCTGCTTTCGGTTGCTGAGTGTGGGGACAGCTTATGAGAGTTGGGGCTGTTTGTACTGGAGAGGAGAAGGCTCCAGGGACACCTTATAATGGCCTTCCAGTAGGAAGGGAGCCTACAAGAAAGCCCTGAAGGGACTTTTTACAAGGGCTTGTAGTGATAGAATGAGGAGGAATGGATTGCAGCTGGAAGAGAGGAGATTTAGACTGGAGATGAGGAAGAAATTCTATACAGTAAGGGTGGTGAAACACTGGAACAGGTTGCCCAGGGAAGTTGTGGGTGCCCCCTCCCTGGAGGTGTTCCGGACCAGGTTGGATGGGGCCTTGGGCATTGTGGTCTAGTGTGAGATGTCCCTGCCCGTGGTCGGGGGGTTGGAACTAGGTGATCTTTAAGATCCCTTCCAACCAAGCTGTTCTATGATCCATGATCTAAGTATGTAAATGAGAAGCTCATACAAAGCTGTGCTTCTCCAGAGCAGAGCAAAATGCAGTAGAACGGCTCGAAAATGTAAAGTATAGCGATCTTTGAAGGTGGTTCTTTAAAACCCCAGGTTAGTACTGGAGCTGTGTTCCATTCTCCACGGTATGCTGCATCTTCCCCAGTGTAACTTCGCTTACTTTTATGGAAAATGTAAATAGAAGAGAAATAAATGCTGGCTTAATTTGTGGTTTGATATTGGAACCTTCCTTACAATCTGTCCTCACTGAGAAAACAGCTGTTCCTCACTTTTACTGTTTTGATAGCCAAAACAGATTTTCTTTTAAAGAAATCTATTAACCCAATGTCCTATGTGTTTTCAGTGGAAATAGTCTCTTAATTGCAAGACAAGGAATTATTTTCCACCACAGCTGTTTAGCAGCCCTGCGCCGAGTTGCTTTTTGAGTGTACTCTTGCCTCTCCCAGTGTGAATCTTCAGACCAACAGTATCCTCTTCCCCGCAATCTGTCACTAACGGAGCTGTGTGGCGGCTTTGCTTTGAAATCTTGTGCTTCTTGGAGGGAAGGCAGGAAAAATATCCTGATGACAGACATTTCATAGAATCGTAGAATTGCTTTAGTTGGAAAAGACCTTTAAGATCGTGGAGTCCAACTGTCAACCAAACACCGCCATGGCCATTAAACCATGTCCCCAAGTGCCATGGCCATGCATTTCTTGAACACCTCCAGGGATGGTGACTCCACCACCTTCCTGGGCAGCCTGTTCCAATGCCTGACCACTCTTGCAGGAAATAAATTGTTCCTCATGTCCAACCTAAACCTCCCCTGGCACAATTTCTGCCCATTTCCTCTTGTCCTATCACCTGACACTGGGGAGAAGAGACTGACTCTTACCTGTCTCCTACCTCTTCTCAGGGAATTGTAGAGCCAGAAGGTCTCCCTCAGCCTCGTCTTCTCCAGGCTAAACAGCCCTAGCTCCCTTGGCTGCTCCTCACAAGACTTGTGCTGTAGACCCTTCACCAGCTTCAGTGCCCTTCTCCAGACCCGCGCCAGCACCTTCTTGTAGTAAGGGGCCCAAAACTGAACCCAGTGTTAAGGTGTAGCTTCACCAGTGCTGAGTAGAGGGGAGACACTCACTTCCCTGAACCTGCTTTCCACACTGTTCCTCATACAGGCCAGGGTACTGCCCTCTGTGTATGAACTCTCAGTATGTCTAACAACAGATGCAGTTCCTTCATGCCTTGCATGCAAGAACCTTCACAGCACTCAACTTCTAATATCACTTTGTTGTGAGTGTCTTCCTCACTTCAGAATTTTCTTACAAGCCAGCATTTTATGCCCCATCCAGGTTTTTCCCACAGGTTCAGGTGGATATAAAGAAGGAAGGATCTCACAAACACTTTGCTGTGAGGGGAAGGCTTTCTGGCAGGAAAAATATCTAAAACCAAATGTGTCCCTTTATTGAGTAGCTGCTTTTCTCTGACAGGGACTATGGATAGAGCCCTTTAGGGTTTTATGATGCATTTTGGTTTCTCCTTTTTAAAATGGTCTGTTACTAATTTTTAATCTCTTCCTTTTCCTCCCTCTGCCCCCCATTTCTGTGCCCCATTTCTGAATATTCTCTCAGATTTTGTTGAAAAAAGATCACATTTATTCAGCCAAGCCCACAAATGCTTGACTGTCCTCACATTGTGTGGCTCTTAGCCCTTTCTCTCTCCTGTCCTTGCAATTGCACTCAAGACTTGCAAGCCCATGTTAGGCAGCAAGGAAGCATCTGCTCATGCCAAAACATGCATCTGCCTGGAGGCTCCTACCTAGCTCAGAGATCTTCAAAAATGACAGACAGAAATGCTTGCTTTTCTGAATTCTTGTGTGAAAATATTGAAGCCTTTAGGGTATGCATCCCTTGGGATGTTGCCCAGCGCTGGTATTTACTGACCATGCACAAATTGCTTGGAATTATGCTGGAGCTGACCTCTGCTCTGCCTCATGTTGTGTTCTCCTTCTGGCAGAAAGCAACAGCGATCACTTAAAGGAAGAACAAAATGCAAATAAAGGAACCTTGCCTTTTCTTTTCTACCCCAGGCTTTTAAGTTTTAAACTTTGCCAAGGATGCAGGTGAAAATAAGTAAAAATTACTTTCTCATCCTGCAGATGAACAGCTTGAAGTGGCATTTTTTTTAGGTCTTTTGACTGCTTTAGGACAGTTTATATAGAATTCCTGAATCCATATCCCATGCCTCTGTTTGCCTGGTTGTGTCCTGTAGCATATTACAAAACACAGTTGTTTCCTTCATGAATGACCTAGATACAGATGGTTTTGTGTCTTTTGGGATCATATAATCATTAAAGTTGGAAAAGACCTCTAAGACCACCAAATCCAACCATCAACCCAACAGCACCATGGTCACTGAACCACACGCCCATGTGCCATGTCTGCATGTTCCTTGAACACCTCCAGGGATGGGGACTTCACTACCTCCCTGGGAAGCCTGTTCCAATGCCTGAGGGCTCTTTCAGTGGTCAAGAGGATACTCATGGCTTAGGGATACACATAGAGAAAGGGTGCACATGTAGTGCACATTTTGGTTTTCTTTTGGCACCTGCAAGCAGCAAAAAGCCAAGGAACTCCCAAAATGTTGAGGTTGAACTGGGAGGATCTTAAAGAGCAATAGAGATATGAAGTGAGGTGCAGGTTGTGAGACTGCACCTTGATGCCTACACATAGAATTGGGAGCTAACATCATGCATTTGGATTTGGAAAGTAATGTGGGTAGACACAGACCTGGGTCCCATTTCATGTATTTATTTGGAGTTTGGTGAATTTTTAAGGTCAGTTCTTTCTGACACACTTTCTGTTACATCATTGATGGTGTTTTTATTAATAACCAAAGCATAGAAAGCCCTTGTGACTACAAATCTAGGGCAGTATTCCATTTTGTATTACCTCAGCACATTTTGTTTGTCCCTGCAGGGGGTTCTTTGGATGTTTATAGAAAAATTCCAGAGCACGTACTTGGAAGAATAGCAGTAGCTGTAAGTACCTTTTTCTTTTTGTCTTTCATTTTATTGTGGTGCACATAACCCTGAGGGCTGGGGTCAGAGTGGCTG
Organism: Dryobates pubescens; assembly: GCF_014839835.1. Classification (NCBI taxonomy): domain Eukaryota; kingdom Metazoa; phylum Chordata; class Aves; order Piciformes; family Picidae; genus Dryobates; species Dryobates pubescens. The sequence goes on from NC_071628.1 coordinate 8,958,143, forward strand.
GAGAGCAGCCAGGCAGAGAGGGACCTGGGGGTACGGGTCGATGGTAGGCTGAACATGAGCCAGCAGTGTGCCCAGGTGGCCAAGAGGGCCAATGGCATCCTGGCCTGCATCAGGAACGGTGTGGCCGGCAGGAGCAGGGAGGTCATTCTGCCCCTGTATGCTGCACTGGTTAGGCCACACCTTGAGTCCTGTGTCCAGTTCTGGGCCCCTCAGTTTAGGAAGGATGTTGACTTGCTGGAAGGTGTCCAGAGAAGAGCAGTGAAGTTGGTGAGGGGTTTGGAACACAGCCCTGTGAGGAGAGGCTGAGGGAGCTGGGGTTGCTTAGCCTGGAGAAGAGGAGACTCAGGGGTGACCTTCTTGCTGTCTACAACTACCTTAAGGGAGGTTGTAGACAGGCAGATGTTGGTCTCTTCTCCCTGGCAGCCAGCACCAGAACAAGAGGACACAGTCTCAAGATGCACCAAGGGAGGTTTAGGCTGGATGTTAGGAAGAAATTCTATACAGAGAGAGTGATTGCCCGTTGGAATGGGCTGCCTGGGGAGGTGGTGGAGTCACCATCATTGGAGGTGTTGAGGAGGAGACTTGATGGGGTGCTTGGTGCCATGGTTGAGTTGTTTAGGTGGATTGGATTGGTTGATAGGTTGGACGCGATGATCTTGAAGGTCTCTTCCAACCTTGTTTATTCTATTCTAACCCATCTCAGATGTCATGCCTGTGCCCCCATGGGACACCAAATCATCTCCAGAATCTGTCCTCACTCTGTGTTTGTGAAATGGAGAGTCCTTCCCATCTTGTGCTTTTCCTAACCATCCTGTGTGCACAAGGATTCTGGGGTTGAGAAAACTTTCCAACACATGAGTTGCTGGAGGCTCAAGATATGTAAGAGGATGTGATAAATTGAATGGAATAAGAAAAACATCATGACTTTGCTGGAGAACTGTGTGGCCATCTTTCTTCATGTGTAGGCATGGCACTCTGGGACATGGTTTAATGGCCATGGTGGTGTTAGGTCAATATTTCAACTTGATCTTGGAGGTGTTTTCCAACTGAAATAATTCTGCAATTCATAGCTACCCTTTGTAGGGTGGAGCAGTCCTCTTAAATCACCTTTCAGTCCTTCTTATATAGTTCCTTTTAAAAGGTGATTCAGAAGCCCTGTCCTAGCCATTTTGGAAGTCCCTCATCTGCTGATTCTGTGTAACTATTCTAGCTGTCTGCATTCTGGGCACTCAGATTTGCTTCCCAGGTTGAAAAATTAAGTAGGTTCTTCTTACCAAAATGACATGGCAGAACACATTGTCTGCCTTCCCCTCTGGCTGATCTATTCCTTGAGGAAAGTAAGTTGGGAATTGGGCAAGATGATCTCCAGTGTTCCCTACCAACCCCTATCATTCTGTGATTCTATGATAAGGAGGAGGCTGAAGTTACTTGGCACAAGCCATGCCTGGGACAGGACTCCAGGGCTGAACCAAGGCTGCCTGAGTCCAGGCTGCTCCCTCAGCCTAATGCTGGGATCCTTCACATGTGAGCAGGCATGGCTGAAGAGCTAACTGTTACTTTGGGGGTGATGAGGAGGGAGATGGTTTGTAATCTAGGAAAACTATCAACTCCCAATGCCTACTCAGTTGACAGTGGGATCCTTAGAGCACCTGGTAACCCATCATTGTGCCTCAGCAGCATTCAGTGGCTGTGTTGGTACAAATTCACTAGCCATGCTTGAAAACTCAAATTACAGAACAAAAAGAAGGGAAGGAAAAGGGAAAAATGTCCATCTTTTGGCACAGCTGAAGACAGGGTAAATGACCAATGTCGTAGTGGATCCCACAAGGGAGAGAGATACTGCTAAACAATTGCTAAATATAAGGAATACTTTGATAACTTAAGCAGTTTAAAGCATAACAAAGTTATTCTATCATGTGCCATTTAATTAAGTGCTGGGTTTTCACATTCATTATACATCAAGCTGACAATTTAAATCCTTTAATCCAACACAGGCAGCTATTTAGTCTCTGTTCATTGTAATTCACAGCTCTACTTTCTCTTAATTTGTGTGGCCTGCCCAGGGTGATGAACATCCTTCTCTGATGCTGTTTCCTCTAAGTAGCTTCAAATCTGTTCATTATATAGCCTAGCAGTTTCTTAGGGAGTTTGAGTGCTTTTCACCTTTAGTTCAGAGTAAAAACGTTTCATCTCTTCTTCCCTATTGAGCAATGAATGAAAAGTTGCTAAGTGTCCTCGTATTCCTGATGCTGAGTACCATGTGTGTAGTGTAATAATGCTGGGCTGGCCCTTCAAGCATTTCTTCAGATGCTTATTTCTTCCTCTTTTCCTTCTCTCACTTCATGTTGTGCACTTAATACACCAACTTACCTTACCATTTCCTTTTGTCTCTCCTCTCCCCCATCCTCCCCAGCCCACCTGGCTTGGTATTCTCAGATGTTCTCTTCCAATTTTTCACCTATCCATAATGGTGCTGCTTCAGCCCCATCCTTTATGTCTTGCTAGCTCTTTTTTTTGTTCACCCATAGGGTCATCTCTTTACAAATGTGTTAGTTAGTGAGCGTGACTCCCTGACACGGATGGCGAGCTGATACTTAACTTTTTCTAGTTATTTTATTTGTGGCTTGAGGAGCCTGTGCTGCACCTACTGCGGTGCAGGGGGGTCAGGAAGGTGGGGAACAAAGGAGCAGGTGCCTTCAGAGAAGGAACTCGCCCCTTTCTCCTGCTTCTCCCTAACAGAAGGTGTGCACTGAGGCTGAACCGGCGCTGGCAGCCTCCTCTGCTCTGGTGCTGTTTTTGTGCTCGGTTGGCATGGTAGGCTTGTTGGAAGGAGGCTGTGAGAGCCTTTGTTTTCTCTGGAATTTATCAGTGGCAGCAGGAATGGCTCCTTTAAGTCTTCACAAATGGCGACTCTGCATCTTGGTGTCTGACATTTCAGCAGAGCCCAGCAGCCCAGTTTGTTGGCTGGGGCACTGTTTTTGCCAAGTACTCTACACAAACACCACAATCCCCACGCTGAACAGCTTGGGAAGGTTTCCCAAAGCCTGGAGGATTCCTGGTCATGTATTGATGAGGAGGACAATGTCAGACAAAAGCTAGAGCTTGTATTCATGCATTTTATGGACAAAGTCTGGAGCTTCCATAGTCTCTTATTTTCCAGTCTGTGTGTTTTCTTTCTGCCTTCTTTGCACCACATACACAGAGTCATTTGTCTTTTATTCTCCCAGGACATGTGCAATGCACCAGTCTATTGAAGCTCCTTAATAATACGTGTGACCTGCACATCTGTTAATTAGGACATCCTTTTGGTGTACTGGTAGAAGTTTTTAGATGAAGCTGTTTCCAGAGGAAAATGTTGCAGGCACATACAGACTTTAGCAGCACCCCAGCATTTCTCTCACTCCGGCTGGATGATTTTCCTGCCTCATTTCTTTTCATTTCAGTGGGCACCGCTGAAAAGATTCCAGCCCCATCCTCTTGCCCCCCCACCCTTCAGCTCCTGCTGAGCACTGAGCAGATCCCCTCTCAGGCTGCTCTTCTCCAGACTCAACAGCCCCAGAGCTCTCAGAATGTCCTCCTCACAGAGATGTTCCAGGCCCTTGAGCATCTTCAGAACCTCCACTGGACTCTCCCCTGTTGTTGCTTGTCTCTTTTGAACTGGGAAGCCCAGAACACCACAGTGTTGTTCTGCTTTCTTGTTACTCATTTTCCAGTAGGTGGTTACCATTAATAGTGAGGGACAATCAGCTCTCAAGCTGCAGTAGCAGGAATGCATTGCTGACTATTATAGTCATGGTTATTTTTTTTTATTATTTTGAGGAGTACAGAGTAGCAGAGAGGTTTGTGGCTGAGAGAGAGAATGGTAGAAATCAAACAAGACAGAGAAATTAAACCCTTAAAGGAGGAGGGGACTAGAGCATCTCTCTTATGAAGAAAGACTGAGAGAATTGGGGCTTTTTAGCCTGGAGAAGAGAAGACTGAGGGGGGATCTCATCAATGCTAATCAATACTTCATGGGTGGGTGTCAGAAGGATGGGACCAGGCTTTGTTCAGTGGTGCCCAGTGACAGGACAAGGGGTCAATGGGCACAAACTGGAGCATCAGAAGTTCCATCTGAACATGAGGAGGAACTTCTTTAAGGTTGGCAGAATGCTGGAACAGGCTGCCCAGAGAGTGGTGGAGTCTCCATCTCTGGAGACATTCAAAATCCACCTGGATGTGTTCCTGTGTGACTTGCTCTAGATAAACCTGCCTTTCAGTGGGGGTGGGTTCAATCTCCAGAGGTCCCTTCCAACCCTTACCATTCAGTGAGAGCATTTTCCAGGCCTTAAGGAGCAACACTTTTTTGAGGGCAGGATAAAGTGGTAAGAGAAAAGCAGATTGTGCTGAGACTTGACTCTCCAAGAAGCTGTGGGAGCTCTGATTTCATTTTAAAATTTATCCTGGTTGCCTCTACAAGGCAGTGTCAATAAGAAGGAGAAATCTCTCTTCTTCCTTGTGCTCTTTGTGTGAAGGGCACAAGGTGTGTTTTTCCAAAGGAAAACATTATCTTGGGAACCCCAAAACGATGCTGTGGTGGCTCCTGTTTTCACACTGCTGTGTGCTTATTTGGGTCTGCCCATGTAAAATCTCTTCTACCTTTGCTTGCCACTTCACACATTTATTTTCACTTCAATTTCTGAAGCAGTGACATTGTGCACTGTATTTTGAGTGCTAATGTTGATTGAAGTTCTCCCTGAAAGGATGTGCACTTGAACTGTCAAGAGAGTGAGTGATTGACAGCAGGTAGAAGTACTTTTTGTGTCAAGGCTTTGTCAAGTCATTGTTGTAAAACCTACTTTACTGAATACCAATAATTCCTGCTAGATGTTCCATCAAAAGATACCCTCCTCCAGCATCATTTTAGAATAATATTTAGTACTTAAGAGTCCTTCCTTAATAGGCAAATGTAAGGGAAGGGAGTAACAGCACTTTACAGCAGGATGAGTCCATCTGAGTGTCTCCTCTGCACATGTTTGCAGCCCAGGATAAAGGGAAAAACTCTTTTCATTCCTTTGTACACTGAGGGAATCTGGATGGGAGAGTTTGTTTACTACCATGTCTATTATAACTGCTTCTCCAGCACAGCTTCCACAATAAAGATGTTGAATCACTCACAGATGTTGATTTTCCCCCCACCATAGGAAATATTTCCTTTCTTTCTATCATGCATGCATAAAATAAAAATTTTCTATTGGTTTTAAAGATTTTTTTTTTTAAGTAGGTTAAATAGATCTTTAATAATCAAAGAAGCTTACTAGTCTCAAGTCACCTTCACCATCAGAAGGAGCCTGAAATATTGCACCCCCTTTCTTTATTTTTGCATCAATGCTTTTTTATTATTATTATTCATCTGTCAAAGTGCTGTGTAAGTAGAATTTGCCTGGTTTGCTTTTCGAAAGGCTAACGTGAGCAAGGCCACACTGCTGGGCATGCAGAATTTGGCTAAGGCTTTTTGGAGCAGGTAATTACCATCTGAGACCGTGAGATAGCTGCTGTATGAGTTTACCATGGAGGATTTACCACCTAGAGCAGTATACTCTAGGAGATCCAGAATCGTTGGGATGGGGCTTATGAGGAACCTGATCTAGCAGGAGGTGTCCCTGCCTGTGGCAATGGGGTTGGAACAAGATGATGTTTGAGGTCCCTTGCAACCCAAACCATTCTATGACTCTATATAATTATTTGCTTTACAAAAGAGATACAGATTACACTGATTGATCAGCTCAGTTCAGAATCACAGAATGCATCAGGCTGGCATGGTCCCTCAAAGGTCATCTTCTCCAACCCCCCTGCAGTCAGCAGGGACATCAACTAGATCAAGTTGCTCAGGTCACATCGAGTTTGACCTTAAATGTCTCCAGGAATGTGACCTCAGCCATATTTCTGGGCAACCTGTTCAACCTCAACCTGATGTTGGTTTTGGTTACAGCATTTGTTAATTCTCTGGGCTTGCAGAAGTAGTAAATCTAGGTGGGGAAATGCTGTGTTAAAAATGCAAGTTTTGGGGTTTAAGTACCTTACAGAGACCAAACCTGCAGAGAGAACCACCCAACTGCTTTTTTGGGGAGTTGACTGAGGGACTTGTTATGTTTGGGGTTCAGTCTCTTCTCCCTAGTATGAGGTGATAGAATGAGAGGAAAGGGCCTGAAATTGCACCAGTGGAGGCTTAGGCAGAGGAAGGAGCAAATTCTGCAGCAGCACACCAAAGTCTGCCACAAATCTTACCTTTTTAGTGGTCACAATGATATTTTCTGGTACTATGGGGTACAGTAAGACTTTTATTTGCTCTTGGATGAGTTAATGAAACAACTTGTACAGCTCAAGAATCAGGGAATCATTGTTAGAAAAGAATTCTAAGATCATGAAGTCCAACCTTCCATTAACACCACCATGACCACTAGAATGTTCTGCATTTGCATTAAGTAAATAAAAGCATGGGAAGGAAAGGAGGGAAAGCTACAGCTGCACCAAATAGAAAAAGAGGGAAAGGGAAGATGAAGTGAAAGAGTCTGGGATTTTATTTTCTGGGCATTCATTTCACAGGGTGGCTTTTGTTGCAAGGAGACAAATCATTGTACAAGGCTTTTAATCACTACATGATTTTTGACTCCCTAGCAAAGATAAATGCATTAAGAATACATTGCAGTGCCTAAAGGGATTCAGCATAAGGGCAACTAACAGATCCTTAGAAGAAGCCTATTTGTGTGTTCTAAAATAACCTGTTGCCAGGTAGTGTGGTTGGCAGCAGGGGTTTATCTGGACCCTTTTGGAAAGAGTGATTTGTCTCCTCTTTCCCATTTTTCATTGGAACTCGTGTCTTTAATGACTCAGCACCAGCTGAGGTGTGCAGAGTTTCTTACCAGGAGTCTTTAATATCTGTTGTTGCTTTCTTTTCCCTTCAGGTTGTGAAAGGCCTTACCTATTTATGGAGTCTAAAGATTTTACACAGAGGTGAGTAACAGATGCTTTCTGTTTTCCAATGAAATATCCTATTAATTTATTTTAACAACGCTTTCTAGAGAGACAGCAGACCATCCTAACATCTGGTTTGATTCTAGTGGAATAATGCAGAGTGAATCTTACTCATTATCCTTGCAGATTGTCTGATAAAATATTTTTAGTGCTGTTCTCTTTTATTACCCTCTTTCCTCCCCTTAAAGAAAAAGACAAAAGAGAGAAATGAATCTTTTTGAGATTTAGATGCTCAGGGTTACAAACAGGTGCCCAGCAGAAAAATCAGCAAGGTAGAAAATTCAGCAGGGCAACAATCAGATGTTTGACTAGTGCTGAAAAGAAGATATATAAAGAATTTTCTTATGTACTTCAGAACTCTCACAGGGCAGCCCTGAGCATTGGTAGAGTCTCAGACCTCTAAAACAATGACCTGGTATCCTCTGCTCGTGAATAATGAAACTTTAAACGTGCTGGGACATAAGCCATCTTGGGGTGGTTTTTTTTGCTGTTTATTTTCCATCCTGAAGTTAACCTGTACTGTTTTAAACTTCTCAATTTATTTCTTGCTTTTTAAAATTGTTATATTTGGGTTAAAAATTATCTGCTGTGGTAGCTTAACTCAAATACACAAGAGCTTTCAAAACCAAACTCGGTTCTGGAAGCAGTGGAAAATGGTGTTTGAAGAACAAAGAAGCCCTTTCCCCCCACACCAGCACCATCACCCACCCCCCAAAAAAAAAAGGAGGTAAAAAAAAGGAGAAAAAGGAACTCATTACATTTATAATGTTTCTAAAGTGTCTGAAAGTAACTGCTCTGGTTCCTAATGTTGCTAACAATCCTGTTTAATTTAACCCATCTGCTCGCTCAGCCCGCCTGCACAGTGGGAGCGTGCAGTAACCGACATCAGTTGTGATTGAAAGAGAAGTGTAAAGTAGAGAGAGACACGTAGAAAATGTTAAGTTGCAAACCACCTAGGAGTGGCTGAAGTACCCATGAGGCTCTGGGCAAGGTGATAGAATCATAGAATTACTTCAGTTGGAAGAGACCTCCAAGATCATCGAGTCCAACCATCAACCCAACCCCACCATGGCCATTAAACCATGTCCACATGTGTCTTGAACACCTCCAGGAATGGTGACTGCTCTACCTCCCTGGGCAGCCTGTTCCAATGCCTAACCACTCTTGCAGGAAAGAAATTTTACCTAATATCCAACCTAAACCTCCCCTGGCACAATTTCAGGCCATTGCCTCTTGTCTTATCACTTGTTCCTTGGGAGAAGAGACCAACTCCTACCTGGTTCCAGCCTGCTTTCAGGAAGTTGTAGAGAGCAATGAGGTTTCCCCTCAGTTTTTTCTTCTCCAGACTAAATAACCCTGGCTCCCTTAGCCACTCCTCAAAAGGCTTCTGCTCTAGACCCTTCAACAGCTTTGTTGCCCTTCCAGCAGGTGTTGGTGGTGTTCTTGTAATGAGGGCCCCCAAAGTAAACCCAGTAGTCAAGGTGTGGCCTCACCAGTGCCAAGTACACAGGCACTATACCTGGGTGAGGCACCCAATGTCCTGGTGTGATCTGTGCAAGGAGAGACTGGAGAGTTTTCCAGAAATCTATGCTGAGTGAGGAGAACAAGCTGATGGGAAACACTAATTATCAGTATGTATTGATGTCCTGTCCCTCCTTGGAGCTAAGGCTCAGCCCGTCCTCAGGCTTTTGGGGAGAGTTTGTAGTGGAGGACATTGATCCTGCCTTTTGTTATGTCCTGTGCAACAGAGTACCAGCTTCAGTCCCTCTTGGTCTCACAGCATCTCCTTGTTGGGAGATTGCTGACTTGAGAGCAGAGGCCAAACCCTGGGTAGGAGAAAGAGAGCTGTGACCAGAAAATGAGTAGAAATCAAGCAAGGACCTGGGTTTGTTACCCCTGCTTAGAGGGTGAGTGAAGTGCTAAGGCTTGCTGGTGTGTTTGACTCTGCAGTGGCTGGACTAAAGGAACAGAAATAACCCAGAGTCCATGTCAAGCCCAGTGCACACACAGGTTACCAAGGAGGCTTCAGTTCTGATGATGGTTTAAACATTTCACCTACTACCCTGAATGCTGCCAGACAGAGAGATTTAGTAGCTCCATCTGCTCATGGCGAGAGGATGAACAGTGCATAGCTGCCCTAGCAGTTGTCAGAATAAATACAAAAGAAAAGGCAGCTGGAACTTCCCTGGCTGGATATCACCTCACACACAGCCTGTGCCATGCTCTTTTGTAGCATCCCCAAAACAAAAGACAGGTCTGGGGATTTTAGTCTTTATTTTTTATCTTTACATTAAAGATTCTGGCCACCTACTGAATGTGATTTGGGGAGAGCACTGTGGCTAGGCACAAATACTGTAACTGTAACATTTTCTTCTGCTGCTGCTGTTAAATTTAGAACCTGGGTCTGATTTTTGCTTTGCGGGTAAAACGCAGTCTCCCTTTCTCCATGGGCTTCGTTGCCTTGATTGAAGAGCAGCTCAGAGCTCTTGATGAATTATTGAGGGTTCTTGCTGTGGTCTAAAGAAAAACACAGAAACTGATTTTTCATCACACTTCAGCTCTTTTTTGCTGGCCTTGGTCTGTTGCTGGATTGACTAAGGTGAGAACTGCACTGCAGAAAGCTATGGAGGGGACAGCTGTCATTCCAGGGCTTGAAAAGTCGCATTCTAGGGGTTGATAACTTGAATTTCAGGTGGTTGCTAACTGGCATTCCAGAGGCTGACAACTAGAATTCCAGAGTTTTGTAACTAGCATTCTATGGGTTGAAAACTAGCATTCCATGAATTGCTAACTAGCATCCCAGGGTTGCTAACAAGCATTCCAGGGTTCAGCAGAGTTTCCTCAAGGGGCTGGTTTTCAGTGTTCCTCTGTCCTCATTTTTAAGACAGAGAAGATGTATGTGTGTTTCTGTTCCTTCAACACAGATGCGGAATAATGCAATGCAAGGAAGATGCCTATTTCTCAAAGTCATCTCCTTCAGCTGTCTGCTGGTTTTAATGCATCAGAGGTAAAGGAAAGAGAATTTAACCCTGACTTCCTTGCTGTTTTGTGTAGAGCAAACGGTGCAGGGAGCTGGTGTAGGCTAAGAAGTCAAGAATTTCCACCAAGAAAGGTGAAGAAGCAGTGATGGTGAGGGAGCTGTGTGAGGCAGTGCAGCAACGACAGTTTTGTGACTAGAGCCTGGATTAAAGCAAAGGAAACAAACAATGAGCAAGTCTTTTATTCCAGATCAGACATTGCAGCAAATATTACAGCTTAACTTCAAAACAAACCTCGCAACTAATGAGGTGATAGCCGTGCATATTAATAAACCCAAAGCTGTAGTCATAGCCATCACACCCACATCAAACATAAACATAAGATTAACACCTACCCCACTCCTTTGGAAGATGTGAGAATGTCCCAATGATAAGTGTGCTCTTTTCCCCAGAGGATAAGAAGTAGAAATGGAAGGGTAATGAGAAATTAACTTAGATTTAAAACAGAATTAGCAATTAAACAAGTCTAATCATGTACAAAGTCAAAGTTTGTATAAAGACAAACCCCCAAAAAAATCAAAAAAATCTGTTAAGTTCAAGAATAAGTATAGACCCTATGCATTTTATCTGGTGTTGTCTTCTCTGTTCACACCTCCTTATTAAAGGAAATGTATGAAATCAATGTTGCCCACTGGGGTTTCATTGGACTGATCTGTATCTGTCTATACTGGGGGCCGGTACGGATTGCACGCCTCGGGCACCTCAGCTTCTGACCAGGCTTTATGTTTGTGTCAGAGGTTTGGAAGTGTTCTCTGCTTTGCTTTGTGGCAAGGCAGGGTTGGACTAGATCAGCACTGGTTAGGTCACACCTTGAGTACTGTGTCCAGTTCTGGGCCCCTCAATTTAAGAAGGACATTGAGACTCTTGAACGTGTCCAGAGAAGGGCAGCAAGGCTGGGGAGAGGCCTTCAACACAGCCCTGTGAGGAGGGGCTGAGGAAGCTGGGACTGATTAGCCTGGAGAAGAGGAGGCTCAGGGGAGACCTTCTTGCTCTCTACAACTCCCTGAAGGGAGGTTGTAGCCAGGAGGCAGTTGGTCTCTTCTCCCAAGCAACCAGTGCCAGAACAAGAGGACACATTCTCAAGCTGCACCAAGGGAAGCTTAGGCTCGAGGTGAGGAGCAAGTTCTTCGCTGAGAGACTCGTTCGCCATTGGCATGTGCTGCCCAGGGAGGTGGTGGAGTCACCATGCCTGGAGGTGTTCAAGAGGGGATTGGACGTGGCACTTGGTGCCATGATCTAGTCATGAGGTCTGCGGTGACGGGTTGACTCTATGATTCTGTGATCTTCCAAAGTCCCTTCCAACCACATAGAAGGGAGACATTTTTGATATTGAGGGTGGTGAGACGCTGGCCCAGGTTGTCCAAAGAGGCAGGAGATGCCCCATTACTGGAACTATTCTAGGTCAAGTTGTTTGGAGCTCTGAGCAACCTGCTCTAGTTGCAGATGTCCCTGTGACTGCAGTGGGGTTGGACTAGGTGACCTTTAAAGGTCCATTTCAACTCAAGCCAGCTTGAGCGCGCCACATATTTGGACTAAGTATGGTGAAACTACAGGGTGCTTTAGCCTGGAGAAGACTGAGAGAGAATCTTACCAATGCATATAAATATCTGAAGGGTGGAGGTCAAGAGGATGGGGCTGGCCTCTTTTCAGTGGTGCCCAGTGACAGAACAAGGGGCAAAGGGCATTCAGGAGATTTAACTTAAACATCAGGAAGAACTGCTTCACTTTAAGAGTGCTGGAGGCCTGGACCAAGCTATCTAAAGAGTTTGTGGAGTCTACTTCTCTGGATACTTTCAGAATCCACCTGGATACTTTCCTGTGTAACCTGCTCTGGGTGACCCTGCTTGGACTAGATGATTTCCAGAGGTCACTTGCAACCCCCACCATGCTGGGATTCGGTGTGAATTTGTGATCTTCCTGGAGTGCCTGTTGGCTGTGTGACTCTCTATGACACAAGGGAGACTCATGCATTCCTCAGACCATCTTTTTTTTCCCCCAGAATTTCCAATAGGAGGATCAAATTCTCTTTTGGTTTTTGACGTAAGCTGGAGCTGAGGAGTACTGGTTGATAGGACAGGCACTAGTAAAGTACAAACAAGACCAGATCCCAACTGGTTGATCTTTATGGCCTCAAGCTGTGCCAGGGGAGGTTTAGGTTGGATATTGGGAAGAATTTTTTTGCTGCAAGAGTGGTCAGGCACTGGAACAGGCTGCCCAGGGAGGTGGTGGAATCACCCTGGAGACGTTCAAGAAAGCTGTGGATGTGGCACTTGGCAACATGGCCTAGTGGTCATGGAGGTGTTGGGTAGAAGGTTGGACTCGATGCTCTGCTCTTAGAAGTCTTTTCCAACCTTAATAATACTATGATCTTCAGAGTTTCTTTCCAGCCCCTACCATTCTGGAATTCTAGGATTTCAGCAGTAACTGGTTTGTTGAGGATTTCACCAATGATGCCCAGAGCAGCCTGTTTGACTTTTCCCCCTTCTTTTTCTTTATTTTCAGCTCAGTGAGAAATAATCAGTGCTGGTGCCACATACAGTAAAGCACAAACAAAAATACTAGGCTCTCTGTGTGCGTGCTTACAAATCTGTGTAGTTCAGCACGCAGATGCACTCTCGTGGACCACTTATACTTATTTAAAACCAAATAAATCACAACCTGCACAAAAGTCATGCTGATAGGCCATTACAACAGGAATTATCTTCGTTCTTCCAGCAGCTTCACTTTGCTAGCAGCAATGTTCTGTGAGCTATCTGCAGCTCAAACCCCGCTTTCATATCTCTTTTTCTCCCTTGAACCCGGTGTGTGGTGGTTTTATGGATTTAAAACACAAAAAGTCAAGAGACAGCTTTTAAATAGGTGTTGGTTGTTGGTGTGTGTCCCTCCCTCCCCCAGTCATTAATCTTTTTTGCTTTTCAGTAAAAGAAGATGAGTGAAATGTTTGGTGTTTAAAACGCTGGACCTCTGACAGTTGTGTTTAGCGGTACACGAGAGCTTAGAGGTCCCATTTGTTTGCAGAGGGGTGAAAGGACTTAGGAATATCTATCATAAAGAGGACTTGTTCCTCCTCTGTATTGATGCTTCATAGAAATCATTTGTATTAAGCAAGCACTGGTAATGGGAGCATAATGACCCCTTTTGGCTCTTGTTTAAATTCTTTCACTTCTAAAGAGTAATATTAATCACAAGCAGATGGTGCAGAACATTATTTATGCACGTTTGTTTTCCAACCCCTCCCTCAAAAAAATATGCTTAACCCATTAACTGGAGCAGTTTATGAAACAGGCTAATTTACTGATTGGGTGGGTTTTCTCCCCACTCTTCAAGATGAGATAGTTTGTGAAGTGGTTTGGTTGGGTTTTGCCCGGGATTGTCACTTTTTTCCCCTCGATGAAACCAACAAAACTGTTGGAATTCATAGCAAATATTTGTATCAACTATTTGTATCAATTGTCTTAGGCCAGAGAGTAATTCTTTCATGAGGTGCTTGTTTGGCTGCAGCTTGTCCCCAACCCTTCCCTTCCTTTATAGGCTGATCCCCGATTTGCTTTTCTTCTTTTAAGGATTTTCTTCTCTTTTTTTTTTTTTTAAACTTTCATTTTGTTTGTGGAAGGATTTCAGGATCTTGATGAATTAACATGGGGTTTTAATTACATTAGCTTACTGTCACATCCCATGCACCAAGGGAGCTTCAGGTTGGATATTAGGAAAAATTTATTCCCAGAAGAGGTTCTCAGGCACGGGAACAGGCTGCCCAGGGAGGTGGTAGAGCCACCATCCCTGGAGGGATTTAAAAGCCATGTGGATATGATGCTGAGGGATGTGGTTTAGTGGTAGTAGCTTAGCAGTAGTGGTGGCATTATGACCTTTAGGTGAGTGGTTGGACTTGATGATCTCAGAGGTCTTTTCAAACCTCATCAGTTCTATGATTCTATGTGGTGGGAAGGGGAGATGTGGTCTGCAGGTCCCCAGTGACACAAGTTGATGGCTGGGTAGAGCTTTGGCTCTTTGACAGGACAAGGGACAGATGTGACATGATGTTTTCCTTTGGTGAGTCCTCTTAAGAGAGCAAGGTCTTGTGGATTGCACTTGGAGACCACCCTGCCTCTTCCTCTGAGCTCATGACATGTTTGAGTCCTTATAGAAGGAACATTTCATCTGTGTGCCTGTTGCCTTATCATTATTTTCCATGAGGTCAGCGATGATGTTTCATGCTTAGAGCCTCCTTCTGCCTTCCCAGACCCTCCACTCAGAGTGAAGGATTTTTGCTTCGTGCGAGAGTGCCACAGTTGAGCTGATCCTACAAACCTCTTTCCAACTGTATTGCACTAAAGTCTCTCCTCTGCATTTGGTTATTAATTATTTTTGTTAAAACCTTTACAATTAAAGTAAGAACCTGGCTGCACTGCAGTCTTCAGTGTCAGGGCTATCAGCTGCTGGACTCGTGGTGCAGGGTGGTGGGATTTTCTCTGTGTGTAGTTGCATCTTGCTCTTTAGTTGATTACAGTCCAGACCAAGCCTCGTAACGAGGCAGCTCTGTTGGCTGTCATATAATTAGAAAGCAGGTTAAACAGGATTACTGAGCAACAACAGATCTCCTCTGGGTCCAGGACAGAGCCTGCTGCTGCACTCAGCATGGCTGGATGGATTTAGTAGTCACTCAACCCAGAGAGGAGTGTGGGATACCACAAGCAAATATTTGAGTCTTCCTGAAGTTTTAGCTCGAAAGCATTCCTAAAACGTTGTTGGGAAGCATGCAGGAGATTTTGTGACTGCGTGGGTTGCTCTGTGATGATGCTTTGTCTCATCACCCAGGGTGGAAAGTCAGAAAATCCATCAGAATATCCTTCAGAAATGCAGCACAGGGATTGAATTGTGAAAACAAGGTGGAAATGGGGATGCACACAGTCTGTGAGTGCTGTAGCACAATGGAAACACTGGTGACTGGTCTTTCTTCTGTCTTTGGGGGGAAATTGCAAATCACAGGCAATATTGATACTTAAACCATACAGACCCACTTCAGCTGTATCACCTGCTAGTGAATGCTCCCCTGTTTTAAACTGGATTTTTAGCTCAAATATCAGAAAGTATTTAATCAGCTTCTTAATTGAGGTTATACATTTCTACATTACAGAGACAAATTAAGCAGGCTACTGTGGTACCAGCAAACATCTGCTGAACCAAGGCAAACTTAATGATAAACAAAATTAGGTTCTTTTCTAGTTGGGTTTCATCCATCTGCACCCAACTAGTGTTCACTTTTAAAGAAGGCAGGGAGAAAAGCTATTGCTTTTAATCCATTTTGACAGAAGAAAGCAGTGATTAGGCAAAGCCACTGTGCTCTAATCTTCCCAAGTTTAAGCCAGCCCATAATGCTCCCATTATGCTTTCTCATTGGCATGCCTGAAACAGGAAAGATGCTCAATGTTTTCTGCAGTGCCATCAGGCTAGATGTTCAGTCAGATGTGGGTTTTACAGTATGCAGCAGAGTTGTACCAGCATCTTCTGGCACAGGAGGGGAGTCAGCATTAAGGTCTCTGCACCGACAGCCTGCCTTTACAGGGACATCTATGCTTTGCTTGCTGGAGCAGGATTTATGGTCGTTTTAAGGCATTGCTGCCAGTTAACCTCTGCAAAGGTGGTTGCCAAAGGAAAGACCTGGAGCCATTTGGACCTCCTGCTCTCCACAGCCCTTTTCATGGCAACATTTTGATTTAGATCCTCATTCCAGTTCAGAACTGGATGAGCAAGTTTTAAACTGAAAGAGTGGAGATTTAGATTGGGTGTCAGGAAGGAATTCTTTACTGTGGGGGTGGTGACACATTGGAATAGGTTGCCCAAAGGAGCTGTGAATTCCCTCTCTCTGGAAATGTTGGAGGCTAGATTGGATGGATCTTCAAGAAACCTGGTGTAGTGGAAGGTGGCCCTGCCCATGGCAAGTGGGTTTGACTAGGTGATCTTTAATACCTCTTCCAACCCAAACCATTCGAAATATCTAGACATGGCATTTTGGGACACAGTTTAGTGGATATGGTGGTGTTGAGTTGACAGTTAGATTGAGGAACTTAGAGGTCTTTTCCAGCCTTAATGGTTTTACAATTCTAAGGTCCTGAAAGCTTTAAAACTGTGAGATTGGAGCCATTTTATGCAGCAGAAGCCATGGGGGTGGAGGCTGAAATACTGGTGTGCAGAAGAACAGAGCTGCACTGCCTATGTTCCTAGGGCAGGAGGAGGCTCAGATGTGTTCCTGTGTTTGTGTTTTCCCTGTGTTCCTATCTACAGGTGTTTGTGTGGGACACTTCTGTATTTGTAATATTTAGAGAATATCACTTCATGAAATTCAGTGAGGACTGTTAGAGGGAGGCAGGGTTCATTACAGTGGCAGAGTACAAGGCTGCAGGGCTGGAGTGAAGCTTAGAAGGTCAGCTTGGCTATCCTGTGATCCAAAACCAGGCTTCACCATTTGTAGTGTTGCTTTTGGCTTGTTCCTAAATTGTCCAGTGATGGAGTTTGTGCCTTCTCTACCATTTCCACTTTGTGCCATTATCTGCAGAGCCTTTTCTGAAGACCTACTCCAGCCTCCACTCCAGGCAGTTGTTTAATCCCATCTTTATGCAGTTGATTAATCCCTGACTAAATGTGGTGCTTCCACTTGTCCCTGTTGAATTCCATCTTATTTTTTCAGT
Organism: Dryobates pubescens; assembly: GCF_014839835.1. Lineage (NCBI taxonomy): Eukaryota > Metazoa > Chordata > Aves > Piciformes > Picidae > Dryobates > Dryobates pubescens. Next base: position 8,974,881 of record NC_071628.1, read on the forward strand.
CTTATTGTCCAATTTGTCAAAATCACTTTGAATTCTAGGTTTCATCCTTCAGGGCACTTGTTGTCCCTCTCAGTCTGGTGTCACCTACAGATTTGGAATTGATGATCTTAAGGGGTTTTTCCAACCTAAATGATTCTGTGATTTAATAACAGGGTTCATCAGTATTCAAGAGGGACAGCTCTCATGTTGTCTGTGCTACTGTAACAAAGCAGAGGTTGCATTTGCAATCTACCTTTGAAATATTTCCTACTCAGATCCATCATGCCAATGTTTGTAACGATCTCTGTAGATGTGATGCCTCTCTAGATGTTGGTAGATGTGGTTCTGAGGGACATGGTTTAGTGGTGACCTGGCAGTGCTGGGTTAATGGCTGGACATGGTTTAATGGCCATGGTGGTGTTAGGTTAAAGGTTGGTTTGGGAGAATCGGAGCCTGGTCTTGTCTTCTCCTGCAGCAGAAGCTGTTATGGAAGTGTTGCTTGGATGCTTAAGGAAATAGCCAGGCTTGGGAATAAGCTGCCTGGGCATGCAGAGACCAGTGGCACATCAACCCTTACAAGCATTTGAGTCTGTGCTGCCATTTTAGCAGCATCCCCAGTATGCAGGTCTATGTGATACTGATCCAGTATTTAAGGAAAATGAAGGAACTGTTCCCCAGCTTAAAATGGCTATACCCATCCCTCCCTCCTTTAAGATCTTGGGTTTCTGCTTTTTTTTTGCCTATGTAATGTGATGTAAAGGTGTTCAAGAAACACATGGACACGTTGTTTCAAGACGTAGCTCAATGGCTGTGATGGTCTTAGGTTGACAGTTGGACTCTATCATCTTGGAGGTCTTTTCCAACCAAAGCAATTTTGATTCCAACCAAAATGACTCTGTGATTTCATGCCATGGATTAAATCCTCTCTTTTTTTCCCCCTCCACAGACGTGAAGCCATCTAACATGTTGGTGAACACACGAGGCCAGGTGAAGCTGTGTGACTTCGGGGTGAGCACCCAGGTAATTCCTCATTTTGATACTCATCCCCCTCTCTCTCTTTTTTCTTTTTTTTCCCCTCCCTCATGTCAAAATCACCTGGCTGCCAGACAGCCAGCCCCACAGCAAGCTCCCCTCTGCTGGGACAACCCTATTCAGCTTTAATCTCTGGGCGACTTTTCTTCATCTGAATATGATTGTTCATTGTTTAATGACAGTAAAAACTGCTGATATTGTAATTACTACTTACGAATAGCAAACTTCATTGATATGCAGCTTTGATATGAAAGCGTTCCGGCCAGACAAAAGGGAGGGCAGAACGAGAGACGTGTCTGGGGAGCCCAACTGGCCCACAATAAAAATTAATATTGGGACTAACAATAGTAGTGGGCTTTTACAATGTGCAGCACAAATTTTAATTAATTTCCATTTTGGGCATCCCTGGAGAACTTCTCTGATAGTGACCCGCGAGCTTGCTGCGATGTTGATTTGAATTTCAGCACCTTTCCTCTCAGCCAAACACGAGGACCAAAGAGAAGGTCAGCCTTGTATTATGAGTTGTCAGAATCTGTTGTCCCTCCAGCGTATTTAGTGCTGGTTGCATTCAAAGTGATGAATTGTGGCTTTATTCACATCTTGAGCCAGCTGACTGAAAAGGGAGGGGAAAGGGAAAAAAAAAAAACCCAACGAACGTGCTCAATCCTACTTCAAATTGACTTTTTTATATCCGACTAGTTTGGGGTACTAAAGCCATAAGCATCCTGTTTAACAGAATTGTTTAAGGTTATCTGCCATAAACTGTAATGCAGTGCTTGTTTAAATTGGAACTCTCATTCCCAACACCAGAGAGATTTAATCATTTTTAATGCCTCCGCAGATAAATTTGTTCCCCTTTCCATAATTTTTCGTTGATTTATAGGAATGATGATTGTAGGTTAAATGAGGAATAATTGCCCATTTTATTTCCACATTATCTTTATATTGTTCTAACAGACTGTTTTGTCTGATAGCTGGTGAATTCTATAGCCAAGACGTATGTTGGAACAAATGCTTATATGGCGGTAAGTGGATTTATGCAGGAGTAGCATTTAAGTACAAGTATTTGTTCACAGTCTTGTTGTGTGGAATGCAGGATGTGCTCTGAATCACTTCTCAAATGTCATCTCTTCCCTGTCCCCAGCATAAGCTGTGTCTTAACTGTGCATGCCACGGAACGGCTCCCTTTCACTGTCACCCAGACCCTTTCCCTTCCTATTTAAACTAAAAGAGGAAGATTCAGAGTGGAGAAAAGGAAGAAATTTTTAGTGTTGAGAGCAGTGAGACCCTGGCCCAGGTTGTCCAGAGATGTGGTAGCTCCAACCCTGGAACTGTTTCAGGTCAGGTGATTTGAGGCTCTGAGCAACCTGCTCTAGTTGAGATATCCCTGCTGACTGCAGGACCTTGACAGGTCACTTCCACCCAAACCAGTCTGTGAGCATTCTATCTGTGCTCACCTACCAGCTCTGTGACCACTGCTCCTCTTGACAGTAGGGAAGAGTAACACTGGAGGAGTGGTTCTGTCATGTATTTCTAGTTGCCTTTACTGCATCGTAATAACTGGGAACAAAGACAAGAGCCAGTTAAACAATCTAAACCCACTGTTCCACAGATAGCCTACATCTCTCTGCAGCCCCACTGACAGCCTGTTACTGTCCATAGTTTGGAGCTGCTGCTCCAAGCCTTTAGCAGATTTGGCACCTTTAGCAAAGCACTGAAACCTGAGCAGACGTCTCATGGGTTTGTTGATGTCTCAACATAAAATCACAGAATGCACTGGGTTGGAAGGGACCCTTGAAGGTCATCATGTCCAATCACCCTGCAGTGAGCAGGGACACCTGCAACTAGATCAGGTTGCTCAGGACCTGTCAAATATGATATGGAATGGATCCAGTGATGGCACCTTCACCACCTCTCTGGGCAACCTGTTCCAGTATTTCACTACTCCTTATGTCTAACTTAAATCTACTCTGCTTTAGTTTAAAAACTTCTATGTAGGTGTTTCCCATGTGAAGCTGCTGTAGAAGTTTGGACCTGAAAATACTTGGACTGGTAATATTAGGGCATTAAATTGCATGTTGTGTAATGTCCACACCACTGGGGCAAGCAAGTCAAGGGAGGTTCTCCTCCCCCTCTACTCTACCCTGGTGAGGCCTCATCTGGAGTAATGGATCCAGTACTGGACTTCTCAGTTCAGGAGTGACAGGGAACTGCTTGAGACAGTAGAGCAAAGGGTTGCAAGGAGGACTAGAACATCTGCTCTAGGAAAAAAGACTGAGGGACTTGGGGCTTTTTATCCTGGAGAAGACTGAGGGGGGGATCTTATCAGTGCTTATAAATACTTAAAAGGTGAGTGTCAGGAGGATGGGGCCAGGTTTTTTTCAGTGGTGCCCATTGACAGGACAAGAGGTAGTAGACACAAACTTGAACATAAGAAATTCCATCTAAACATGAGGAGGAACTTCTTTAATATAAGGGTGGTAGAGCACTGAAGCAGGCTGCCCAGAGAGGCAGTGGAGTCTCCTTCTCTGGAGAGCTTCCAAACCCACCTGGCCGTTGTGATCCTGGGCAAGCTGCTGTGGGTGTGCCTTCCAACCCCTACCATTCTGTGATTCTATGATTCTAGCTGTCCTGACAACTGGCATGTGAGGTTCATGTCATTCATATAAGTGAGGGGAGCCAGTCTGGAAATAAATGACACAAGTTAGCATCTAGTTTTCAATAGGTAATACATTTACTTTTAATTCTCCATTTAACATTTGTGAAAAACTGAAATGCTTCAGCTTAGAGCAGCACATCAACAGTTGCCTTCTATTTTTAACCATTAGAATTCTTTCACAAAACTACTTATGTATTAATTAATTTCTTTTTTTTTAAGTGCTTTGCTTGTTTAAAAAACAAAGTGTGAACAATACAAAGTGGTTGCTAGTTGTGTTTTTCAAACCTCAGGAAAGAGGAGAGAGAAATCCATGACCTTTAATTGCTTTCAGGTTTGTTTTTTTCCCCCTTACTTTCCTGTAAGAAGAAAGCAGACCAGGGTGTCCATTTGTTTACTAAGTGCTTTTCTAGTCAAGGTGTAGTCATTATGTGGCTTCTGAAACACTCATCCTAGAAAGACTTGGGCTATCCTGTGTCATCAGAATATCATGTGCAGAAAAATGTAAAATAGAAAAGGGAGGGGAGGGAAAATATGTTTTCTAATGCATTTCTACCTTCACTAGTAAGCCTCTGTGCCTCCATTTTCTAAAAGAACTGGAATAGAGCAAATCAAACACACAAACAGCTTCAAATTAATCAACTTTTCCAACTCAGTTGTTACTCTTAAGAGTGGTCCTAAGCAGATCTAAGAATTAAATTGTATTATGCTTTTAGTGTTCAAGTCAAGATTACTATTCTCTTTCCCAGGTGTACATTAAATAAATTACTTTTCCTTTCCTTCCCCTCTCCTTATTGTTTATGGATGAATGTGATGCAGGCATCTATTAATTGTAGAAGAGAGATTTAAGCTAAAATGATCACTTGATCTGATTTCTTGTCTCCAGATTGTTCCGCTTGCTCTACGAGTTCTTTGTCGTGATCAAATTTATAGTCTACTCATCAGAAAATAATGAAGCTTTGCTTTGCCTTGGCAGACTGAGTGAATTTGAAACCATTAAAAAAAAAATGGAGGTTCTGCTGAAAACCAACAAGCAAAAAATCTCTTTTGATAGAGCTGCTTATCTTTAGGTTGATCTGTGTGTTGCACTTTGTTTTCTTCTTCTTCTTCTCATCTGCTTTTCCCTGCTCTTGAATTCATCAGACTGGATTTTTTTGTTTCAAGGAGCAAGTGATTTACTGGCCATGATATTCTGTGGATAAATAATTTCTAAAAATAAGCTGCTCTTTAAAACTTGAGCTTGTGTTTTATATATAAATGTTTAGAGTAGATATAGATATTGATATAGAGATATAGATATCGAGATATATAGAGATATAGATACCGAGATATATATAAAAGAAGTAAGATAGTTAATATAGAGGGAGGAAAAAATAGACTTTATATAGAATGGCCTGTGGATTTAGGAAGTATATACAACATTTATTTATTTTTATAGAATAGAATGTACATTTGTAAAGTATATCATGTTTACATTTATAAATGTTATAGATAATATTTACAATTCTATTTTTATGTAATTACAACATGTAAGTGCATAATACATAAAAGATGCATATGTTTATACCCATACAAAATATGGAGATATATAGACTGCCTAAAACCTATAGATTATATAAATATATACTTTATATAAAGATACATAAATATAAAAATACATAAAATGCATCTTAAAACCCACATCTTAGAGTGTGTGTGTATATATATATATACACACACATACATACATATATATATATATATATATAAAGAAAATACTTGTAAAGCAAGAATAAAGAATTTCATGTTGCTCAGTGTGAATTCTGCATCTGATTTGGTGGTTTAGGCAAAAACAGGGTCTCATCTCCACCAAAATGATCCATGGCACTGCTCCAGTTGCAGGGCCCACACTGGGCCAGGACAGCTGATACTATATTATGTTGTAACTTGTAATATTTTAAATATCAATATACGTTTTTGGCTGCTTCTCCGCATTTTGATGAGGATCTTTGTCAGTGTAAGAAGATGCTTTAAAATCATATCCCTATGGGATGCTGTTGTAAACATTTCAAAGATATGCTGACCTGTGCTAGTTGTGGAATCACAGATTTACAGATCATAGAATCCTAGACTGGCTTGGGTTGGATGGGACCTTAGAGATCATCTGCTCCAACCTCCTCGCCATGGGCAGGGATGCCTCTCAACTAGACTCAGCTGCTCAAGGTCTCATACAACCTGGCCTTGAACACCCCCAGGGAGGAGGCATCCACAGCCTCCCTGTGCAGCCTATTCCAGAGTCTCACCACCCTCGTACTGAAGAACTTCTTCCTAATATCCAGTCTGAACCTACTCTCCCTCAGCTTCAAACCATTCTCTCTTGTCCTGATGCTAGACACCCTTATGAAAAGTCCCTTTCCAGCCTTCCTGCAGGATCCCTTCAGGTATTGAAAGGCAGCTTATAAGGTCCTCCCAGAGCCTTCTCCTTTCTGGGCTGAACAACCCCAGTGCCCTCAGCTTATCCTCACAGCAGAGATGCTGCAGCCCTTGCATCGTCTTTGTGGCCCTCCTCTGGCCTGGCTCCAACAGCTCTGTGTCCTTCTTATGATAAAGATAGAATCATGCATTCACAGATTGATAGACTCAAAGATTCATAGAATCATGACTTGGAACAGTGATCCCCAAAAATCTTACTTAAGTTAGTTATATATAGCTAGAACTATTCTTAAAACAAGTAATGAAAAATAAATACCAAACAAATTGACCACTGTTCAGCTCAAAATCAGTGAGACTTGGTCAAAAAGATTTCATTCCTGTTGCTTCTGGGGTGTTTTGTAGGTGAAGGCAGCTTAGGGAAGGCTACCTTTAAAGATAACCCAGGCAGCAGTGTGTTTTTTATTTAACATTCAAGCTGCGCTAAAAGCTCTTGACCTGGGATTAGCAGTGCAGAGTAAACATCCGAAAACACATTGGGCTGGCACTAATTTGGGAGCCTGCTTTCTAAAAAAGGTCTCTGGATTATTAAAGACTAAAAATACAGCCAGTGCTTTGTAGGTGGCTGGGCTAGACAGGTGCATTAACAGCACAGTGGGGAGAGAGGTCTCATGGAGCCTTTTATTGTTACATTTCATGCTGTACTTGACCTTGGAAATGCTTAAATTGTAGCTTTCAAGTAAAAACTAGCAGTTATATTTTACAGCATTCTATTTCATGAGGCATTAAGCCTGCTATTAATACTTTGGAGTGATATTTTTTTCTTTTTCTTTTTCTTTTTTTTTTTCCTATAGGTCAAAACTGAAATTAAAAAGTATATAAAATAAAATTGCTGGCATGTGACTTCATTGATTCTTTTGGCTTCAATAACTTTGCTTCTTAAACCAGTTACTCCCCATTCCCTCGACTCAACATCAGAATCTTGTTTCCTGGTAGCTCACCTGGGCTTAGCAATAAATGTGTGTACCAGTGGACTCACACAACTTGACCCTGTGCTTTGCTGCATGTCTGCAAGCTTTATATGTTGGCTAAACCAGCCAAAGTCAACTTTACAAGGTCCATAGCCATGTGTGGCTGCAAGCCTGAGCAGTGCCAAGCCCTTTCCACTTGCAGAGAGGCAAAAATAAGTGGTGTTTGAAGAATAGAATAGAGTAGAATAGAATAGACCAGACCAGACCAGGTTGGAAGAGATCTTTGAGATCAAGTCCAGCCTATCATCCAACACCATCTAATCAACTAGACCATGGCACCCAGCACCCCATCCAGTCTCTTCCTAAACACCTCCAGTGATGGTGACTCCACCTTTGCCAGGTTAGCTGGTGAGCTTTCAGCACTCTTTGTGCTTTCTCAATTGATTTGCTTGCCCTGGGCTGAGATTTGTGAGATAAATACATAAAACATACAGCTTTGCATTTTGTGCAAAACACAAAGCTCCCTAGTATCAGGTGATAGAATGAGAGGAGATGGCTTCAAATTGTGCCAGGTAGGGTGGTTTAGATTGTATGTTAAGGAACATTTCTTCTCTGCAAGAGTGGTCAGGCATTTGAACAGGCCACCCAAGGATGTGGTGGTGGTCACCATCCCTGGAGGCATTCAGGAAACATGTGGACATGGCACTTAGAGACATGGTCTAGTGGCCATGGTGATGTTGGGTTGATGGTTGAACTCGATGGTCTTAGAGGGCTTTTCCAACCTAAGCAGTTCTATGGTTCTGTGAAATTTGTTTGCTAATCTTAAGATGTTTCTTTGCAGCCTGAGAGGATTTCAGGAGAACAGTATGGAATTCATTCGGATGTCTGGAGTCTAGGGATTTCCTTCATGGAGGTAAGCAAATATCTTGTCATTTTCACGTGCATATTGCCAGAATAAAATCTTAATATGAAGATATTTTAATGTAGTCTTTGTGTATTCTTCTATATCTGCATGCTTTTAATTATTGCTACATTTTTTGCCTGGATTTAGAATGGATTTATTCTTACTGTGTTCAGTTCGGTGACATCCTCTGTACAACCCAGTAACACTCTTAAGCCCTCTAATAAAACTCCAAATGAGGGTAAGAAGTAGGGCTAGTGATAGAACATGAGGGCCTGAAGCTGCACATGGGGAGATTTAGGCTGGACACTAGGAATAATTTTTTCACTGAAAGGCTTTTCAGATATTGGAACAGGGTGCTCAGGGAGGTGGTGGACTCACCATCCCTGGAGGTGTTTAAAAAAACCCCAAAACTCAAGTGGACATGGCAGTTGGGTCATGGTTTAATAATCATGGTGGTGTTGGGTTGATGGTTGGATGTGTTTATAGTCTGTGTGGATGTGGTGCTTTGGGTATGACTTAGTGCTGGACTAGGCAGAATAGGTTGAACTTGATATTCTTGAAGGTCTTTTCCAACCTAAACGGTTCTATGGTTCTTCATCCTTTCAATACCTCTAGGGTGGAAGATGATGGTATTTCTATATCACATCTTGATGGGCCAGGACAGGAGAAAGACTTATCAGAATGAACAGTTCAGAGGGAATGTGCTCATAAATGTGGCCATTGAGGAGAAGCCATGCTTTCTGCAGGTTTGGTCAGAATAAGGTCAGGTTTGATTCTGGGAAAAGGTGGCTTTTTTTATTTCAGCTTGGGGTTTATCAGATGTTTGAAGAACCATGAATTCCAATGACTCAATGAAAATGGATGATTATTTATAGGAAAGATAATCTAGAGTGTATAAGTTGTGTAGCAATGCCTGTGTTGTGATGGCATCTTGACCAGTAAGATCAAATCTGGCTTGTATTTTGTCTGGAAGATGGGACAGGAAGCTCTGGTGTGGTAGTGACACTAGGTTATGTTCATATAGCTCTCTTCATGCTGGCCACAAACAAGCCAGCTACAGCTGGAAACCCTTATAGCCTTAATAGCTCAAGTAATAAACTCTCAGGAGACTTCTCCAGCTGAAGGACAGTGTCATGAAAAAGTCTCCTTCTGCTTGGGGCAGTTGTTTGTTCCTGTAAGAACAGGCTCCCCAGGGAAGTGATTGAATTGCCATCCCTGAAAGTGCTTAAAAGCTGTGGAGATGTGGTGCTGAGGGACATGGTTTAGCACCAGACTTGGCAGAGTTACAAAATGGTTGGACCCCATGATCTTAAAGGTCTTTTCCACCCAAAGTGATTCAGTTTGAAGGATGAATTTCACATTATATTAACCCACACTGGGAAAACTCCTTTAATTTGCATCGATTCTCCTCTTTTAAAACTTCTCAACTCCTTTTATTTCCCAGTCTCACTTCCCACCACTGCATTGTGAACCAGATGTACAAAACCCAATTTGATGCCGTGTGCTTTGTTAATTGGCATGTCATCTGGTCCTCCGAGACCTCTCCTCAACATGATCGCTGCTTTATTGAAGTGGTTAAGAGTGATGTGTTAAATGATGAAAGCAAGGACAGTGGCTTAGAAAAATGTCTCCCAAAAGGTGAAGAAGATGCTCAAAGAGCCACGCAAGGTCACTGTCATTACGGTAACACTGTATTGACGTGGGGATTGGGAGTGGAGGCACCCAGGTTCTTGTTTATGAAACTGTTAAAAAGAGAAGCGGGCATTTGCTGGAGGAATTCCAAGTCCTCTCCATTTACTAATGTAGTACTCCAGCCTTGCAACTTTGTGCTGTTAGAGCATGTTAATGTAAAATAAATGACATGTGGGACCAAGTTAGCCAAGGCTGCTGTGACATAGGATGACATAAAATAGCAGCTAAGTAAATCTTCTTCAACGTTCTTCTGAGCCTTTACAATGCCTGCAATTTCTTTACTGCAAAGCCATGTGTGATGAGCCACTGAACTGATGATTGTGGAGGTGAAGAAAACTGCCCCAAAAGAACTTGCTAGCAGAGCGTGATGAGTATATGGTGTGGGTCCCACCTAAGGTTTAAGACATGGAGAGTGTTCATGTTGCTTTTGAAGTAAGAGGTGATTGACAGTGTTTAGTCTTGCCTTGGCCAAGAGAAGAAGAAGAAATGTTGCTATCTGCATTATTATTGTTGTTAGTATTAGGATATTTGTTTACATATTATTAGCTGTGGGCTTGGGGCAGAGTGAATGGAAAGTGGTTCGGTAGAAAAGGACCTGGTGATGATGGTTGACAGCCAGCTGAATATGAGCCAGCTGTGTGCTCTGTTGGCCAAGAAGGCCAACAGCATCCTGGCCTGGATCAGCAGTAGGATGGCCAGCAGTAATAGGGAAGTGATCATGGCCCTGTACTGGGCACTGATGTGGCCACACCTTGAATCCTGGGTTCAGTTTTGGGCTTCTCAGTCCACGAAGGACATTAAGATTCTGGAGCATGTCCAGAGAAGAGCAGCAAAGGTGGTGAAGGGTCTGGAGAACAGGGCCAGTGAGCAGTAGCTGAGGGAACTTCAGTTGTTCAGTCCAAAGAGAGGAGGCTGAGGGGAGACCTCGTTGCTCTCTACAACTTTTTTCCTGCAAGTGTTGTCAGGCATTGGAACAGGCTGCCCATGGAGGTGGTGGAGTCACCATCCCTGGAGGTGTTCAAGAAACCTGGGGACATGGCACCTGGGGACATGGCTTAATGGCTACAGAGGTGTTGGGTTGATGGTTGGACTGAATGATCTTAGAGATCTTCTCCAACTGAAACAATTCTATGATTCTCTTATTGCTGCTGTTATTGTTATTCTACAATTTTGTGGGGGTCTGCATTCCTTCAGGATTTTTTGAAATGAAGTAAATTTAATCCATCATCTGTAAAACTATTTAATCATCACAAACAGTTTGTGTGTTTCCATGAGGTGTTTAGATGTTTTATTGAAGTGCTCACAGGTTGACAAAGCAGGTTCAATTTAAACTGATGACATTGCTGTCACCACACTGAAGACAGTGTCAGCATTTTCATTTTGAAAAGCAGTTTTTCAGGGGTTTATAACTCAGTCATAAAATACACTCTGAGCCGACTGGGCTGAGGCCGAGTACTCTGTGTGCTCTCTAACCGATCTGGGCTGCCTCCAAGAGCTGTGCTCTGCTCAGGAGGATACTTTAAATGGCCTGATATTTCTTGTTACTCTCCAAAGTGACTCTAATCCTACCTTGCATGGCAGCATGAAGTGCAAAGCATCCAAAAGAATATAAAATGCATCCTGTTGGTTCTTGATAGCATTCATGGTACTTGGTTTTGGATGTTTGAGGAGCAGATACACCTTCAGCTCAGCCACTTCTCTTAGGGTAGGAGACTGCTGTAAGAGACCAGAATCATAGAATCACAGAATGGTTTGAACTGGGAGGGACCTTTAAAGATCATCTAATTCCAAGCTCCTTCCCATGGCTGAAGAAGCAGGGTGAGGAGAGTGTTGGTTGCACTCTATAGGGCTGGTGTATTTTCAAGTCTTCCTGCTTCTACAACGGGTTGTTTCTTGGTTTTCCCCTGGATTTTACCACCTCAAAGCTGCCTGCTGAAGAGCAATGTCATGCTCTCAAGATGCTACTGAGGACCAGTCTCGTATGTGTCATGAGGAGATGAAAGGGAAGGGAGTTTTGGGAAGGGAAAGGAATAGGTTTGATCCACATTTTTCATAGGGGCAAAATAATATCAATCATAGAATCATATCATAGAATGGTTTGGGTTGGAAGGAGCATTCAAAGGTCACCTAGTCCAGTCCCTCAGCAGTCAGCAGGGATGTCTGCAACTAGAGCAGGTTGCTTAGAGCCCCAAACAGCCTGACCTGCAACAGTTCAAGAGATGAGGCACTTCCCACCTCTCTAGGCAACCTGAGCTAGGGTCTTGGTAAGGGTTGGATGTACAAGATTTCTTCCTTATAGGAATAGACTTCCAAATCCTTGCCGGAAGATCCAGGGCTCATGTCTTCAGATATGATAGGATTGCATTGGATTACATTGAAATACAGGAAATGAAAGTGATTTTCTTGTGCTACAAGCCAAGTAAGTTTTGGAAGTAGAACATGAGCTTGTGTGCATGGCTAATGATACCTTCCTGCACCTTCTATTTTAAGTCTTCAGTCACCAGAGTTCTCTGTTGTCTGTGTATTTGTGAGAGTTTTTGAGGGTCACTAGTAGTTTGTGACCTTTGCAGTAAGATGCTTCTTGAAGCAATGTTCCAAGCACACATATGACAGAGTTCCTGGGGTGGTGTGTGTTTCCACAGGCAGGAACACCAATATGCATCCAACACACATCCTTCCATCATGTCTTTCAAGCACACAGGCATTTCTTCTGAGTAGGGCTAACACTCATTGCATGCAGTGTCAACTTCGTGGAGTCTTAGACTCCCAGCACACTTGGGCTGGGAGCACAGACAGATATAAGAAGAGCTCACTCAGATGATAAAGGCAAAGAGGAGATGATGTTTGAAGAGGGTGTGATAAGAGAAGAAGCTCTAAAGAATCAGCTTTAAGGTGATTCTCTCAAAGCACTTCAGTCTAAGATGTTTAACTGCATACAAGTGATGTAAAGACTCAGGTTTATGTAATCTGGTCAAGGACAGGAGTCTTCAGGAGAATTTCTAAGGAGTCTGAAATTTGTGATCAGTGACATATCTTCAGCTTTGAAGTGGAAATGGTTCAAGATGAAGGTCATGAGCTGATCTGCAGGAAGTTCTGCAAACCACAATTTCTTCTTCTGCAGGATTTCACTTATGCCAACGTTATGGTTGGTCTTGCATCACTTTTACACCCTTACCTAAACATCAGCAGATAGATGTTGGAGGGGCAGTTCTGAGATGCAATGCTTGGTGGTACAGCATGGTTTCTGTAGTGCACCTGGAGACTTGATGAGGGTTTGGTAGAAAGGGTCATGATGATGATGGGTAAACTGTGAATGTCAGTGTGACTGCTGGAAGGAGATGTGGACCATCTCTGACCTACAGTGTCAAAAGCTCCTCTGAGCACAGGCAGGAGGAATATTAATTAAAATAGGCCCTTAGATGATGGCAAAGGTCAGGCTTTAAAAGGAAATAAGAATTTGCATTTGATCTCCATGCAGAGCAGGAGTCTTGGTGTCATAACAAACTATTTGGCTGAACTGAGGTGTCTCTCCTCAAGGGACAGTTTGTACTGGACTTGTTCTTGCTTTTTGTGTGCTTGGAATGAGAGAATTATTTTATTATTACTGGTTTAAACTGGAGAGACTGGGAAAGGTGATGCTGCTGGTGCTGGTAGAGCCACTGAGCCTCTGAGAAGGGCTCATAGCAGACAGCTTGAGGTCATCCTGCAGAATTTTAGTCAATAACTTGAATTGTTCTTACATGTATGTAGTTTTAGTCAATCTATACAGAATGATGCCTTTCAGAAACTTGTTCTTAGGAAAAAGCTGGCCTCAATTTTCATTATTTTTTTTCCCCCTTGAGCTATTTTGAGTGATTTCTCCAAACCGTTAGCTCCCTTTTCCTCATCTACCATCTTCAGCAGCCACCAGGATGAAGACAGACAATGTCCAGCTCCATCCCCATCTTTGTGGTGGCAGAATTAGAAGGAAAGGTACCAGTGCCTGAGGGTTGGGTCATGAATTAATAATTGCTGTGTCGGTGGGGGGAGGCCCGTCAGAAGAGCTGGAGACAGGGGAAGTTGCCTCGCAGAGCGCTATCAATCACTCAGTGACCATAACTTCCAGTAATTAGTGTATTTTATGGGCCTTTGCTTCAGTGACTCGGAAGCACATATGCTCCACTCCCAGCTAAACTTAGCCAGAGTAATATTCCAGGATGATTTATCCGCTTGCTGCACTGGGATGTAACCCTATATTAGGTGAAGATTGTGAACTAAGCTGCAATAAAGTGGAAGTTTAGGTACAGTTTGCACGGGGTGAGACCTCAATGTATCATGTTTCCCAGCAATTGCTCTTAGGCCACCCCGGGCAGGCACTGAGGTGGCCAAATAAATAAGACAATTCTCTACCTGAGTGGATGGATAAGTGGACAATGAAGGGATACCATCCCCTGTGGTGTGCATATATAGGATATATATCTATTACATATAGGATTGTGTAAGGTAAATTAACATTCTGGTGTTTTTATACTGTGTAGCATAGCTGGTTTTACTTCTGAAATAGCAACATTTAGAAATATTTCTCAGTCAGTTCCACCTTGCCCTATTATTTAATTGGTTTCTCATGGTGTATGAACTGTCATACCTGTGGAGATGGAGAACAGCTGCAGTTGAGCTGCTTTTCACAGAAACCCAGTGTGGTGGAGGTTGGAAGGAACCTCTGGAGATCATCCAGTCCATCCACAGCAGCTTGCCCAGGATCACAATAGCCAGGTGGGTTTGGAATCTCCCCAGGGAAGGAGACTCCACAACCTCTCTGGAGAGCCTCACACCAAAGAAATTTCTTCTCCTGTTCAGGTAGAACCACCTGGTTTCCACATTGTGCCCATTGCCTCTTGCCCTGTTCTGGGGTGCCACTGAGAAGAGTATGGCCCAATCCTCTTGCCCCTCATGGGCCCTTTATCTCTGACTGAGCGTTGAGCAGATCCACTCACACGCTGTTCTTCATGAGGGTAAACGGCCCCAGATGTCTCAGCCTTTCCTACCCTCACAGAGATGCCCCAGGTCCCTCAGCACCTTTGTAGCCTCCCCTGGACTCTCTCCAGTAGCTCCCTGCCTCTCTTGAACTGGACACCCCAGAACTGGACCCAGTACTCCAGATATGGCCTGATTAAGGAAGAGTAGAGGGGGGAGGAGGAGAACTTCCTTCAGCTTGCTGGCCACACACTTCTTCATGTATGTCAGAAGACCACTGGCCTTCTTGGCCACAAGAGCACACTGATGGCTCATACTGGACTTTTCTGCCAGCCCCCCCAGGTCCTTCTCCATGGAGCTGCTTTCCATCAGAACAACCAGATTGACTTTTCTTTTTCCTGTAGCTATTGAATACAAATCCAGCGCACGCACACACACACAAAGAAAGCATGAAGCCTCTCTTCTCCAACAAGTGGCCTCATTAATCTTTATGGACCATTTGTGTGAATTTTGCAGCCACCAATTTCTGTAGATTGGTCCTGAAAGGCCCAGGTCCCACCTTTAGAAAGGGCTTTGCTCTTCTGAGCAACACCTTTGAAGACGCAGCCGTAAAAGCCTGGTAATAGAAGGGGTTTGTGGAGGGGAAGAAATGTGCAATTTAATCATGATTGTCTGAGCTCTTTAGTTTGCAGTGCATTTCCTATAGTTCATATTTAAAAGAAGTCAAAGTGAAACTAATTATCTTTAATTAAGGTGAATTAGGCTTTGATTTTTAATATATTTTATGGAGAGAGAGCTTCAACTCATCTGCTCAAGCCAAGGAATGTCCCAAAGGTTATTAGGGCATATTTCTGTTGGGCCTGATGGTTATTAGTAATAACCTTCTTCCTCATAGTCCTAGACATGAACAAATCTGTCACTTCATCAGTCTCTGTTACCCGCGCTTATGCCCCTCCACAGGGGTCGCAGATTCCACAAGTTATCAGCTAATGGCCTTATACATTAAAAATTGAAGCTTCCCTCACTCCCAGGCCTTTCAAGGCTTTGTTCTTAAGCCCCAGACACTTTGGAGTGCAGCTGCAAACTATAGGCAGAAGATTAAATTAATTTGTAACTCTTTTCTTTTTTTTTTCCTTTCTTCCCCCCCCCCCCCCCTTCTCATCCTGCATTACTAAATCCTGCACATTTAATTGAAACCCTACTTCAAGATGCTTTGTGTTTCTGTTCTTCTTTGTTGTCAGTTTAACCTCAGAAGCACTTTAATGCTGGTAAATTGCTGTTATATCCTTTTGGATTCTCGGGTGTTGTTTTTTTTCCCCCCTTCTTAAAACCATGCAATAAGAGGACAGAGAAATTGATGTTGGAAAGGAAGAGAAATCTTAGAGTAGTTTTTGAGGTATTTAATATTTATTAAGGTCCATACCCTGCAGAGTTTCAGGTGATTTGGAAGCCATCTATCTAGGAATGGATAAATTGGTCTTGGAATGAAATTCCACCTAGGGAATTTTATGTTATCCAGTAGTTAAGTCTGATTTTTAAAGTTTCCTCTGTCTGAATGTTCCCGAAGTGGCGGCTGCCTCTCCATAAAACGAGAGGTTTAACTGCAGTGCACAATCTAAATGCAAAATCCTTGGATGGAAATTTAATTGTGCAAAATGTGCACGAGGTAATTAAGAACAAATTTTAGAACGTTTCAGACTATAAAAGTTCCTCCTTCAGCTGGAGCACCAGCGATATTCGGAGCGCTTATTTTCAATTTGCAGTTATGCCGAGAAACATGGAATGTGTCTGAAGCAAGAATAAAAACATCCCATGCTTTTCAGCAGAACTGTAAATTAAAAAAACAGAACCACAAAACAAACCCTTGCACAACACAGAAAATAATCTAAGTGGGAGACTTCATTGCCTGAAGTGTCCTAAAAATATGTTTGGAACTTCCTTCCCTTCCTCCCTCTGTCTCTGAACACAGGGTGCAGACCAAGCTGCCGTTGTAATTCTTATTAACAATATACAAGCAGGCAAGGAAAGAGCCATGTGGAGGCAGTGATTTGTCAGTGAGGATTTTTGGATTTCCATTTTTGTGGTTCCAAAGGTGTTGATTTTATTATTTCAACAAGTCATTTTTACTTTCTGGTCACTTACCTGCACATTAATATTATCACCAGATAGGTTAGAGTTGTCATCTAAACTTCTGGTCTCGTGTTCTTTTTTCCTTCCCATTTTAGATATAAAAATTTAGATATAAAAATGTCTAAAAGGTATCTTTTATATATATAGAAATACCTAAAATATATCTAGATAGATATATCTATATCTATAGATATCTATAGATAGATATCTATGCAGTGATATCTATAGATATCAGTGAGATCTATAGATATCTATAGATAGATAGATATCTATAGATAGCTATTTATAGGTAGGTAGATAGATATAGGTAGATAGATATAGATAGATCTATCTGTATATCTATATCTAGATGTAGAGATATAGATCTTTATAGATATTTATATCTATTTAGATAGATATAAAGTCTTAAATATATCTTTCAATATAGGTGTGTGAGTGATTGCCCATTGGAATGGGCTGCCTGGGGAGGTGGTGGAGTCGCCATCACTGGAGGTTTTCAGGAGAAGACTTGATGGGGTGCTTGGTGCCGTGGGTTAGTTGTTTGGGTGGTGTTGGATTGGTTGATGGGTTGGATGCGATGATCTTGAAGGTCTCTTCCAACCTGGTTTATTCTATTCTATATATATATATATACAAAGATAGATAAAATAGATACCTAAAAGATACCACTTTTAAGTATAAAATCATAGAATCATGAAATGGTTTGGGTGGGAAGGAACCCTCAAAGGTCATCTTGTCCACCCCCCCCTGCAGTCAGCAGGGACATCTCCAACTCGATCATGTTGCTCAGGGCCCCTTCAAGTTTGACCCTCCAGGGATGGGGCCTCCACCACATCTCTGGGCAACCTGTCCCAATGTTTCACTGCTCTGACCATAAAGGTTAGAGTTGTCACCAAAATCGAGGGCTTCATATTCTGTTTTGTTTCCCTTACCTCTTTTTAGATATAAAATCATGGAATCATAGAATAGTTTGGGTGGGAAGGGACCTTTCAAGGTCATCTAGTCCAACACCCTTGCAGTCAGCAGGGACATCTGAAACTAGAGGTTTTGCAGAACCCCAAACAACCTGTTCCAGAGTGGGTCCAGGAATGGGGTATCTGCCACCTCTCTGGGCAACATGGGCCAGAGCCTCATCAAAATCACACACAGACAAGTGAAAGTATGTAGGAAAGTGTTATTCTGACATATTTCTTGCTGATCTGATTTGATTTTCATATTTCCATGCTAGCATTACACAGACTGGTAGGGGCTGCAAGGGGGACTTCTGGAGATCATCCAGTCCAACCCTGCTGCTAAAGCAGGGGCACCTACAGCAGCTTGACCAGGATCACAATGGCAAGGGGGGTTTGGAATCTCTCCAGAGGAAACTCCACAGCCTCTTTAGGCAGCCTGCTCCTGCAGCAAAGAAATTTCTCCTCTTGTTCAGATGGAATGAACCTCCTGGCTTCCAGTTTGTGCTTGTTGTCCCTTGTCCTTTCACTGGGCACAGTCTGGGTAGGCACATGGCTGAACTGGACAGAGCACTGCAGCTCACTAGGGCTTTTCCCTATCCATAGGGAAGTAAGAAGCAGCTCCTTGATGATTAAACATTCCCCTTCCCTCCTTAATGCTCAAAGCTACATCTACTACTCAGTTCCCAGACCCAAGCAGTGCACCTTCCAGTACCTGAAAGGATCCTACAGGAAGGCTGAAGAGGGACTTTTCATAGGGGTGTGGAGCAGTAGGACAAGGGGGCATGATTTTAAGCTGAGGGAGAGTAGGTTTAGACTTCTTAGGAAGAAGTTCTTCAGTATGAGGGTGTTGAGACTCTGGAACAGGCTACCCAGAGATATTGTGATCGCCTCCTCCCTGGAAGTGTTCAAGGACAGGTTGGATGCGCCAAGCCTTGTTGAGAGGCATCCCTGACTGTGGCAGGGAGATTGGGGTAGATGATCTCTAAGGTCCTTTCCAGTCTAGGCCATTCTAGGACTCTATGATAGCATGAATGAAAATGTTGTGGGTTTGTTACAGCGCTTTAGGAATCTGCTCTTTAGTTTTTGAGTTTTATTGTGTAAATGCAAAGGAGAAAAGTTTTTTATTATATTTGGTCGTTTACATCCTTCTTGTGTCCTGCACTGGGGCTTGTGCTACAAAATGTTTCTATGACTTCCTTGAGACAGATGATAAAGAGTCTGAGAATCCCTTTAGTGAAGCTTTAATCTGTTTGTTTTTTGGGGTTGGAGTTTTTTTTTCTTTAAAGTGTGACGCTATTTATAAATCCAAATCTACATACAGAGGTCATTGGTTGGCTGAACTTAAACCATTTTACTTAGTAAATTTAATTAAGAAAATACAGTGCAACTCATAAGCAAATGAGTTTTTCCTAGTTTTAAACCAAACCACCCTCTTGAGTGCTGATTGCCTTGCTCGACCCCTGGTGATATAGAAACAGGCAAAATTAAAAAGGACATTAAAGCTTCATTAAATCTGAAACACATTTAGTACAGTGACATATCTGCAGGCTATTTCAGGGAAGATTACATACTCTTTGCTAAGTTTCTTAATTTATAATACCTTGACAATCTTGCAGGGAGGAAACAGCTCTGGCTGGATGAATCGAGTGATGGTTCAGGGGGATGCAGAAGTGGCACATTGTCTAGCCAGGGCTGTGTTGCTTCACAGCTCTCAGTCAAGGAGCAGCCTCAATGAGAAATGTGGGGCTTGAACAGCCCCCAGAAAAACATGGTCTTTGGAGTATTGGGTTCAGTTCAAGAGTTCAAGAGAGACAGGGAACAAATGGAGATAGTCCAAGGGAGGCTAAAAAGACACTGAGGGGCTTAGAGCATCTCTGTGAGGAGGAAAAGCCCTGGTGCTGTTGAGCCTGGGGAAGAGCAACCTGAGAGGGGATCTGCTCAATGCTCAGCAAGAGCTGAAGGGTGGGTGGGGGGCAAGAGGATGGGTCCAGACTTTCCAGACTCTGCCCAGTGAAAGGACAAGGGACAACAAGCACAAACTGGAACCCAGGAAATTTCACTTGGACTTAAGGAGAAAATTCCTTGGCGGAGTCCTGGAACAGGCTGCCCAAAGAGGTTGTGGAGTGTCCTTCTCTGGAGACTTTCCAAACCCAACAGAACACATTCCCATGCAGCCTCATCTAGGCATACCTGGCTTTAGCAGGTGGGTGGGACTAGGTGATCTCCAGAGGTCCCTTCCAACCCCCACCATTCTGTGATTCTCTGGTGTATTTTGGATTCTTGGAAGCTCATTTTTAGACCCCTCAGATTTAGCAGAAAACTGCTCTTTCCCCAGTTACCCTGCTGCCCATGACGCCCCTGCTGAGGTATTTGGTGGTCAGGGAGAGGAATCATTACTGAGAACGGAAGTGCTTGGTTTGAAGTTGTCATCAAGGACTGCCTTGACAATTTGGGCAGGTTTTCTCCTTAAATAAGATCTGCAAAATGATGCCCTATGCAAACAGCCATCATCATCTTCTTGTTCTGCACTGGCATAACTGCTTCATTCCTACAG
Source organism: Dryobates pubescens (assembly GCF_014839835.1). Classification (NCBI taxonomy): domain Eukaryota; kingdom Metazoa; phylum Chordata; class Aves; order Piciformes; family Picidae; genus Dryobates; species Dryobates pubescens. The sequence goes on from NC_071628.1 coordinate 8,995,114, forward strand.
ATCAGTAGCTGTTGTAATGACTGTTCTGAAGTCCAACGGTCATTGGAGCTATCAGGATTTCTTCTGTTCATGGAGAAGTGTTGAACATTTATAGTTTTATGTCTAGGCATTTATAGTCCATCACAGCAGCAACACTTCTTAGGATCTCAAGTACCTTCTTGGAAGTTAAGGATGAAAAAGGGTATGTTCTAGTAGCTCTTGGTCCTTATGACAGAGCATGACAGAAAATGTAGGGTCTTTGCTTAACTATTTAGCTGTGTATTTCAAAGCCTGCTGTCAGAGAGTGACTGGAGTGAGCTGGGAGAGGCTATGAACCAGAGACAAGGGGTAGAAAGGATGGCCATCAAACCTACTTAGCTCAGGTTGGTTTGTTACAAGGATGAATCTGCTGCAGAGAGAAGTGCTGCACTCAGCACTGCGACAGAAACAAAACCAAAAGGCAGATTTCACCCCAAAGAGATGAGTCTTGAAGGCAAACTTGGAAGACAAAGTGCAGAAGAAACCCAGAGGAGAGAGTGAGCTTACGTTATATCACTTTGGAGAACCTGGAGGTATCTTACTTGGCTTGTCACCTTCATCTGACCTGTTCCAGTCACCTTCAAGAGACCTGTTCCACTGTCTCTTGTAAGCCTTATTGTACATTCTGTAGGAGTTCATCTGACAAACCAAGCAAACACAGTGGTCACCAAGTGGATCTGCTCACAACTTTCTGAGCTTCTTTTGAAAGTCATCACCTAAAAAATGGGTTCATTTCTTTGGGTTTCTCTTGCACGCCTTTCTGATACAAATGCTTCAAGACCTACTCTCCTTTTGCAATGTCTCTCCTCTGAGGATCTGGGAGAAGTTCACTCCCATTGCTAAGGCTCACAGCTAAATGGTTCATATGGTACCAAGTTTGGGCAGCAGCTGGAACTGCAGAAAGGGCACCATCATTGCTGTTTTCTGGTTACTTCCACCCATGCTGTCACCACCTTCTCATCACCTTTTTCCTCAACTGATGAGGCCTGAGTATGTCTTCTGGTCTTTGCCTCAGCAGTTCTCCACCCTTGCTACAGTTCTGTGCCTTCTTGTTCAGACTTAGGGTACTTTTGTGCTGCCAACTAGGCTGAAATTTCATCATAGGTTAGCACAGCTGCCTCAGCTGGCAATCTGGCCAGGTCAAGTAACCATGGCACTGAGGAGCTCAAGTATCAGCGATGATACTGGTGCTGTGTGAGGCAGCTTTCACCCGGCATTGACATGTGGTTTAGCCTTCACAGGACATGACATGATGGCTTAGACCTTCAGCACTGATGCTTTTGCTCAGTCTGGTGTGGATATAGCTAGTTTATCACACAGTTTATCAGTGATAGTAGTTGGTAGACCTCCTTCTGAAGGCTGGGAAGGGGAGGATTCACAATGGTTGACCAGTGCAGAGAAGCTCCTCTGTAAACCATGGAGAGAGGTGGGCTTTTCCAGAAAGCAGGTCAGAATGCCCTTTTGGGGGGAGTAAAAAAAGACCCTGTTCCATTACTGAACAGTAGATAAATAACTAGTTGCATTTTGCTGAAACTATTTCACACAGAATCCCAACATAGTGGGGGTTGGAAGTGACATCCTGGAGATCATCCAGTCCAACCCCCCTGCTAAAGCAGGGGCAGCCACAGCAGCCTGCCCAGGATCTCAGTGTCCAGTGGGTTTGGAGTCTCTCCAGAGATGGCTCCACAGCTTCTTGGGGCATCCTGGCCCAGTGCTCTGGCAGCCTCAAAGTAAACAGATTTTTCTTTAAATTCTAGTGAAACCTTTTGTGCTGTGGGTTGTGCCCATTGCCTCTTGTCCCATCACTGGCCAAGGTTTGGGTATGAAATGAGAAAACCTATAGTTTTACATGAAGAATTTATCATGGAATATTTATTAGCTATGGCTTTATGGCAACAGTGGTGGTGGGTTTGGTCTAATACTGATGCTAGCAGGTACTCTAGTAATGCATCCGTTGATTATAGAACAGTGAGGACGACGAATCCATTTGATACCACGTGCGGCTGCAGGCAGATCTGAAGAAAAGACTGAGGGTCTTGTTGTGGGTGCTATGATCTCTCTGATACATCTCAGAGGTTCCTGGGTTGGTTTGAGAGAGATAGGGAAACAAACCTCAGCAGCATAACCCAGATTTTACTCCGAACCAGTTAGAGAAGGACTTTGGGAGTTCAGTGCAGCTCTACAGTACCTGCAGATAATTACCAGTAAAGGTCAGTGTCGTTGGCCTCGCTATTGAGGCTGAACTGGTTTAATTTAGAGAGTCCTCAGGAACTTGGGCATCAAACAGCTGTTACTGGATGGTACAGACAAAAGAGCTCGAGGAAAAGGGGGATGCTCAGAAACATAGACCAAGGGTAATTGCTGTGAACAACTCCATTCTAAATACAGCTCTTTGTGTGTTTGCAGAATTACTTTTGCTGCCACTTTCCAATTTATACAATAGTAAGAGTTGAGTACTTTTCTCTCTTTAAGGAAATGTGCCCTCCATGCAAATCTATATAACTAGACAAATATTATTTCCTTTCCCAGCTTGCTCTTGGGAGGTTTCCATATCCTCAGGTAAGATTGTTCATTACTGCTGTTTGCCACTGTGACATTCATTCCTATGTATGAAGGTGCAGAGAGCAATTGTGAACATTTGAGCCACATACAAATAAATCTGTCCTGTTAAATTGAAAAGTGGTATCTTGAAGGAGTCATTTAGAAATCTCTATTGATTTTTTTTCTTTTTTTCTCTCTCTCTCCCTCTCTCTCTTTTTTTTTTCCCCTCTCTTCTCCAAACTCTAGATTTCCCTTCCCTGGAGACAATGAAAATTATGATGATGTTAATGATTGTTTTGTTGGGAGATTACAAAATAACCCAGTGTGCACAACAATGCTTTTGAAGCAGGGAGATGTATTACTCCCTTTGTATATTTGAATATTTAATTCTTAATTTGAACTATGGTGCAATGGCCTAAAATCTCATCAAATCAAAACCATGTCAGAGAATCACAGAATTGTTTTGGTTGGAAAGGACCTCTAAGATCGCCAAGTCCAACCATCACAGAATGCCAATTATTCAATGTCAGTGGAATAATTAAGGGAACTCTGAATTCTCCTGTTTAAGAGGACCTAGTATTAGTATTTTATTTAGATACTGGTATTTTCTGACTTCCCACTAACTCAATTTGGTTGAAGCTGGTGGTAAAACAATTTCCATCTTCAGTGGCAATGCTTAAGCCAGGGCTTAGCCCTGCATTACCACATAACATTTCACTTGGCTTGAAAAAAAGCCCCATGAAGCTCTGAACAAAACAACCACTCCAGAAATAGTTTTTGATGATTCCTTTAAATTCTCATTGCAAGATGGATGTTAGAATTCACAGTACCAAACTATTCTGCAGTTGCTCAAATTATTCTTCCTTGGGAGAAGGGGAAAAGTGAAGTGTCCAGGGACTAAAATGAATTATTTGAATGTGGGTTTTATGTTTTCGTATGTTTTATGAACACTGCTTTCTGCATCTTGGTCTGTACAGATCAGAGTGCCTGGAGGCATGTCTGATTTAAAGGTGGTGTTGGTCTGTGCTCTTTAAGCATCTATTAACTTGCTATTATTATGCAAATAACTGTTGTAATACACATACTAATTTATGCATGGTTAGATTATGCAGATGCCTCACAAACATGGTTATTGAATAATAGGCTGGGACTCATTCTCTCTCCCATTTTTATAAGCTGTTTTAAGCAAATTCTCTTGACACTTTTATGGACTTGCAAAGGTTTTGCACATGGAGAAATATCCTTATTTTCCACTTTCTCATCTCCTACGGAAAGCAGTCACAGACTGAGAGAGCTGGAGCACAACATACTATGCATATTTTATCCATATTTTAAACCAGACCCCTCTCCTTTGAAGAGAGGACTGGAAAAAAGCAGCTCCTGTATTGGAGTGCCCTCCATCCATCGACCTACTCACTTGTGCTCGTGGAGTGTCCTGGTGTTCATTGTATTCTGACGCTAAATCGAGGTGACGTGGGGGTACAGTTTAAGATAACGCTCCAAGTGTTGGAGCTTGGGGAAGGAAGTTGGAGATTGGACTTTGTGGAGGATTCTAGACAAAAACCTCTTCTCTGAATTGGGAGCAGAACATGATTGCTAGTTTTAAGATCCGTTTTTTGCTGTTCTAATTAAAAAAGCAGCTCGGGTTTGGAAAAAGAATATTTGGCAAGGCAGCAGCCCATGAAATTGTGTATATTTTTTAATGTAAAAGAGTTGAGGAGGTGAAAGTTTGAAAACATAGCTATTAAGCTTTTCAAGCAAGTGCTTTTCATAAGGAGTTTTATGTGAGGAATGTGTATTTTAGAGGCAGAGCCGCGCACAGGAACCGCTCTGATCAGGGGGAGAATTAGTAGGATGGGAGGATTTAATGTCTAAATACCTATTTATCGCCCTGCATAAGGGCCTGATTCTGCAGTCACTCACTTGAGGAGATCCTCCTCACTTCAGTGGGCTTATTCCACTGAATGAAGCTAATCAAATGTGTGTTTGCAGAATTTCTTCCCAAATAACTTGGAAGTTGCTTCTCTGAGAATGGGAAGTACAGAGTTGTGTTGGAGGAGAACTGAGATGAATCTCTGTCTTCAGCTGTAGCTAAAAAGAAAAGAAATCTTTTTTTAAAAGTTTTTCCCCTTTCTGTTATTTTTAAGACACAGACAAATGAGGTGTGTAAATTCAGTTTAAATGAATCAGATTTATAGGGGAGAATCACTGCAGCAGGACTCCTGCAATATGCCAGGAAGGCTAAAGGATGATTTATTTTCTTTTCTGGCCTCTAGTAGAGTATTTTAAGGATCAAACTTATCACTTCTCCTTTTCCCCATCTTTTGTAAGTATTCATTTTGCTCTCGTTTGTTCCTCACATGCTTATTATTTAATCTTAAATAAGGAAGTCTTACCTTGCAAGTACTTAAGTGTGTGAGCAGCTCCTCCTGTAAGTGAAGCTGCTTATGGTGTGATCTGTTCTGCTCATGACTATTTATTTACTTTGGCAGTCAGCAGCAGATTAGGCAGTCAGTTTCATATCAAGACAAAACAAGTGTTCTAGAACTCTAAACGCACCCAATAAGCAGAACTATTGTAAATTTATTTTGCCTTGATATGCAGCTAACCTTGTAATCTGTAGCTGACTGCCAAAGGATATAACAAATAGTCACAATCAGAACAGACTTTCCCAGTTTAAAAACTTTGCACAGGCAACTCTAAAAGGTAATGAATTTCTAGAGTTGTTATGGATTTAATTGTTTTGTTGTTTGCTTCCCTGGCATGGGATTACCTCTCGCTATTGCTCACCTGCTGTAGTGTAAAACTCCTTTAGCAGGGTGTGATGCTGTAGGATTCTGTATAGGTGGGCACTTCAGGGTCTGTTCTTCCCCTGATGTGTTTGCACAGCTCTATTAAATCTAAGAGGAATGATGCACGTGCTCACATAGACACAAAAAATACTCTTTTGAATGAAGTTCTTCCCTGCACAACCATTTAAAAAAGAAAAGAAACCCCTTTCACCAAACCCAGCTGCTCGCCCATAGTCCCACCCAGGACCTGAAGAAAAGAAAATTAAGTTTCAAATTCCTTTTGAAAGTTCAGTTTCTATTACTGTGATGTTAGGTATCTGAGCAGAAAGAACAGGGAAAAAAAAAAAAACATATAAATAAAAACCCCAAAACAAAACCACCACCAAAAAAATAAAAAGCCCAAAAGGAAAACCCAACCACACAATACATTTAATGAAATTTGAAGTTGGCACCCCAAAGATGGGCAGTGGCTGAAGAAACCACGCGGCGTTCCAGTTAGTCACGGGGATTTGGATTCACTACGTTGTCTGCAAAGACTGTGAGGACAAGGACTTGTTTAATGATAATGCAATTGAGGAGGAATGAAAAGACTTTGCCCACTAAATATTCTCAGCTTGTAGTCAAACTTTGTACAAAGCAGGATGTTAAAAGGACCTCGCATCCATTAGGGAAATACTCCAAAGGAATATAGGCAGTACTCAGCTGCTAAGGGTTTAATCAGCTCTAGGAAAGCAGGAACCACTAGTACTGGATTTAGATACTTTTGCATTGCAAGGAATATTTTCCTTCCTTGGGACTCATTTAAGAAATGACACCAAAATGACCTGAAGTTGGGGGGGAAAAAAGTGACCAAAGAAAAAAAAAAAAAAAAACAAAAAAAAGGGGGATTTTAAGGTAAAATTTTCCTCCACTAAAAAAAGATATAAATTGACCTCCCCCCCAAAAAAAAATCAACCAAAAGAAAAAAAACTTGACCAAGGGGGGAAAAAAATTGAGCAAAAAAATTTTTACTACAAAAAAGGGAATAAAACAAAAAAGACCCAAAAAAAGGGACAAAAAAAGGAAGAATTTTTGGGATATTTTTGATATTTTGATGTTTTTGGACCGGAAAGAAATGGTCCAAAAATAATACGGACCCAAAAAAAAAAACAACAATCAAAAGGACCAAAAAGGGGGAAAAAAAGGATCCAAAATAAGAAGGAGCAAAAAGGGAATGTACCCAAAACAAAATGGACCCCATAAAAAGTAGCCCCCCCCTCCCCCCAAAAAAAAAGTTACCCCCAAAAAAAAAAATTAAAAAAATGGAACCTGAAAAAAAATATTGACCAGAGTCAAAAAAAAAGGACCAACAAGAAACTGGAACCAAAAGAAAATGGAACAAAAAGCAAATGGAACAGAAAGAAAAATTCACCACCACCACCCCCCAAAAAAAAATTATACCAAGAAAAAATTTTGACCAAAAAAAAACATTGAACAAAAAAAATTTTGACCAAATAGAAAAATCAATTTAAAAAGAAAAAAAAATGACCAAAGAAATCCACCAAAATCAAATCCTGTCCCTTCTTCTACCCCATCCATCTTTACCTCCCTCCCACCCCCCCCAGTCTGAGCAAATACAGCCCCTGGTATTGTAAAGCTTTGAATGTTTTCACAGCCCATTAATTTATTACTTCTCTTTCCTCATCTTTAAATTTTTTTCCCCTTTTTTTTTTTCCCCCTGTTTTTTTTTTTTTTTTGTGGTGTGTTTTTTTTTTTTCCCCCTCCCCAACTCAGCCTCCCCGCTGCTACAGCGATTTTCATCTTGTTGTTAATTTTCCCTGCTCCATATGGAGCTCCAGACATTTCACCTGGAGGCTGTACTAGATTTTGCTGTAGCGATCGCACTTCCGGAGGCCAAAACTGTCATTTAAGGTTCCTGGTGCATCTGTCTACGCCAGGCTTTTTTAACACCGGCACCGGGAGAGTGTGAATAACAAATGGGATGCACCTGAGATTCGGATGATTAGTGTGTTCCATGAAATCCAGGCGACTCCTCAGCAGATCGCTGGAGGGATGGGGAGGACTAACCAGCTACCCACCCCGGGTTGGAGCTCTCCACTCGCTCTCCTACTCAACACCTTCCGTTTGGGCACCAACATCCCGGCAGCCTGAACGCGCGCGGAGAGGAAGGAATATTTCATCCTGCCTTGTCATTGATTAGAAAAGAGCCCTTTAATTTCATTTCACCCCATGTTGTGATTAATTTGCATTCTTTGTCAGAAGTTAATGGAGTTTTTTATGGTTCACTCTGAAATCCTTGAAGACATCAGAGTTGATCTGATGTTTATACAACCGCCAGCGGAATTTTTCCCTGTGATTGATGGGGAGCTTGATGTTATTCCAAACGGCTTTTTAAGCTGTTTTTAAGAATTATTTGAATGAAATGCAAGCAAGATATTGTTATAAGGCTCAAGATTATCTGTTAAAAATCTGTTTCAAATAAAGAACATGATAAGTTGGGGGGGGGGGGGGGGGGAGGGGGTTGGAAAGGAGAAAAGATCAAAAAGGACAGGAGAAATGATGAATGCAGGAGATGATATTTGTTAAAGTAGAGAATCCGCAGAGCCAAGGAAGTTATTTCTAAATCTGGCAAAAGAGAGACCTTAAATGAAGACTCTTTATGTTAAGAGTTTGTTTTTGCAGGATAATAAATAATGGGGATGAGTTAGGGAAGAATTTAGTGAGAGTCTGATTTTTGCCCTTCTTTTTTTTTTTAATTCTCCCAGGTTTTTCCCCTTATTGTTTTTTTTGTGTTCCCCCAGACTCTTCACCCTTTTAAGTTTTTTATTCCCCCAGATTTCTCACTTCCATTTCTTTATTCTCCCAGCTTATTCACCCTCTTTTTCTTTTATTCTCCCATCTTTTTCTTTATTTTTTTATCTTCTTCCAGATTTGTCACCTTTATTTCTTTTATTCCCCCAGCTTTTTTACCTTGATGTTTTTTATTCTCCCAGCTTCTTCACTTTCTTTTTTTCGTTCTCTCAGCTTTGTTACCTTCATTTTCTCATTCTCCCAGCTTTTTCACTTTCTTTTTTTTTATCCTCCCAGCTTTTTCACTTTCATTTTCTCATCCTCCCAGCTTTTTCACTTTCTTTTTTGATTTTATTTTCCCAGCTTTTTCACCTTTTTTAAAAATTATTATTCTCCCAGCTTTTTCACCTTCATTTTCCCAGCAAGGCAAGCACAGAGCACTGGTGTCTCTAACTGGGAGAGACAAGACTGTCAGGCCTGTTAGTTCAACAAAATGATGACATATTACTCGTCTCCAGGAAGAGACCTTCTTAAATCCCACTGCAAAGAAAGCATAAGTGGATAATAGGAAATTTTATAGCCCAGGAAAGCACTCACTGCAGACTTGCCATTGGTTTGCTCTGGAAGAAAATAATGCAGGGGGGAAAAAAAACAGAAATCAAGCAAGCAATGTGCTTTTTGCTCCTCCTGTGAGGGAGAAGGTTTTGTACTTTCCCCAAATCCCAGCATATCAAAAGCATCGGATGCAGAATGCGCTGCGGCTGCTGGGTCAGATCCTCAGCTGGAGCAGATGACTCTGGGGAGCGCAGGGGACAATACAGCCTTACACCAGCTTTGGGACACGTCTCCTTTTGCCAGCAGGAAAAAGAGATTTTACAAATTTCTGTCATCTTTTTGTTTTCCAGTTTATTTTAATTTCTCCTCCTGAAGCTGGCTTGTTTGGGCTTGGGTTTTGTTTATTATTTTATTTTTGCTGGATTTTGGGGGTTGGTTGGTTGTTGTTTGTTTGGTTTTTTTTAAGCTTTTCATCAGCAAATTCAGCCCTGTGAATTTCTGCAAGTAAGATTTAATTCCAGGTCCAAAAGCTCTTGTGCAAGCTCTGCTGTTGCAAGCATCTTAATTTATTTACTGGCTCTTAGTTTGCTAAACAAGTGCGTGGTTTTTCAGTGAAGTTGCTGCTTTCTGATCCCTGCCTTACCGTGGTCTCAGATTCTTTTTGTTCTATGTAATCCATACTATTGACCAAATTTGGCCTGGTTTCATTTAAATGTAAGCAGGTTGTCAAGGAAAAAAATATTTAGTTTAACTTGGCATGTAAAGTAGCCATTTTACTGTTGTTTTTCCAATTGACAGAAACATCCTTTAAACATTCATTTATTTTGAGAGAATAAATTGAGGGGTTTGTTACAGCATCTTTGCTAGTAAGACAGAAATGTTTTCCTTCCAGATAGATCATTATGCCCACCCATTTCAAAGCCATTAAACACTGTTCAAATGCTAATGCCCAAAGACTGAATTAAATTAGGGGGTAATATCTTAAATATGATAGATTTGGGCAAAGAGTTTTGCTTTTAGACAGGCTGCCAGAAATCACTGACAACATTTTAAGTCATCTGCTATTATTTCTAAACTCTTCTCAATTTGTTCACGGAGGTTTCACTGCGTAGATCGTCTGTGAGCTAACAGGCTTCAGACCCATTTTAGTTCACTATCGGTTTTTTTCCCCCCTCCTTAGCCAGAAATAAGTCAGAACTTAAAATGTATGTATCAGGAACTTGCTGGGAAATGGGAGTTTTAGTTTTGCTGTTTTGAAAATGGACAGATGTTAGCCAAAAAAAAAAACCCACCAAAATTAGAAAGCTATTAGAAATACAGAGTATAAAAACAAATGGGTTTGGGTTGGTGAGGTGTTTTTTTTTAACATGTCAAATTGAGGTTTGAATAATGTGTCAAGCTTGGAAATACAGGTACCTAGCTGTGGTGGTTTTCACCCTGGATACTAGTAAATCCTTATTTTAGAATATGCTTAAATGTCTTTTTTTAATGTGATTATTAGCTTAGGTTGGGAAAGACTGGTGTATTGGGGTTTTCTGCTTGTTTTCTAACCCTGATAATTCCAGGCAGTCTGAAGGATCAGGGTTAAGGGATGTTCTGTGGCCAGCATTCCAGGGCGTGTTCCATGCCCGCTCCCCTTGTCCTTTGCAAACCTCATACCTGTCACTGCTGTCAGCTTCCAACCTCTGAAAAGCTCCAGCAGGATGATGAAAACTACTCTAGATAGTCATCCATCGGAGCAATTTTGCAGTCAGGATGGAAGTTTGTGTTTTCCAGGTAGTTTTGATGCTGTCTCCCTACACAATCTGTATTCACTTACTGCAGTGAGCCCTTTTGTTGCGCCCTGATGTCATCCTCCCCTCACAGCACTGTGCTGAGACCTTTTTGACTGCAGAAGTTGAGCAGGACCCCAAAATTATGCTTGTTGCCACGAGAGCTACTTACCAGGAGGGGAAAAAAATATCCAGGAGGAAATACTGAAATCACTTCAGAGATTTTTCTTGCAGATATATGAGGATGTCCTGCATGAGTTGTTGCTTCTGTGGGTGGGAGATGTTCCTATAGTGCTTGGAAAGAAATGTCCCTCCCAGTTATGGTTCCTACATTGGATGTTGTTGAATGACTTGGCTGATTGAAAACTTCAACCTGGGAGGTGGGCTCTTCCTCCAAAGACAGCAAGCAGTGGGAGGACTGATTTGTGTGATTGGCTTTAGGTGGCCATTTGTGAACTGTCAGCAAATATTAGATTTGATGAAAATTTACATCATCTGCACTCTGAACAAGCTCTCTTGGCTGGGAGGAGGAGGCATGGTTCCTCCCAAGTTACCCAGGAACTGGAGATGAGAGGAGACAAGGGTGCAGTAGATCCTGCTCCATTTCACTTGTTTCCTTACCCAGGGTACAGCTGCAAGAATTCAGACATGAATCATGGCTCTCAGACTTTCTGAGGAGCAAGAGAATGCTCCTCACAGATCTGTGAGGTTGTGAGGCACTTCTGGAGATGGTTGTAGTGGATTTGACACTTGCTCTTCCCTAAGTTCTTGGACTGGTAGTGCCTGAGGGTGAGGGCTGTTTCCATCACAGCACACATGGCCATCTTGAGTGATGGCTGGTCAGTGCAGTGAGGAGCCCCAAAGGCCAGAATAAGAGTGAATTATTTTGAGGTCGAGGTAAGCATTTCCCTTCCATGGCAGCTGTTCTTCTGCCAGCCCCATGGAACTATGGGTTCAATTCATGAGAGAGTGCAGCACTAGCTGTGATGGCCAGTCAAATGACAAAGGAGAGGATGCTCATTGCAGAGTGTGGTGCCTCAATCTACTCCAGACCTCATTTTAGTTAGAAGACTCCACTCATGTGCCTACATTTTTGTTGCTTTGAGTTACTCCCTTTCAAATGTTCATAAAATTGTGTCATCTGCAGCAATCACCATGGATTTTGCAGGTCCTTGAAGAAAGATCATTGTTTTCCCAGGTGGCTTCCAGTGACAGGCTTCAGCAATTGACACTACCTTTTTCTTTTCAAGGTAGAAGGAACTTGCAGTGGTGGGGTTATGAGGAGGAACGGTCCTGGTGGACCGTATTCATCTGCTTCCCTTCAATGCTTTTGGTGTTAGAGGCTCTCTTACTGCCTTAGATAATGTATTCCTCTGCTTTATCAGGGCACAGTGGTAGTTATGTTTGTGTTGAACATGGAGAAGAGATACCTGAGGGTTGATGGTTATGTCATCCTTGCTTTGTCTTTAGTCTGAAGACCCCATTTGAAGTCTTTCCTGTCTGGATTTCTGGCTGATATTGTGGTTTCCCAGCCAGCCCCCAGCTCCTTGAGGTGCCCAGGCTTATATGTATCACTCTGGTGCTGCATGGAGAAAGGATAACTTTGTGTGTCTTCAGACTGTCCTCCTCCCTTAGACATCCCACTGCAGTGTTGGTCCTTATGGGGCTTATTTTTGGTAGCATTGTACCCTTCAAGGTCAGACCTGATGGGGACCTAAGCAACCAGATGTGGTTGGTGTCCCTGCTCACAGCAGGGGAGTTGGACAAGATGACCTTCCAACAAGGTCCCTTCCAACCTGATGCATTCTATGATTCTGTGATTATTGCTGTTCAATTGTGATCACTTTCCCTATTCCATAATGTCTTCTAGGTTCTCCTGGTGTTCTTAAATTACCATGGTGGCCATTTCACTGAACTTGATAAACGTGGGTGGCATAAAGCAAGAACTGGTTAGAACTAAACCCTGTTCTTGTGTTGTCTGTTTGCCCATCCTTTGTTCTACTTACTGCACTTTGTGATGCTTGAAACAAGATCTTGAACAGCAGTTTGCTGAATTTCTCTCTTGCCTAAGACTTTCTTGTCCCATGTCCTGCTGTCTGAGGAGCGTGTTCTCCTGAGCATTCTGGCCCCGCTCCAGTGTAGTGGTGGTGGTTGGCTTCTCACAGTCCCTTCTCAGCAGCATGTGGTTTTTCATGCCCACTTTGTTGAATTGTGTTACTAAACTCTGGTAAAACAGCTTTCTGTGAGAAGTGGCTGCAGTTCAATGGTGGATGAAATAATCTCTTAGATAAATTTGTTTGTAGGCCTCTGGGAAAACCGTCGTAATATAATTGTAAGAATATACTTAATATTAAGGTTGATGTGAATTGTCTTTTATTTTAATTATTTTTATTTCTTTTGGGGGTTTTAGGGTGGGGTTTTATTTTCTTGTTTTGTGACAGTGCCAACTTCACACATTGGGTTGAGGAGAACGTTCAGAATGTCAGGAAGGAATTAGAAGGGTTCAGCCATACTGGTTTTATGCTCTGGATTCTTTCAGAAGTATAAATAATTTAATTTGGCAAGAATTTACATCAGGTATCTGGAAATCATGCTTTTGTGCCAGAGTAAAACCCATGGTGGTGAAGACCACATGGAAAGAAACTCTTTTCAGCGGGGGTGGTGAGACACTGGAACAGGTTGCCCAGGGAGGCTGTGGATGCCCCTAGAGGTGTTCAGGGCCAGGCTGGATGAGGCTTGAGCAACCTGGGCTAGCGGAAGGTGTCTCTGCCCATTGCAGGGGGGTTGGAACCTGATGATCTTGAAGTCATTCCACCCAAACCATTGTATGATGCTATGAAACAGTGTGTTTACATGTTCCTGTTCCATTTATATCAGAGCAGAGACAAAGCAAAATCTGTGCTGGTCATTTGTCAATAGGAGACTGTGTTTGTAGGTCCTGCTGTTCAATGAAACTTCATTGGTAAAGATTAAAAATAAGATATATCTACATTTTAAATCCCCATGTTTTGGGGTTTTTTTTATTGGGAGAATATAAACCACCTACTGCAAAGCCTCCCTAAAAAATCCTAACTGTATGATTTGTTGGTATATATATTTTTCTATTTAAATATATATATATCTGCCTGGCTTGAAAAGCGGTATATATGTAAAGAGAAAATATGTTAACTCATATGAGAAGATCTAACCCTAGGTCACCTGCAAATCTCTCAAACAAGAGCTCCAGGGCAAGTCCTAATTCCAGAGAGTAAAAGTGAAAATTAAAGCTCGAGATGGTGACTCCTCCAAGTTACCCGGGGTGGATTCATTTGAGTTTCCTTGATTGTGCTGGTGAATATAATATGAAAGGGATGGTAGAGGTCTTCTTGGCCATCTCCTGTCCAAAGTATCTCCATGGAGACAGAAATGTAACCTGATTGTCTGTCAAAAGTTGCTTTTCATAATCAGATGCATTCATTAAATAGCAGGTGAAGCAGAAGGCAAACTTCAGCATTTTTAACCAACCTGAAAAAGAAAAAAAAAGGCATTTGGAGAATGTCCTTTATGCAGGAGTTCATCCAGGTACCACCAATATTTCATGACCTGAGAAACAATGTGATAGATTTATCATCTACCCTGCTTCTTCAAATTAGAAACTCAGATGCAGTAAGTAAAACCACAGCAAATGCAGGTTAAAAAATACCCATAGAGCTGATTGAATTTTGCAAATTCACATGACTTCATAGAACCACAGAATGGTTTTGGTTGGAAAAGGCCTTTAAGATCTTTGTGTCCGACCATTACCCCAGCACTGGCAGGTCACCACCAAACCGTGTCCCCTGGCACATCTCCATGGCTTTGAAACCCCTCCAGGGATGAGGACTCTACCACTTCCTTGGGCAGCCTGTTCCAGGCCTTGACAATCATTTGGGGGAAGAAACTTTTCCAACTATGTCCAACCTAAACCTCGCCTGGGGCAGCATGAGGCCATTTCTTCTCATCCTATCACTTGTTCCTTTGGAGAAGAGACCAATCCCCCACCTAGCTCCAACCTTCTTTCGGGGAACTGTAGAGAGTCAGAAGGTCTCCCCTTAGCCTCCTTTTGTCCAGGCTGAGCAACCCCAGGTCCCTCAGCTGCCCCTCACCAGACCCATTCTCTAGACCCTTCACCAGCTTTGTTGCTCTTCTCTGGACCTGCTCCAGCTCCTCAATGTCCTTCTTGGAGTGATGAGCCCAAAACTGAACTCAGGATTTGAGGTGCATCTGCACCAGTGCTAAGTAGAGAAGGACAGTCCCTGCCCTGCTCCTGCTGGACACACTAATTCTTATCCAAGCCAGGATGCTGGTGGCCCCTTCTTGGTTTCAGCTGCATATGAAAAGCTTACAAAACCTTCTGAGCAGTCATGAGCAGGCCAGGGGCTCACACACATTCTTCTGGCATGGCTGAGGGACCCTGCTGGCAGTGAAAGGCTTGAAGTGACTTTGAGAGAATGATGTTCTAATGAGTGCCTCAGAGCATTCCCCCATACGCTTAAAATGCACCTGCATCTTTTTTTTTTGTGCTCCTGTCAAGCAGGATTTTCAGTCATGTCACTGCCACCATTTCACTATTTGAAATTACTCCTGATAAGTATAAAACCAAGCTGGTGACAGTCCCTGAGCCCTGAGTTCTGTGAGCATCACAGGGGATAGCGACACACCACGTGCTGAAGCTTTGAGATCCCTTGAGATGAACCTGCTTCTGAAACCTCTCATCTCCCAGCAGTTAGGGGAGGGAGAAGAGGAGTGTGGGTGAAAGGGAAAATAAACCATTTTATGTTGAGTACTTTAAAAACTCTTCTTAATGTGCTATAAAACTGGAGGCTTCTCTTTCCCATGAACTGTGCGCAGGAGAAGCACCGACTGTAAAGTCATCGTCACTTTAGGGCTGGTTTATAGTTGCAGGGGGCTACCCAATAATGTGGTCTCAGGAAAAGGTAAACAACAGGCTTTTAGCAGTGAAAAATCTGCCTAATATCAAGACAGCAAAGTTCATTGCTGCTCAGAAGTTGAAAAATACCGACTGTAAGGTTGCATTTTGTGGCGGAGTTAACAGAGGAGCAGAGCGCAGCCTTCCCAGCCATATATCTGAGGATGGGAAAATAGGTAATACATCTAACTGGGGAGTCTCTGTGGCATTCACACAGAGGCAAGCAGAGGAGCTTTATTTAATTGAGAAAATGAATCAATTACAATGATGTTGCATCATCAAACGGAAGGGAAATAGCAGCTATGTCATTACATCGGGTAACGGCGTTAAAAAGTAATTGAGTGTCTTAAGCGTTTTGAATCAATTCCAGGTACTGGCACAGCTACCTTAATGCAAAATTTATGAAGATGATCTCAAAATAATATGTTGCCATCGAAATTGTGTAATAAAGCCCAGTAACGACGTGTGTGTGTGTGTGTGTGTATGTGTGTAAGTGAGGACACGCAGGAGCTGGGCCAGAGAGTTGCAGTGGCACGGGGAGAATTCTGGAAGCCTTGGCTTTGTCTTGCTTGATTATTTTATTTTTTTCATTAGGAGCTTCAAACACTTTTATTAGAAATAATATTTTAAATCTCTTTTAATTGGGTATAGTCAGGTCTATGTGGAGGCTATTCCGTGTGATCCCACCACTTGTTCGTTTTCGTGACAAGACCTATTTTCCCAGTATGGAAATGGGAAGGATGCTCTCTTTGGATATAAAACTGAAGCACTTGTTCATAAGCACTCATATAAAGGAGCTCAGAATAATCCCTATTGAATAAGATGGGTCTGTTGTGTCATTTAGCATCTGAAAGTGAAGAATGACATAAAAAGACTTTTTGTACCCCCGGAGTATTTTGTTTATTAGCACCAACCCAGCGAATTTATTGTGCTAAATCATAATAGATTAAGATTGACCTTTGCAAAAGGTTCCATTTTATTATTTTCTTTTCTTCCTTGGAAAAAAAAAATAGGATTATATGCAGAAATTTTACCACAGAATGGTTTTGGTTGGAAGGGATCTTAAAGATCATCTAGTTACAACCCACTGCCATGGGCAGGGACACCTTCTGCTTATCATAGAATCATAGAATTGTTTTGCTTGGAAAAGACCTCTGAGATCATCAAATCCAGGAATTTTTTAAATATATTTGTGCACTAATACAGTAATGAAAGGCTTCTCCTGCCTGATACCAGCGATTTTCTTGGTGCTAGTTTTCCACCTCCTCTACATTGCATTTTACTACCTGTGAAGTATTAGTAGAGGATCCTGCCTCTGGCTGGGTGTTGGGAGAAAGCGCTTCCAACGCTGATGGCAGCCCTACAACATTCATCATCGTGGCACTATCCAACAGAGAATATGAAATGCAAGGGGCAAGCCAAATAAACTGTTGTTAGAACAGAAGACAACGTTTTCACCAAGGACCACATTCTGTTCGCATGGTGATTGTGTTGGGTCGCGAGCAACTTTGTGTCTGCAGAGGAAAAATACGTCGTTAATTATCCGCACCCATTAGGAATGCTCTGGATGCACAAATGAGCAGAGCACCAGCGTCCCTAAATTCTGTCAGATGTTCTGCATCAAGTACCTGCTCTGTGCTTTGGATTTAATCATTTGTATCCTCATTCTGCCTTTTGTTTCTTTTCCTTTTTTTTTTTTTTTTTCTCCTTTCCCCTTCCCACTCAAAGAAAATTGCCAGTGTGGGCCAGAAAATTTTGTAGCTCTCTGTGAAGGTATCAAGTGGGCTGTTGCCACAAACTATTAATTAATTTCCCAACCAAAACCGATGCTAAGAAATTCAAGGAAGGCTCGGAGATGACTGATGAAGTCTTTCCATGGCCATTTGAAACAACACAAAGTTCATCAAACTTTGCAGCCTCGCAGATGGCGACGCGCCCCTCAGAGCCAGAGCAAAACTGGGTTGGAACAGGGAAGAAACTGGGGTAAAAGTAGGAGCGTTGAAGGCTTTCCTGAGCAGCAGTAGATCCTTCAACCACATAATTAAAGTTATCTTCACACACACACACACAAACAACAACAACAACAAAAAGACAGGGGGAGAAAAAAAAAAGCAGGGGGTTGTGAGCAGAGCCTGGCAGTGCTCCAAAATTCTAATTTCTGACTATGATTTAATTTCAATTTTAAATAAATCGGTTTTTAATTTAAAAAGAGTGAGCTTCATAACATTAGCAATGATTGCAACATTAAGCCCAGTGTTCACAATCTAGCAATATAAAACATTATTTATATCTGAATCGTAAACAGCCTTTTGAAATGGATTATGGTTTTTTCCCTTCCTATTCTAATACAACCTGGAGGGTACTAAAAAGTGTTGTGTGAAATTAACATTCTGCTGACTTTCGCCTATAAATGAGAAGCGAGCTATTAACATTTGTGTATTTTCATTATGTAAATTGTGTTAACACATGCCCACAAATTGCCACCAGCGATGCAATAATTTTCTCTCAGTGATCATAATGTGTCCAAGTGAGTCATTTTGATTATGACATGCTAATTACATATTGCCTTTTTTTTTCCCTTTTTTTTTTTTTTTTTTTTTGGTCTTTTCAGATTCAGAAAAACCAGGGATCTTTAATGGTAAGCTTTATGAGTTCAGAAAAAAAATTCACTTTTCTTTTTCCTGATGGCTGCTTCCCCCTGCATGCTTGAATGCCTTGTTTTAAACTTAGCAAATTGCATTTTGAGGAAAATGCAAACCTTTAACTGCCTGTATTAGATTAGGTACCATTAGAAATAATAGAACATCCTGAGCATCAATGTTTTTATAAGAGTTTGCTGCTGTTGATTAATCTTGCTATATTTTATTGCATTAATGATTTTTTCTTTCCACTCCACTGTAAAGATATTGCATATAGGCTAATACTTTTTCCCCTCTCTTCTTCCCATTGCAGCCTCTCCAGTTATTGCAGTGCATTGTTGATGAGGTGAGTCGTCGTCTTATGTGCTTTCACTCCTAAAGTCATTCCTAATGGAGTGGAAAGCTTATATTTTGTTTCCTAATGAAGCACAATGCCCAACATCCTCAGAGCACAAGTTGCCTTGTGCAGCTTGGAGCTGTCAAACATAAACTGGCCTTGTCCCACTTTATGCTGGTTTTCTACTCTGAATATTGAGCCTTGAAAAGACTCAGTTGTCTGGGGGGCTCCGTCCTTTTAGCTTTTGAGGCCCCAAAGTCTCAACCTCATGGTGTGAGTTGGTCCTCTGCATTTGTCAGATGAGTTGGAACAGACACATTCAAGTGGCGGCGCACTATAGAGCATATTTAATCTTGTTGAGATAGGCAAAAAGAGTGCTTGGGTAAGGAATTCAGGTGTGAGCAGGAAAACATCTGAATGTCATCTAATTAGTTTTGTTTAACCAGGACAAAATAAAGAGCTGAGATGCAGGAGATCCAGGTGTGAGCAGCAGACTGAATTTGGTGACTAACATCACATTTCTCAATGGAAACACTTCTTGCAGGTCCCTCTCCCTTCCCAAGCTGAGATGTAAGCAGGGGTTGCAACTCCTGACAGTAAGGCAATAGCCAAGGGCAGACTGCTGTCAGTTTTGCCTTGTTGAGAATATTTAATAAGATGATGATGATAATTAGGAAGTTTAAAGGAGAGAAATAAGCCAGTTTTTTGAAGGCCTACCTCAGCCTCCAGCAGGTCATTGCTGGCTCATCTGGTTGGAGTCATTGGGTATTGATGGGTCCATATAGACAATTTAGCTACTTTCAGTCTGTCCTGTTGGAACACTTGTGTCTTTTTATTAGAGGATGACTTACTGACTTAGCTGAACTTTGTAAAAGTGGTGTTTGGGCCTTGAGGGATGCAGTTAAATTAAAATGGGCAAGTATCCTTTGTCTAAATGAAAGTTCTCCCAGTCCTCCAGCAGTGCTAGCCCCTTTACCTGTTTGTTTATCGTGGTCTAGTTCCTCGGGAGGTTTTTCTAGGCAATTCTGCTTCTTCCGTCTTTTTCATGATTAGTCCTGTTATGTGCTGCTTTAGTTGAGGCATAGAAAAGCCAAAGCACCAATTTTCTGCATAACAGCAGCAAAAGGCCACCTCTAGCCTGAAGTTAAAGATGCTTTTATTTATACTTCTGTTTTATCATAGAATCACAGACTGGTTTGTGCAAGAAGGGACATTTCAAGGTCATCCAGTCCAACCCTGCTGCAGTCACCAGGGACATCTGCGGCTAGAGCAGGTTGCTCAGTCTTTAGCAACCTGGCCTAGCATGGTTCTAGGGAGGGAGCAGCTGTCACCTCTCTGGTCAACTTGGGCCAGGGTCTCATCACCCTCAATATCAAAGATTTCTTCTCTCCAGCCTGAATCTCCTTCTTTCGGTTTTAAACCCATCACCTCTTGTCCTGTCACAACAGGCCTTGCTCAAAAGTCTGTCCCCAGCTGTCTCTTCTCCAGGCTGAACAATCCCATCTCTCTCAGCCTGGCTTGACAGCAGAAGACTTCCAGCCCACCCATCATTGCTGTGGCCTCCTCTGGCCCCACTCCATCAGGTCCATGTCTCTCCTGTGCTGTGGACTCCAGAGCTGGTCCCAGCCCTCTGGGTGGGGTCTCAGCAGAGTGGAGCAGAGGGGCCAAATCCCCTCCCTCCACCTGCTGCCCATATTCTGGGGATGCAGCCCTGGAAATGGGTTTGCTACTACATGAGAAGTTACCTTTGAAAGGACTGGTGCTGATGCCTGTGTCTAAGCTCAGTGTTTTAAAACAGAGCCCTGAAGAGCTTGTTATGATAGAGCTTGTTATGTTAGAGCTTCTTGCAGCTTTCGTTCTTCTTCCCAAGTACCTGAAGGAGGCCTACAGGAATGCTGGAAAGAGACTGTTTCCAAAGGCCTGTAGTGATAGGATGAGGGGCAATGGTTTGAAATTATAGAGTACATTTAGGCTGGATGTTAGGAGGAAGTTTTTTGCCATGAGGGTGGTGGAACACTGAAAGAGGTTGCCCAGAGAATGAGGCCCCATCCTTGCAGATATTCAAGGTCAGGCTCAACAGGGCTCTGGGCAACCTGATCTAACAGAGGATGTCCCTGCTCGCTGAAAAGGGGGGTTGGGCTAGATGACCTTTGGAGGTTCCTTCCAACCCAAACCACTCATGAGAATTGCTCCAGCCTTCCTACAAAACCTTTAGCCAAGGTACTTTGTACAGCCTGTAAACCTGTGAGTGCTGAGCTAGCTTGAACGTTAGTGATTTGCCATTTGCTTGTCTGAGCTCATTTGATGTTCCGTAGTGTGCCATGGAGCCATCATTCTCCTGAGCCGCTGGTTCAGAGTGCACTGTGCTCATGGGCATGTTGAGACTTCAGGATACAGAGCATAGCTCAGATGAAAGTTCTTTTTTCAGTGCAACTGGCTTGTTTTGCAACATATTCAACATCTTACTGGAGGTCATGTGCCACAACCTTTAGAGCCCAGGGGAAGAGCAGAATGGGTTGGCTCTCCAGTGTGATTTGCTTGGTACCTGGGTATTGTTTGGGGGGTAATTTAATAAGATCTGTAACATTTAGAAACTGGCTGACACACCTGGAAGTACAAATTCTTGCCATGCTGGCATCCTGGAGAATGTTTCTGGTAAGGGTTGTTCTGTTCTAGCTGACGGGTAATGTTGACTTGTTCAAGTAACATGTGGACATGGCACTTTGGGACATGGTTAAATGGCCATGGTGGTGTTAGGTTGATGGTTGTACTCAATGATCTTAGAGTTCTCTTCCAACTAAACCAGCTATGATTCTGTAAGATTTGCCTCCCAGGGAATAGCAGAGGGACCTGCTTGTTTGGCTGATACTCTCTCCTCTTTCTACACAAAGACCTTTTGAGAGAGAATGTCTCTTTCCTATCTGGTACCATACCACTGTTGTTACTACCATGAGTATTAGGGATTAGAAATGCTTAGTGTTGTAAGACTGATGGTTTTGGGTCAAATTTTCCCCTTGGCTGTAAGGAGACCCTAAAACTCACAGGAGGTGGGAGCAGAGCCCCTCTCTTGTTAGCACTGCACAGCCCATTCCCATAGGAACCTCCAGATCTGGGTGCAGAATTCCCCACCCACGTTAACGACTATCAGAGCAGTGAGAAGTGATGATCTGTAACTCACAGCTTGAGCACAGCAATGCTCCCATAGTGGCTTAGCTTCTGGGTGAGCTGTGGTTTTGTGTAGGATATGGGAGGAACAGATCTGCAGGAGTGGGATGGAGCTGCCTGAAGGATCTTTGATCTCCATATACCTTCAGGCCATGGTGATAATTTGCGACATTGTTGCAGTTGAAAACATTTTCCAGTCCTTTAATATATTTTTGTGTGTGACAGGGGATGGTTTGGACTTTTGGCTTCTTGAAGTTGTGATTAAACAGCTCTGTGGAAGAGTATTTCTTGAAATTGGCTCTTCAACCCCAGGGCCTGGTATGGGGAGATCCTGGAAGTTTTAGCAATGTGAAGACCCTGATTCTTTGTAATTAGTTTATTATATTGGCAATGACTGGGCTTTTGTAGAACCATGTTCCACCAAAAGACAGCAGGAAACCAAAAATTAATGTCCTGTTCATTCATAACCATTCTTAATTAACAGGATAGATGATTCAACTAGCTAAGAGGTTAATTTTGCATTACCAAGGTGTCCTGGACTTTTCTCAGACTCTGTAAGGTGATGCACTGTGTACTATAAACTGTCCATGGGAGTTATTGAATGGTCACAGAATCACAGAAATGGTTTTGGCTGCAAGAGACCTTTCAGATCGTCAAGTCCAACTGTAAACCCAGCACTGCCAGGTCACCACTAACCCATGTCCCTCAGCACCACATTTCCTACTGCCAGGTCACCACTAAACCACATCCCTCAGCACCACATCTCCCCAGATTTTAATCTTCTGCTGTAGTGACGTTTTTGGAGCTGTTTTGAAACCCTTAATGAAATGTATGAGACAGAGCAGGTCAATTGGCAGTTCAAAAATTCTGCTCATTTTCTGGGACTTGAATTTATTTGCAGGAATTAAGTGAAGCAGGGTAATTCAACAACAAAAAAAACCTAATGTCAGGCAACGTGATTCTTCTCACATCACAATAAACGGCTGGACTTTGTTGTTGCTGTTGTTAAATTCTGTTATTGGCCTTTTAATGGCATTGGGATTATTTTTTTAATGGGCAAATCAGCAAGGAGCATTGTGTGAATAGGCCACATGTCTGCCAGACCCTTTATTTTTTAACATGTGGTAGTAACTTCTGGTGAAATCTGATCCAGCTACAAATAAGACACGCTCATTTAAGCAACGCTCCTAATCGTAGCAGCATCTCCCACCATGATAAGACTCCTGCTTCTGGTCCAAAGATGAGGATAGACTAGTTGTTAATGTGGTTTGCCCTGCAACATAGCCAGCAGTAATAAAGGCAGGCTGTTGTTATTTGGGAGCAGAGAGTCGTTTAATATTCTAACTCTCAACTTAGCTTGTCTCCGACTTACTAAAATGTTCCATGACAAGCATTGAGTGGTGCAGATAAATCCCTGTTGGGAAGAGTATGCATGGTTTACTGGGTGTGCAGTCTTTCCAGGAACACTCCAGTATAAAGGAGAACAAAGTGCTGCTGGAAGCAGGAGCCATTGCAGGGCTGGGAAGATGTCCTAGATGAGACCCTGTGTTTCCTGGTCAAGCAGACAAAGCTAGGGGAGGGTAGATTTGCACTAGATGTTTGGAAGAAATTCTTTACAGTGAAGGTAGTGAGACACTAGAACAGGCTGCCCAGGGAGGTCATGGATGCCCCCTCTCTGGAGGTGTTCAGGGCCAGGTTGGATGAGGCTATGAACAACGTGGTCTAGTGGGAGGTGACCCTGCCCATGGCAGGGGGTTGGAACTGGATGAGCTTTAAGATTCCTTCCAACCCAAACCATTCTGTGAATCTATGAATTTTCAGTGCAGTATCAGCAGTGGGATTCTGCTTCATAAGTTGCATTTTAAAAGGAACATTTTTATGATTGGAATCTGTTTCAGATGATAACTTGGAACAGCAAACAACACAGCCCCAGAATAACATTATTAATATGGCAGGCCCCTGCAGTGATGCATGGGAGAGATGCAGGCCACCCAATTTCACTTACTGGGGTGACTCTGAAACCTAAAGATTATAAGTAAAATTAGGTTTTTAACCTCCCTTGCTGTTCACAGTCTGAGAATGCCTCCCATGATTATTTTTTTTAGTTGACAAAAAAATCCCAGCTGTTCCCTGCTTAGCCTCCAACCCTTCAGCAATCTCCCGGAAAACCTACATGCTTCCTTGCAGTCAGTTGAGAAGTGGAATTGTTTTCAAGATTCTTCCAACCTGTAGCTACTTATTTACTTGTTAGCTCCATGTCTGATGTAGGAAGTGGGTGTGTAGGTCCTCCCTCGGCTCTGTTCCAGATGCAGTCTCTAAAACCTCCTACAAATGTCCTTCTTCTTCCTTGCTAGTCAAATCAGTGTCAAGTAACACACCTGAGAGATGGCAGATTGTGTATGAAGATCCCAAAAGGCCAAACCCAACAGCTCTGTCAGATTCCCATCCTGGGGTTTTTGACTGTAGAGGTATTGGCTGTATGGTAGATTGACCTCATTGTGGGTGATGAAACACTGGTCCAGGCTGCCCAGAGAAGTTGTGGAGTCTCCTTCTCTGGGGAGATTCCAAACCTACCTAGATATCGTGATCCTGGGCAACCTGCTCTGGGTGTCCCTGCTCTAGCAGATTGGGTGGATTAGATGATCCCCAGAGGTCTCTTCCAACCCCCACCATGCTGGAATTCTGCTCTGTATCTGGAGAAGGTTGGATGGACAAAGCCTACAGTGGGAATGCATCCTATAGAGAGTAATCCTGACTTAACCAACTCCTTTAAATTTTCCTTAACCTCTCCAGGGTTCTTTCTTTGACCTGTATTTTGTTGGAGTATCCCTTCTAGGAAAGCAATTATTGCCAGCCCTGTGGGTGTTTGCTGTAAGCCAGGTTTTGCTGTACTGGAGCAGTTGTGGTCATGAGCTCTGTAGTTAAGCATCAGTTCTAGTTTCTAACCCTTTCTTCTTCATAACCTGAAAGAAATTAATTTTGGTTTCAGGGTTTCCTTGCCTTATCTCAGTGTGGTAGTGACTCTGGGTGTTGCTTCTGGCTTTTGTGTTGAAAGATACATTGAACTAGGGAGAAAAAAAGATTTCTGTCAGGTTTTAGATCAATTATTGCTTTATTCCAGTTGCATTAGAAGCTTGAGGAGTGGAGACTTTCAAGAGCAAACCTTATTTTGACAAACAGGAGGCAGCACTGCAAACCCTGCTTATTTGATGAGTGAGGCAGGAATTTAAAGGAAAAAATTAATTAGTTGTCCTCACGAATCCTTCCTTTGATAGCTTCATGAGTAAGTAGTGAGAAGCTTTCCATGAGTTTCTTGAGCATTTCTGTTAAGTGCCCCCACAGAGATACTCGGTCTCACAAGACTGCAGTTTAATCTAGCTCAAGGACTTCACAAACTCCACAAACCAAAGACCTCTTTTCTTTTCTCTTTCTTTTTTTTTTTTTTTTTTTAAATCCATACTCTAGAAATCTTTAGCAGCATCAGTTAACCACCAGGGTAGTGCTGATGCTGAGCTGTGAGGCATTTCAGTGTCTTCCCATAGAAAAAATAACCTGCACTTAATGCCTGTTAACCTATCCGGTTGTTTCTATTCCCTTCTTTTATTTTTAACCTGGTTAAATAAATCCCTCTGTTTATTGCTATGGCATTGCCTTAAAAATCCACAGGGTGTTCAGGGTGCTGGTTGATGAGGTGCTTGACATGAGCTGGCAGTGTGCTCTGGCAGCCCACAAAAACCAAGTGTGCACTGGGTTGAATCCAAGGAAGTGTGATCAGCAGGTCAAGGGAGGTGATTCTGCCCCCTCTGCTCCTGTGAGACCTCAGCTAGAGTACTGCAGCCAGCTCTGGTGCTCCCAGCACAAGTAGGACATGGGTCTGTTGCAAAAGGTCCAGAGGAGGCCACAAAGATGATCAGAGGGCTAAGTGCATTGGGTCTGTCAGCCTGGAGAAGAGAAAGCTTTGGGAGACCTTAGCGTG
This sequence comes from Dryobates pubescens, assembly GCF_014839835.1. Lineage (NCBI taxonomy): Eukaryota > Metazoa > Chordata > Aves > Piciformes > Picidae > Dryobates > Dryobates pubescens. Next base: position 9,020,647 of record NC_071628.1, read on the forward strand.
ACCTTCCAGTTACCTGAAGGGGAATACAGGAGAGCTGGGGAGGGACATTTTGGAAGGAGCTTGTAGTGATGGGACAAGGGATAATGGTTTTAAACCAGAGCATGGTAGATACAGAGTGGACATTAGGAAGAAATTCTTTACTGTGAAGGTGATGAGACACTGGAAGTTGTGGATGCCCCCTCCCTGGAGGTATTCAAGGCTCATGAGAGGTGTCCTGGCCCAGGACAGGAGGCTTGGAAATAGATGTTTTTTAAGATCACTTCCAACCAAGCCATTCTGTGATCAAATCACTCATTGAAGACCTCTTGAGTCCTGAATTTCTTACCCATACACATCAGTGCTATGTTTTGCTATTCTATAAATGAAGTGGAAAACTCCAAATGCTCAGAATGAAACAAGACTTCCTTTTTTCCTTTAGAAATTTCCCTTTAGAGTCTCAGGTATTGATTTCAGTGCATGAAAAATACCTAACCCTGAACATTCATAGAATCATCATAGAATCAATATGGTTGGAAAAGACCTCAAAGATCATCAAGTCCAACCTGTCACCACAAACCTCATGTCTACTAAACCATGGCTTCAAGTGCCGCGTCCAGACCCCTTTTGAACACCTCCAGGGACAGTGACTCCACTACCTCCCTGGGCAGCACATTCCAATGGCTAAGAACTCCCTCTGTGAAGAACTTTCTCCTCACCTCAAGCTTAAACCTCCCCGGCACAGTTTGAGGCTGTGTCCTCTTGTTCTGTTGCTGGTTCCTGGAGTTCTGAAGGTTTCCACACAAGAAAAGCTGATGTTAGGATAGACACATAATGATTTTAAATGCATAAACAGCAGCACCATCAAAACTGCACATTTTCAAGGTTAGATTTCCACACAAGAAAAGCTAGTGTTAGGATAGGCACATAATGATTTACATTGTGTAAACAGCAACATCCAGCCTGGAAAATTCCCAGAGTTTTGAAGATTTCCATGCAAGAAAAGCTGGCGTTAGGATAGACCCACTTGTGGTCTCAAACCCACCATCATTTGTCCTGTGGAGAAGTTGGTTTAGGGTGTACTTTTATTGAGACAGAAACTGTGACCTTACCAGTGTATGAGATTCCAGGACTCATATAGGAACAAGGTAAAACCACAGGTAGGAATTGCTGAATAATTACCTTTAGACCAACCTGAGCAAGAACCTTCCCAAGAGGGCAAGCTCATTTAATGGTTCCTAAAACTCAATCTTGTGGATGTCAATGGTCATGCTTGATTATTTGCGGCGGTGTTTTATGAAAAAGCAATAAAAATACATTGGGAGTGTACAGAGGAAAAAAGGGAACAATAAATGGCTTTAGTTTTTCAATTGAGTCCCTTCGGTGCGAACAGGTAAAGGCTGCGCTTCATGCTGCTGTGCCTTAGCTATTTGAAATGTGTGGATTTGTGTGTGTAGCTACCCAAAACACTGCTGTGCTCTGCTAGCTTATGATCGACAAGAGACCGGCAATGAGAGGGAAAAAATTCCGATGTTTGTTTGAGAGAGAAAGCAATTACAGTTACGGTAAAAGGATTAACCTGCTTTTCCAGCTACCTCTCCCCTCCTCTGCAAGGCCCTTTGGAGAGCCACACTGACAAGTACAAAGCTTGGGCAAGAGGTAGAAAACATCGCGTCTTAACGCTGTAGATTATTCCTGATGTTAATTAAACTCTTCCCCTTATTTCATTCCCCCTTTTGGGCTCTGAAAAAAAAAATCATAGTATCATAGGATCAGTCAGGGTTGGAAGGGACCACAAGGGTCGTCTAGTTCCAACCCCCCTGCCATGGGCAGGGACACCCCACACTAGATCAGGCTGGCCAGAGCCTCATCCAGCCTGGGCTTAAACACCTCCAGGGATGGGGCCTCAGCCACCTCCCTGGACAACCCATTCCAGGGCTTCACCACTCTCACAGTGAAGAAATTCCTCCTCACGTCCAGCCTGAATCTCCCCACCTCCAGCTTCATTCCATTCCCCTTAGTCCTATCACTACCTGATATCCTGAGAAGTCCCTCCCCAGCCTTCTTGTAGACCCCCTTCAGAGAATCCTTCTAGGATTCTGGTAGGTCTTGGAAGGGACCTCTAAAGCTCTTTGAGTCCAAACACCCCTGCCAAAGCAGGATCGCTTAGAGTGGGTCACACAGGAATCCATCCAGGTGGGTTTTGAAAGTCTCCAGAGAAGGAGACTCCACAACCTCTCTGAGTGCCTGCTCCAGGGCTCTGTCACCCTCATGGTAAAGTTTCTTCTGTGTTCCAGCTTGTACCCTTTGTTCCTTGGCCTGTTACTGGCCACCACCAAAAAGAGCCTGGCACCTTCATCTTGATGCCCATCCCTCAGACATTTATAGACACTGGTAAGATCTCTTCTTGACCTTCTCTTCTCAAGACTAAACAGCCCCAGGTCTTGCAGTCTTTCTTCATAGGGGAGATGGTCATGTCCCCTAATCATTCTCATAGCTCTCTGGTGGACTCTCCAGCAGATCCCTGTCTCTCTTGAATTGTGGAGTCCAAAACTGTGTACAGTATTCCAGGTGTGGTCTTACCACAGAAGAGAAGGAGGAGAGCTCCCACACTAGCAAGTGCTGCAGAAGTGACAATAGAATAGCCCCAAGTACCTCCTGACTTGTTTAACCGGAGGCATCATTGTGTGTGTTCAGTACAAATGTAGGTTACTTGGATGTGGTGTTGTGAAGAACTTGGGGAGCAGGTAGCACAGCTTGGAGAATAAGCTGGCCCTCACGTGATTTGAAGTGTTAAAGGTAGGCTGAGTGTTTTGGTGGATAAAACACTGGCCTTTCGACCTTGGTTCCCATCCAGCTAGAGATCTGGAAATAAATGAGTTTACTGCTGACACTCCAATCCCTGCAGACAAAACTTCACACCAAAATGCCCCCATGTATCATTTGTCACATTTGGCATCTGCTGCTAAGAAAAGAGCAAGAAGCGACCTGGTGCAGAGATGTAATCATCTTTCACCTTCCTGCTGGGGGTGGGAGTGTAACAGGGACAATCCAGAAACGCTTTCAAGTCTGGACCTCTGAGCCACCTCCAGTCATCGCTGTCTTCTGCAGACGTGTTACTTGTAGGAAATCACCTGCCATTAGGTTTGTGCAAGGCTTTTGAAGTAGATTGGCTTGAAAGTCAGAAAAGGTTTCTTTCGTTGTTGTTGTTTTTGTGGCTGTTTTTTTTTTTTTTAAAGGAATGCTGTGAAAAAGTTGTCCTTGTAGGAGTCAATCTGAACATGTACAATATTTGCTGCTCTGGTTGGAACAGCTCGATGTGTTTATTACGTGTAATTGCACCTGGCAGCATTTCTGGTGCTTCTGAAACTTAAATTTCCCTGAAACAAAAAAAAAAACCCACAACCCAAACCATATCACTATTTGGCCACAAAGTAAAAAAAGCAGCAGCTGCTGTATAAAAATATTTGTATTCTTTGAACGCTGGAGTGCATTAAAGTTCTTCAATCCTAGAGATTCTGATTTTCTTTTTTAGGCTGAAGTGATAAGCCAGAAACGCTTTGTGAAGCACACCCATAATTTATTAAATCCTGCCATTTCAGCATCAATGGGCAAGTTGCAGAATAGGATTATCTGCCCAGAGGAGATGGTAATTTCCAAGGCAGGGTGTGCTTGGAAACCCAGAGGAGAGAGGAACTGGAGTTTGGTTTGCTGGGTTCTGCTAACTTCCCTCCTGTGGCCATCGAGCCATAGGACCATGGCATTTCCTTCTGCACAAGCGTTCACACTGAGGAGAGAGGAATGCAGAATAGCAGTAGCTGTGGGGAATGGGAAAATTTAACCCTTCACAGCCTGGCTTGCTTCTGGAGATGTGTTGGGTGATGGCTCGCCATTGTTCTGCACTGTGGCTGTCCACTGGGCTGGCCTCCAAAGGAGGAAGTAGGAGGAACACGGGTTTGATCTTAACACGTAGCTGAGGGCTTTGCCATTGCCGCCTTGAAGGTTTGAGGTAGAAAGCTGTCTTTGCTGATTTTCCTCTCATAGGGAGATTGTGGGCTTTTCGGAAAGGATGTGATAAATATCAGGCTTTCAGTTGCTTTGAGAAAATACTTGCTCTCAAAACACAGGGTGTGAAGCATGGGATGCTTTTGGTGTGTTTTTGCCAGTCAAGCACTGCTCCCAAATTCTGTAAGAGTGTTTTCAAAGAGAATAAGCAACTCAGAGCTGTATCTGTTGAATTTGCCTCTTGAGGTTGGCCAGGTAAACCTCCAAGCCAGAGAGAAGAGAGGGGAAAGGTGCCTTATCTGTATGTTTTTGTGGCTTTGATGAGCATTATTTATTCCTGAGCCTCTGTGCCATCTCTGTACTGCTCTGCTTAGTGAGAGCAAACAGATCAAGAGACATTTCAAGTAATAGGTTTGAGAAGTAGGTGGGGATAATGCTCAGATGTGTAATTCAAGCTCTTATTGCAGAGGCTGCAAAGGATTGGTTGCCATCTGGACATGCTGTTAGGTGGTCCACTCTTCCTTTCTTCAGACCTATGAAGAAAAAAAAAGCTGCAGATTGAAATGTTATTGCTCCCTCCAAAAGAGAGAGCTTGTGGAAGGATTGTCTCAGTATTCTCATTCTCAGGTCTTCATTTAGATAATGTGACTTCCCTAAGTCCCTGGAAGTCAATAAGGTTTATACCAGAGCCTTGGCACTCTATAAATTAAATATTAGGAGCAGTGTTTGAAGTTTAAAGCCTTCCCTCCTCCTGCTAGCTGAGATTTTCTGCTGCTGAGCTTTTTTCTTTATGCCTGAGCACCTTGCTGACAAGTGCTAATAACAAAATGCCAAGAGAGGGTCCAGTTGGAGTTACCACACATTAAACATTCTGAACTTGTCCTTTTGCTCATAGATTGTGCATAATTAATAATTAAACGGTTTCAGTTGTAATGGGTTGACCTCCTTGAACTGTTCATTATTCACAAGGCAAAGGCATCACTCAAACTTTTTTTTCCTATCACCCTTCCCTGTTCTCACTGTGCTTGCACAGTTTGGCCAGTTTGGAGGAATCAGAGCCCAGTCTTGTCTTCTCCTGCAGCAGATCTCATTGTGGAAGTGTTGCTTGGATGCTTAAGGAAGTAGCCAGGCTTGGGAATAAGCTGCCTGGGGGTACAGAGATCAGTGGTACATCAGCCCTGACAACCATTTGAGTCTTTGCTGCCATGTTAGCAGCACCCATAGTACAGATGTCTACATGATACTGGTTAGAAGATCCAGTATTTAAGGAAAATGAAAGAACCATTTCCCAGTGTAAAATTACTGTACGCATTCCTCACTCCTTTAAAATCTGGGGGTTCTACTAATATGATGTGGAGGTGTTCAAGAAATGTGTGGACATGATGCTTTGGGACATGGTTTAATGGCCATGGTGGTCTTTGGTTGACAGTTGGACTAGATGATTGCAGAGGTCTTTTCCAACTAAAACGACTCTATGATGCTATCTCAGCATACAGGTTGGTATCAAATAAAGGCAGAACATGGGAATGCAGCCAGATCAGTCCCTGTGGTTACATCAGATGCGACTATTGCATCACACAGACAATGTAGACTTGGTAGAGGCATGTAGCTTTGCTTTGTTTCTTCATACACCCATCTCTTTGAGTGTCAGCCAAGGTCTGGGGAAGTTCAGGATGCAATATAGGATTTTGTGTGGTGTTGGACAGTTTTCCTTTTCTACAGCAACATCATCATTGCTCAAGTTGCAGAGGTTGGAGTAGAGTTGAGTGGAGTAGAGTTGAGTGGAGTAGAGTTGAGTGGAGTAGAGTAGAATAGAATAGAATAGAATAGAATAGAATAGAATAGAACAGAACAGAACAGGTTGGAAGAGACGTTTGAGATCATCACATCCAACCTATTATCTAACACCACCTAATCAACTAAACCATGCAGCCAAGCACCCTATCAAGTCTCCTCCTGAACACCTCCAATAATGGTGATTCCACCACCTCCCCGGGCAGCCCATACCTGCACTTTCTCCCATTAAAAATGGTTCTGACCACAAAATCCTCCCTCCTTTCTAGTGCTCAAAAGATTGTGCATGGAAAACATCAGAAACTGAAATCTTTAGGTCCTTGGTTTCCCTGGGTAGGTACTGCTGGAGGTTTTCTCTTTCACACAAAGGTAAAATGCCGCATTTAAGGCACCTTTTCAGTGTCCACCTTCAGAAGTTTAGGGTCTGTACTTTCCAGGTTTAGCTGCAACCAGAATCTTCTAAGCAGCAGAGTAAGATAATGGTTGGACATGATGATCTTAAAGATCTTTTCCATACAAAATGATTCTGTAATTATACTCCCCTGTCTTACCTATGCTGTAGAGTAACCATTGGCTCCTATGGACAGGAGCGAGATTAAAGATTGTATCTGGACTGATCTTTTTTGCCTTTAAACATGTTTCCTTGAGATTGATGCTCTCTCCCAAAAGGCTTTCAATTCATCAGACAAATAGCCAGAAAATTTATGGGTGCCCAGCGTAAAATCCTTGGGAAGGCTATTAAAAGCATCTGGTTTTCATATGGCCATCCAGTTGGTGTCCATCTCTACCCATGCCCACCCACAAAAGCTCTTCCTGAGCTCCTGGCAACAGACCAACCAGAAAAGGGCTGCTAAGTCCTGGCCCAGAGCTGCCCAGGGCAGTGGTGGATTCCCCACCCCAGGAGAAGTTTCAAAGCTGTGGAGATGTGGTGGTGAGGGACGTGGTTTAGTAGTGATCAGGCAGTGCCAGGTTAACAGTTGGACTTGATCATCTTAAAAGTCTCCTCTAACCAGGAGGAGACAGGTCTGCAGCAGAATAGAGTAGGATGTGGTTGAAATACCAGCATTGTACAGAAGGGAAAGAGAGTATTTTTTACTTTCATGCTAGTAACATTTTCTTGCATGCTTATGGAGGAGCACCTCATCCCCTGACTGTGCTCCATTCCCATCGTGTTAATACCAATGGAGCAGCTTCTTCTCTTGCCTGCATGAACCCTGATGCCAGCTTAGCTTCAGACAGACAAAGTGAAAAGCTGGTGGCTTCCAAGCAGCTCATCAGCTACTCCTTCTGTTTCATGCTGTGGTTGACTCTGTGATGGGTCTGTCATCTCTCTGGGACTGCAGAAATGATCACTTACCAAATCCGTGTGAAGTGCCCATTGCCTGGCCTGTTCCCCTGCATGGGCTGCTCTGAGCTGGCAGCCCTGTTGGTGAGATGGTTGGAACAAGCTTCTCACTTGGATTTTACTTAAACAGTGGGGGTAGATTGCTGGGCAGAGCCAGTTCCCCAGGGCATGTGCTTTGATTGCTTCGCCTGCTCGTTTTCAGACTGATGAGTAATACATGCCCACAGAGTTTCGTAGAATCGTGAAATCCCAGGTTGGAAGGGGCATCCAGGAACATCTGGTCCAACCTTTCATGGTAAAAGGTCCAACCTTACAGGCATTGGAATAGATTGCCCAGGGAGTTGGTGGAGTCTGAGTGTTCAGTGTCTGGAGTGTTCAGAAAATGTATGGACGTGGTACTTTGGGACATGGTTTAATGGCCATGGTGGTCTTAGGTTGATGGTTGCAGCTGATGATCTTAGAGGTGTTTTCCAAACAAAACAATACTAGGATTCCATGAAAAGCCCAGTCTAAACAAGCTGGCCCAGCTGAATCTCCAAAGTGCCCAATGTTGAAGACTCCACCACTTTCCTGGGGAGATTATTCCAATGGCTGATCTCCTTGTGAATGATTTCCCTCTTGTGTACAATCAGAATCTCCCCAGGAGTAACTTGTACCCATCACTCCTCATCTTTTCCATGTGATTCCTTTTCAAAAGGGAGTCTCCATCTTCTTTGTAGCCACACTTCAAATACTGAAACACAGTGGCAGGTTCATTTCATACCTGCTCTGCTTTAAGTCCCACCTGGGAAAGCAGCCTTTGTATGGTGGACACATTCCTGTGTGACCTGCCCTGGGTGATCCTGCTTTGGCTGGGGGGTTGAACTCGGTGATCTCCAGAGGTCACTTTCAACCCCTACCATTCTGTGATTCTGTGAAGCCCAGGAAGGCTCTGCTGGACAAGAGAAGATGATGGGGAGAATCAAAGCCTGCTGAGCTCCACTCTCTTGAAGCAAGGCTGGCATTTTGCTCTGTATTTTCTCTATTAACATGAATAATTTTCACACACAGTTCTTTGAAGTGGAGAAAGTTTAATTGCTCTGCTTATTTCCTTGTGTTCCTTCCACTCTCCAGTGGAAACCTTCCTATATTGATGTCATTTATAAGTTTAGAAACAATAACCTCTCCCTCACCCCAGCCTAAGTTCAAAGAGGATTTGGGCATGTTATATCAAACACTCCTTGCATTTAATGGGAGTCTTTGAAAATTGTAAAGCAATTTTGGCTTCTCCTTTTACCTCCTCAGTTACTTTTGATTTAATTGTATTTTCCAGCAGTTTCCAATTGTTGGAATTGGAAACAAAGCCTTAATAAGAGTTCTAGTTAATTTTCTGTCTTGTAATTACCGATCTCATTTTTCTGATAATTGGCCACAGCAATTATATGTATATTTACTAATCACATAGGAGGCTCTGCAGTTGTGTCTATCTGCCACCATTGATAATGGCACACACATTGCAGAGGTGCTTTTATCATCTTCTTTTTTCCACTACATCAAAGCTATTTCCTCCCGCTCCCAATAATGAATACATGCATGCATTTGACACAGTTGTGTGCTAGAGAAATTGTTTGGCTCCCACCAAATGCTGCACGCTCTGAGTTTCTTGCCTGCAGCGCTGGAAGGTTGTATGTAATGATATATTGCTCATCCAAATGGCCAAAGCACTCCAAAGCACAGTGAGATTAAAATAAGTCATTCCTTTGTTAATTTAAATAGGTGCATGTATCATACTTTGCAGGGTACTTTGTGGAGGGATGTCAGGGAGGGAAAAAGCCGCCGAAAGGTATTTTTAATAGCAAATGAGAATAGATGAGAATGGAGTCATTTGCAGCTGCCTGTTTTATGTGGCTCTCTTGTTCCAACTGTAGGTCTAATGAGATGACACTGTTAAAGTACTCTGCAGTGTAATTTCATTACATCCTGAGCTGTTACACTATAAACACAGTGGAGCTCTCTGTCATTCTTGGAAAAACTCCTAAATTCGTAAAGCCCTTTTTTTTTTCCCCCCCTTTTTTTCCTTTTCCTTTTGTTTTTGTTTTTGCAAATGGTGATGGTGTTTCTTCCCTCTCTTTCTTTATTTTTTTTTCCCCCCTCTCCTGCTCTTAATTTATTTCCTTTTCTCCCCTTTCATAAATGCTAGCTGGTTATTTTCTACCACCAGACTGGTAAATCCTGTGCTTGGTTGTTTGTCTTTTGGGTGGGTTTTTTTTCACACACACCCCCCCCCTCGTTAAAAATGTTTTCTGCCTTTTAAATCTAGAACAGACAGCATGTGAGGACAGCCTCTAAAATGAATAAGTGTAAATAAACATGAGTGTAAATAAATAGCGAATGCAGTGAAAGAAACAAAGGTCAACACAAGAATAATTTCACAGCTCTTTGTTAATTACAAGACCATTTGTGTGTTACTTAAATAATCATTAATTTCTCATTTACACTTTCCCTACCTTCCTTTTTACCCTGTGGCTATCATTGTCCTTTTTTCACCTCCCCTCAGTGTCTTTCCACATGTTTTTACCCATTGTGTAATACTCATTAGTGGAAATTCAGTGTTTTATAACACGTTCTCAGAAGGATTTGTACCTTTCTCCCTCAAATTCTCTGTGTGAAAAGGGGACTTTGTCGCTTCGTGGGGGCTTTTTGCTTGCTTTGTGTCTGTCTGTGTGTGTTTTGTTTTGTTGTCGCTGTTAGATTACTCTCCTTAAAAAGAAAAAAAAAAAGGGGGTGGGGGAAATAAAATTATCTTCTCTCCTCCTGACTCTGCTTCTTGTTTCAATCCAATCCCAGGAATCGCCGGTCCTTCCAGCCGGGGAGTTCTCTGAGCCATTTGTACACTTCATCACTCAATGGTAAGCTCGGTTTGCAAACATGCCATGCCCTCAATGTAAATGATACATGCCATTAACTCGGCAGCTCGGCGAGACCTTATGGCTTTCCTTGCATCCTTTCTGAGAGAAGAGGGACTTGGGGGCCTTGGGCAGATGGGGCAGCAAAGCTAAGCAAACTGTTTAAATTATGTAAACGTTATTTACACAAAGGGTCGTAAAAGTACTTACAAGGGTGTTGTGGTTTTGGTTTGGGGCTGGGTTTTTTTTCCTCTCCTCTTTTAATAAACCTGCCCCGACTGCGGGTGCAGTCCTGTGCAGTGAGCCCCCTCCCAGTTCATCTGGGGGCAGAGCAACCACAAAGACATTTGTGATATCATCATTATTCAGGGGCTTTTTTTAATATAATATTGCCTATAAATTTGCCTCGATATTTAGCAAGGCAGGCAGCCTTGATTAATTTATTGGCTTTTCAGTAAGTAATTTTTACTGAGAGTCGTATGTTAAAACACACCACTGGGTATATTTTCTTTCCTTAAAACTGAATAGTTGATGGAAAACCTTTTAAATTAAGGGAGAAGGAATCTGTGGGATAAAGAATATGGTCCTGGAGTGACTAGAGAATACAAATCTTGAGGGGATGCTATCCTAAAGAAACAAAGTGAAGGCGGGGGGGGAATACAGGAGGGGAAAAAAAAGTCTTTTTAACATCCCCGCAGTCCCCACCTAAAAACGGGATAGCCACTAATGTATGGCAGGAGAAACAAGCATGAGTGCTGCCAAAATAGAGGAGAGCCCTTAATGTATGGCAGGATGAAACAAGAACGAATGCTGTAAAAACACACAGTGTTTGAGGGGGAGTATCTCTTCTGCAAACACACATCCGGGCTGGATGCTCGGCTGTTCTGAATCAGACACAGCCAGCTCAGCGTGTGCCACTGTGAGTGGCAACCGTGTGGCCAGAGGGAATCCTGCCTCGGGGACACATCCTGCTCAAAGCCCTCAGCCCCAGAACTCTTTAAATTGAGCTTTCCTCCACTTTCAAGTTCTCTGCTCCATGCCAGGGCCACTGTGGTAAAAGTCCCCTACTAAAATGGAGTTTTTGAATAGAGAGCATAGGAGAAAATACCTCTCAGGACTGATATAGCCTGTAACAAATAACACAGACACAAAAGCAGTCTGATTATCGGTTAATTAAAGTAACTAAATAATTAAAGTTGGTGTAACATAGGCCTCTGTTGTCAATAGTTTCAGTTTACAAAGAGCTATTTGGAGGATTCTGCAGCGCGACTAAACCGATGTGCCTGGAGGTCTGCACTACTTCTCCTGGCCAGAAAAATAGATGACAGACTGCTTTAAAAAAAAAACCAAACCCTCAGTGAGACAGAGGGGAGGGATATAACCTGTGTTAAAATTTCCACAGATGTCAAACTGAAGCATAACTGATGGTGGCTAATAGCCTTGTTTTCCCTGGGGAGGCAGCTACTTTGGACTGTCAGATTAGAACTGCTCCCGACCTGCTCGTCGGGCAAGCTCGTGTTACTTGCTTTATTTCAAGGGCTTGTAGTTGTTTGTAGGGAAGGCAAATTGTGTCGTTAATACCTGGAATTCACAGCACAGATCATCCAGCATTTTAGATTTGGCATTATTTTGGCCGTACCTTTGAGTGGGAGGCACCACTCACTCCTTTAAAAGAACCAAACATACACTGTTTAATTCCTAATAAGTCTTAGAGACGTCAAGCGAGCGGCGTGTCAGACTTTATGACTTTATGCCAATTACACCATAAACACTGGCTGCTTGGATGTAATCCAATTAGTCAGTAGGCAGCTCCTGATGGTCACCTCTGTGCCATGTTATTGTGTTCCTTCATGCAGCTAAGCACAGCCTTCAATAGCTAATTGCACCTGTTGCACGGAAAACTAGGACTGTTGGGATGAGAAACATGATCTTATAAACAGGTTAATGCTGCGTAATGAACTATCACCCTGCAGTGTAATGGAAATAAATGTGGAAAAATGAAGGTAGGAACCCCAGGGTATTGTGACTTCTCCTAAAGGAGTGAAATTTCCCACCTGTTTGTGGAACACACTGTGTCAAGCTATGTAATAATCCCCAGCAAAATGAGAATCAACTCACCGTGCCTTTGCAATAATCTCTATGTTTACACACTCCCATGGTTACACGCTGCCCAGACCACAACATCCCATCAGGGAGGGATGGGAGGGAAGGAGGAAATCCATTAACATTTTGGCCACTGTTAGGGACGTGGTACGGAATGCACTGAAATTCCTCACTCTGAGTTAAAAGAGATCTTTGATATATAAGCAAGTAGGAGAAATGAGCTGTTGTTTATACCTGAACCTTTTGTTTTGTGACACACAGCATGAAAAAGCAGCCAAAGGAAAGGCCAGCACCTGAAGATTTAATGGTAAGTGAAACTTCAGAGCCCCTCAGTATGTGTTTATTTGTCAGTGAATACTTTTTATTTGTATACAGGGAACTGTATCCATATTTTTTTGCCTGCCTTTTTCAATATGTGCAAATTGAAATCTGAACTCTTTTCTGGCTCGTGCACTTAGAGCACACAAACCCAAAGTGGAATTCTGCTTCCACTGAGGGTTTTTTGGGTGTTTTGATGTTACCTTCATCGTGGGCAAAGCTTTGCTTGTGATTTGCAGAGTTAATAGAGAACTTTCACAACCGCTCTCAAGTTTCAATCAAAACCATTCTGATGCTTTAATACACAGGTTTTTCAGTTTGGATGTCCAGGGATTACAGCTTAATGTAGGTCACTCTTCGTCATCGTTTGCCAGCCTTAACCTTACCAAATCTGAAGATGGAAAATGGAGGAGGATGTGCTGAAAAAAAGTGTGTTTGGAATGAAACACTGGCACCACTGTTTTCACTTCAGTCTGTGTAAAATGAAATTAGATTGACCACAGAAGGCTGAGTTAATACAGAGTTTGGTCTGTCTGTTGAAGGGCTCTCTAAGTGCTGGAATCTGAGCTCAGAGTCCTCCTCTTCTGCCTGCAGTTGTTTTTTCTTTTTTTCCCAGGCAGGCAATAATAGGGCACCTGCTCTCGAGCTGGTGGCTCTGCATCTAGTGCAGAGTGCTGTTTTGACTCCTTTTAAGCACCTAGAAAAATATTATATCAAACAACTAGTACAAATATTTACTCTCATCAAATTTATGAGAGTTCTGTAGTCCCCTCTGACTCGCCTCAGTTCTCTTTGAGGTTTAAATGCTTCATTGTTTTGCTTTTATGCGATGTTTCCTGTCATGTACCTAAAGTCTAAAGATCCAAAATATCAAAATATACCTGAAATAGATAAATATTTACAATATCTAAATATCCAAACAATCTAAATATCTAAAAATCTTGTAATATCTAAAATTCTTACATATCTAAATATCTAAACTGTCTAAATATCCAGACTACCCTAACATCTCTAAAATAACTAAAAATCTCAAAATCTAGACATCCAAACTATCTAAATATCTCAAATACCTAAAACAGTTAAAATATCTAAAATGGCTGAAACAGTTCAAATAGCTAAATATCTAAAATATCCAGATATAAAAAATATCTAGATACCAAAAATATCCAAGTATCCACATATCAAAAATATCCAGATACCCAAAACATCTAAATATCCACATATAAAAAATAGCCAAATACCCATCTAAGCTATCTAAAGTATTTTTAATATAGAAAAAGTGTCTCTATAAAAGAAAATAACTGATGTAAAGTCGTTATCATTTCTTTTATCTTCATTAAATAACCCTAGGAATAATTGTTGACAACAGATTTTAACAAGACAAGGACGTGTTTGCACCCTCTTGTGTTTTTTTTTGCTGCAAGAAGAATAAACAACTGTTTCCGTTTGCAGCTCTTCTCTAGTTAAAGGCTAATCTCTGCAGCTGCCTTAGGGCAGGTATCTCAGAATCCAGACAAGTCTCCATTTAGCTGCTGGTTAGTAAAGTATTTAACAGTGAATCTCATTTTAAGGATATTAACTTCACTGGATTTACCTTGGAAGTTAGGCACCTGCTTAAATCCCTTGCTAAAATGAGACCTTAGAGTTTATCAGAGCCCCTCCACGTCATGGTGGTGTGTGCCACATACCAGAGGCTTCCACTGCCTTATTTTGTCTTTTTCTTTTTTTTTGTCTATTTTTTGTCCTTTTTTTTAAAAAAAAAAAAAAAACACCACAACTTTTGATGGTTGGAAAATTCTTGCAGTTAGTCACATCTGAGAAAACTTGGAACAGGTTCTAAAGACGTAGAGACATTTACCTTGTGCACTATTATGCTATGGCTGGATAGCTTAGCTATTAAAACAAGGGAATAGGGTTTCATAAAACCTATAGCTGTTTGTAAATGCATGTTTCAGTGAAGCAATAGGCCTGCCACTTATAAATAAAACATCTGCAGCTCCCACATACCCCCATAAGTATATATGTATGTTTGTAAGCAATAACACCACTCCAGGGTGTAGAGTCATAAAAATGAGGCCAAAGGGTGAGTGCCTGCGGTACCGGGGAAGTGCACAGATTTATCTTTACAACTACATGCCCTGGAGTGTGTTAGTCCCTTTTTAAAGGAGGTATTTTGTAAAATAATGTTAAAATTATAGCAGCACAGGAAGGAAAAAAAAAAATCCAAAGCCTCCCTACTTTTTAAACAAAATCTTTTGTTTAATGCAGTTTTCTCCTCATGCTACTTTCTATTCAATTATAAATGAGCTTGCAACAAGTACTAAAGCATGAGGTAGGCTGCTCCTGAAATGAAGGAGTGACCCAGTCTTGTCTGTGATGTGGCTGACCCTCATAAGCTGCCCTAAATTCCTTCCTCCAGACTGATGGGCTCAGAGCACCCTGTGCTGTTCCCTAGCAGACTCACTTTTAGCTCAGTAGGTGCTCACAGTCAAGCCCTTGGCATTCCTGCACTTAGCCGTCTTGTCAAGGAGCACTTTATTTATACAGCTCATATGCATATAGAAACCAGAATAATGTGGCTGTGTACACACAGTGTAACTGCATATATATATTGGAGCAACCTGCTCTGACTGAAGATGTCCCTGCTGGTTGCAGGAGAGTTGGTCTAAATGACCTCGAAAGGTCTCTTCTAACCCAAACCACTCTGGGATTCCAAATAAACTGCCATACTTGGTTATATAGGGCCAGAACAAAAGCTGTTAAATGCCCTCTGAATTTGAATCACAGAATCAGAGTAATTTTGGTTGGAAAAGACCTTTCAGACCATCGAGTGCCACCATTAACCCAGCACTGCCAGGTCACCACTACTAAACCATGCCGCTCAGCATAATATCTACATGGCTTTAAACCTCCTCCAGGGATGGGGACTCCACCACTGCCCTGGGCAGCCTAGGTGAGGCCTTGACAGTTCTCAGGGGGAAGAAATTGTTTCTCATGTCAAACTTAAACCTCCTCTTGTCCTACAATTTGTTTCTTGAGAGAAGAGACCTACACCCACCTAGCTCCAAGCTCCAGAAGGTCTCCCCTCAGCCACCTTTTCTCCAGGTTGAACAACCTCAGGTCCCTTAGATGCTCCTCACTGGACCTGTTCTCCAGACCCTTCACCAGCCTTTCTCTGGTCCCACTCCAGCATCTTCACAACCTTCTTGTAGGAAGAATTGCTCCCCACGATACCCTTCTAATTCCACATCATCTGTTCTGAAGCCTCTGTTGTAATTCTGATAGATATCACCCTGTTAACTCTGGGAGTGGGGAGAATGCAGATACTATCAGTGAAATCCTGGACTTGTCAAGGTCAGCTTTAATTCAGGTTGATTTAAATGAGAGCAGGATTTTACCTTGTTCATTGAGGGGTTTGGGGGGGGGGCAGTATTTAGTTAGAAGAAAAGCACTAGCAGGGATTGAAAGGTGCAACACATAACCATTGTTCGCTCGGAGAAAACAGCGGAGTGCAGCCTTTCGCCCCTGTGGACATTAACCCTACTGGAAGTCACTATTTTGTAACCAATTTAGTATAATTAAAGACTGCAAGCAAAATGAAAGGAGCAGAACATCAATCTTTTCCTACTCTCCTGATAATCAGTGAATTGTTAAATGCACTTCAAGAGCTGGCTAACAATACCTGGAGTGCCAGATTGGCACCTCCAGTGAAGTCAGGGGGTTACCTCAGAGATGGATTTACTCCTCCTATCATGTCAGGAAGCCCTTTTTGCTAAAAGTCACTGTGCACATTTTGTCAGAAAATAGGGCCAAGGCTGTATGAAATTCCTGTATAAAATCAGCCTTTCTAGTACCATAGATACTCTTGTGCAAGCGAATACTGAATTTCCATATTCCGACCGGTCTGAATTGGGTTCCTCTGGGCACATTTGGTCTCTGTGGCTTTTCTTCCCTGTCCCCAGCCACAAACCAAGGCGTGACACCGGTTTCTCCATGTAGCCGTAACCAAGGATTTAATTGTTTGGAGGTATTTCAAGTGCTTTTTATGGTGGTGTGTTACCAATTTAGAAGGCTGGCTGATAAATTGTATGTCATCTGTGTCATCGTCATTCCACAGGAGTCAAAAAAAGTAATTTCACCAAGCAGTGGGAAAATTGTCCATCCAGGGAAAGGAACAGTCTTTATTATTCACTGGTGGTTATTCTGAACCCCGTGCTCATGATGTCTGCTCTTTTGTCTCCAGTTTGTTCCTTCTTAAGAAGAGGGAGACATCCAGTCAATTAAATTGTACGCACTCCTCCTTCGGCACCAGGGATTTTTGCACTAGATCCTAGCGTATTTCTCTCTCTCTCTCTTTTCCAGCTGAAAAAGAAAAACCTCAACAAATCTTCTGTATAAAGATTATTACTGTAGTCTTTGCAGTGAAAACTTCCTGTGTTCGCGTAAAACATGGAGTTTTCTGACATCACAAGCCTGGCTGCCAGGGAAGGGGAGGCTCACAAGTGTATCTGATGAGTGTGATGTGGGAAAGGTTTAAACTCCGAGTCGTGCCGAGCGACTGGGTAGGCATCTGCGGGCTGGTGTGGCTCAGGGAGCTGCAGATCTGACTGTATTTACGGTATTTTTCAGAAGCTTTCCATTCTAAGCTCTATTTAATGGAATCTATGCATAGTAAGTAATCAGGTCAGAGAGAAGCAACATCCCCTGTTTGAGATCAATCGCTGGCTAATACTTTATCTAGGCCACTTTATTATCTCATGCTGATTCCATTCCCATTCTCCTCCTCCTTTGTAGCATGCACTTCAGCTGTGGTAAAAGTACGTATCGCATACATATTAAAAACATATACCCATTCTATCTGTATGTAAATGTGTGAGACACAGCTGGATATTGCAGGAGTTTGATTTACTAATAGTTATTATCTGTTCTAGCTGTTCAGAGGCAAAGAGAGTTTGGGAAAACAAGCTAGCGCAGAAATTGCCTTTATGATATCACTCCCCTGCTTTGGTAATTGTTTAAAATCTCTTCTTTAGCTGGAAGCTTGGCCTTTTATTGTGCAGATTGTGGGTGTTTTTCAGAGAGCCAGTAGAAATTTGGAAGTCTCCTTGAGTTTGGTTTTTTTGGGGGTTTGGTTTTTTGTGAGCGCAGCATTGAACTCCAGCGTGCCACATATGGCTGTTTAAATGAAAGCGATTTACTTAGAGAAATGGTATGTGAAACACCAAAAGTCAAGTGTGGAGCAGTTCTTCTGTTAGGCTTTCCCATGGGTACATAAAAAGCACAGTCTTGAAGATGCTGCTTGGATTTCTGAGGGAAAGGATTGGGCAAGAAGATGCCATGCTGTGTCCAGTTCTGGGCTCCCCGCTTCAATGGCAGTAGCTTGCTGGAGAGGGTATGGAAAAGGGCTACAAAGATGCTGAGGGGACTGGAACATCTCTCTTATGAGGAAAGACTGAGAGAATTGGGCCTTTTTAGTCTGGAAAAGAGAAGATTGAGAGAGGATCTTATTGTTACTTAAAGGGTGGGTGTCATGAGGATGGGATCAGGCTTTTTTCAGCGGTTCCCAGCGACAGGAAAAGCGGTAATGGGCACAAACTGGAACGTAAGAAGTTCTGTCTAAACATGAGGAGGAACTTCTTTAATTTAAGGCTGGCAGAGCACTGGAGCAGGCTGCCCAGAGCAGTGGTAGAGACATTGAAAATCCACATGGATGTGTTTCTGTGTGACCACCTCTAGGTGAACCTGTTTTGGCAGGGGGGTTGGACTTGGTGATCTCCAGAGGTCACTTCCAACCCTTCCCATTCTGTCATTCTGTGACTGCTTTTGAGGGAGGAGAGAGTCACGTTCTGTACTCAATTACATCTCAATTGATTTTTGTTCGAGTCTCCCAATTTTCATCACAACCAGTAGCTGTCTCCCAATTTTCATCACAACCAGTAGCTTTCATCCTCTTAAATTTAAAAATTACTGATGCTTTTTATGTTGGTGTTTTACTGATTTAGAAGGTTGCCTGATACGTTGTGTGTCACCTGGGTCATCAACTGCTGGAAAACATCATCTTCGGTGTGGGTTTTGGTTTTGTATTTCTTTTAATACCTACTGTAGTTTTGAAATGTCCCATTGCTATGCATCCAGCAATCTCTCTCTCCATTTCAGGAGTGATGTTTAAACTAGGCACCCTGATCTCATTAGTTACAACAGATAGGTTGGCTGTGTGTTTAATGTGTTAAAATATGGCAGACTCTCAAAAATGGATTCCAGGCGGTTGTTCCCCATCTCCAGCAAGTACAGGGAATTAAAAATAAGAAGCTTTTAAGTAGCTGTATTTTCAGTAGCTATGTTTTCAATAGCTGTATTTTCAGTAGCTGTATCTTCAGTAGCTGTATCTTCAATATCTGTATTTTCAGTAGTTATATTTTGGAGAGCCTGGACAGTAGCACCTCTTCTCAGGTGGAGCTGAACTTGTTTAGAGCTCATTGCATTAAACCATTGCTTGTAGCTCTTAGGAAACACTTGTATTTTTTTATGGTTTAAACAAACAAATGCAGGATCAGCGTAATCCCACCTGGATTTGCATATAAGCCTCCAGAATAAAGCCAATAAAATACAGACACTTACTTTTGACAATAAAAGGGATTTCCCCCAGCAGCTCATTTGGCCTTTGCATTATAGTAGAGGCATTGTTGAGTAGCTGAGATGACTCTACAGGTTGTGGGGGAAAGACCAGAGGCCTGTCTGCAGTTTGATTTTCACAAACATCCTGTAAATCCTGGAAAGGTAGCACCCATCTAGATGTTTAGGCATCATTGCTGGATCACAGTTAAGAATTTTCCCTCTTTGGCTACCTGAAAGCATTAGATAGTTGGGGCTTTTTTCCTGATCCGGTTCAGGATGTCCTATCAGCAATTATTTGTTCAACATAAAATTATCCATGCTTGGACCTGTGATGGATAGCTTTGTGTGCAAATATCTAGCTCTCCTCTGTCACAGTGATCCCAGTTATTTACCCCATGACAAGGAGAAATTCTGACAGACAGCAAAACACATGCCAGATGTGAAGGAAAAGGCTCTCTCCTTATTTCCCAAGGGAAGAAGTACAGAGCCAAGTATCTCAGCTGTTATAAATACAGAATCATACAATATTTTAGGTTGGAAAAGACCTTTAAGATGATCAACACCAACCATTAAATATATATGGTAAATATTAAACTCTATCTTCAATCTATCAATTCAGACATACAGTGGGCTAGAAGTCCTGGGTCAAATCATGGATACCTTGGAGGCAATGTCACAATTTCTATTGACTGTACCGATGTTAGGATTTCACACTAGGGCTCAGGATGCTCTTGTTACTGTGTGCTCATCAATTTCCTCACTCAGGGTAGCTCAGCAGTTGGAGGAAAAAAAATATTCTTTTAGGTGGCAGCGTTGCTCAACCTATTCCCCTCTCAGCTGAAATGTGGAAAGGTGGGTTATGGATCTTCCCCCTCTCTATTCCCTCTGGCTTTCGAGCAAAAAAGCCATTTCTGTCTATAGGGCTATGATTTGCTCTTCTCTGTCACTTGAGAAATCAGCCATTGAAATGGAGAAACACATTCTATCAGTGTCACTAAATCCAGCAAATACAGAAGACTAAGATTGTGACAAGGTTAACTTGCAAGTGGTAGAGTTTGAAGGTGTTATATTCATTCACTGTCTTCTGCAGTCCCGGTGCTTGTACAGCCACTGACTTTGTACAAAAAATGTGAACATCTGACTTTCTCTTTCCATCATGCCCTAAAGCTACACAATATACTAGCACTTCCCAGTGAAATGTGAAAAGAAATAACTGAAGTTGGCTGAAAGAAGTGTTGAAAATCTAAGAAAATTGGGCAAAAACAAATTGGCAGCAGCTTAGGGTGATATAGTTAATATTTTTGGTTACTTGAGCCTCCTGAGCTTTACAGTTTAATTTGAGCAAATGTTTCATTTGGCACTTCTGGTTGTTCTGTAGTTCTCCAGGCACAGAGACAAATATTTACATCTTGCCCATGTAGGTAGCAGAATTGCAAATCTTCCATTTATGATGCATTGAGAACAACATTTTGTCTTGTTGATATTTTTATGTCAGCTGCCTTCCCTACATATTCCTTTTTTAAAAAACAAACAACCCAGCTACAACAACAAAAAATTCTGTTAACAGATCCAAAACTGCCCAGGGCAGTGGTGGGAGTCGCCGTGCCTGGAGATGGTCAAGTAAGCTGTGGACATGGCACTTTGGGACATGGTTTAGTGGGTATGGTGTTGGGTTGACAGTTGAACTTGATAGTCTTAGAGATCTTGTGAATGTGAAAATAAGAGGCATATCTTTCATTCCCACAATCTTCTCTTCAGGTTAGCAGTTGGGCTTGATCTTAAAGGTCTCTTCTAAACTAACCAATTCTGTGATTCCAGATTCACCAATGAATTTACCCTGACAGGCAGCTGCTGAAATCTACGTATGATATTTATTTGTGTAATAAAACCCAAATTTTAAACTGATTCAAAGATGCTGCACAGAAGAAAATTGCTGCCAGCCACTGGAGGTTCTGTACTCAGATTGGCACCTCAAGACACTCCTGCAGTATTAAATAAGAGTAGTAATCGCCTATGAATAAGCAGAATATAAAGCAGGAGATACAGATATGGCTTCTTAGTGACCTGTGTGCATTATGCCTCAAATCCCTTTAATCAGATTTGTGCCGCTTGATTCTTGCATCCACAGAAATTCAGCTGGAGGATCAGGGCCTAAAGTAGTAGTTAAAAAAAAAAAAAATCAATTAATAGTACTTTCTAATCTGTGCAGTTGACAAAACCGCATTTAAATAGGGGACATTTTTCTACTGAAGAGGGCTGCACTGAAAGATTTTTTTAATTGGATTTTCATTGTGATTGACAGCCTTTGATTATGACAGTAACTTTATTTGGCTGGACTGTTATAGCCCTCTTGTTCAGGGGTGGTTTTTTTGTTGTTTGGGCCTTTTTTTTTTTTTGCCTTTTTTTTTTTGTTGTTTTGTTCCCCCTCCTTCTTCCCATCAAAGCTCTTTTTTTTTTCCCTCCCAGCAGAGCAGCAGGGCCTGTGAAAGAGCCTTTTAGCACCTTTGTTGCAGCCATCCCTGGTGACGATTGGGCCCAGCTGGTAGCAGATAGGAAAATGTGCCTCTCACAAAGAGGTTGCATCTCCCAGTCTCCCTCCTTTCAATAATTTTAAGAGCCCCAGAAACCTGTTGAGGATTAGAAGTAGCTTTTAGATGTGAAATGAGTGTTAAGTATTAGTAATCGGGAGATTAGGGCCCCGGGGACAATGGGAGATAAACAACTGCAATTAAGGCAAATCTGCCAGAGTAAACAAAATTTAGCAGAAACAGATGCCCTAACCATTTTGGGGGATTGATTGGAGGGCACCGAGGAATCGATTTTTGTCTTGTTTACACTTTCCAAACCCCTGTGATAAACTGGGAGGCTAAATATTTCATACAGCCTGATTTTAGTTAATTTTTTTTCCAGCTCCTCACAGTAGGCCTGCTCTCGTCTAACAGTGACCAGGCCCGACTTTATTCAGCATTCACAGGGAGCAGCTAATTGTCTATGAAGGGCCCCTGTGTTTAAATGGGCTTGACAGGAATTTAAATTTTGTTTCAATCAACCTCTGTGCTCACAGCCTGCTCCAGTTCCTAATTTTTAAATTAAACATGATTTTTTTTATTTATTTTTTTTAAAGGGGAAGGCAGAAAAAAAAAAAAAAAGAGCTGAAGCCTTTTCTCTGGAGCCTCCCACCCAAGGCAGCTGCCACAGCGCGGGAATGTGCAGGTTTATTAAGGCTGCGAGAGCGAAGCACGACGAGCTGCAGCCACGGGAAAGTTCGTTGTCCCATAAACGTGCATCTGCCCGTTTGGACTGAACGGGAGACGCTGGGGTAAAAAGCTTGGCTGGTGTAAATCGGGACGGCGTCGCTGGCGTCTGCCTGCGTGGCTGTGGAGAGCTGTGCATTCCACCCGGGAAGGGCTTCCCAGCAGGGGACGGTGGCATTAAAATACAGCTCTGAGGATGGAAATGGTTTTTGTGGCCTCAGTCATTCGTTCAGTGACCTTGTGAGAGATTCAAAGGAATTTATCTATTTTTTTTATCCCAAGCCAACTAGTGGTGATATATTTCGCTGCCTCCTCTGTCTTTTCAGCAGGGCTTTGCACGTTTATTTGGACGTTGTTTCGTACCATAGCTTTTTCTGCTTCTGAGATACTGTGCTTTGACGATATATTCCTTCTTGATCGTTTCATACTTGCTTTATTTAATCTCTTTACTTAACCTGGCAGACTTGGGGATGTGATTTTGCAGGTGGAGTATAGGCAGGTAATGCAATAACATGTGGGGAACTTCAGAAACAACTTGTTCATTTGCAGAAACTTCATCACAGAATTGCTAGCAAAGTGTGAGCTGTTTCAGTCTCCCTTTTTGCTTCCAGCCAGATCATTTTCTGAGTGGTTTTTTGTTCTGTTCATTGCTGCTAGAGTGTATATGTGTGCATACGTGTATGCATACAGCATTTTCTACTCCAAGGTTTGGGTGAAAAACATTTGGAAGATTATTTCACTTTACTCCTGCATAGTGTTTTGGGTTTTTTCCCCATTCAGTAGAAACTAGTTTCTCAAAACTTGGAGAAAACAACCAATTTTTCCACCCTTCTTTCCCAAGGGAACAATCCGTCTCTCTTTGAAGGAAACACTGTATCAGCTTTTACTGTGTTGACAGGCTCTGGTTGGTGTCAGTGAAACTGTTCCTACGCTGGCAGTGAGGTGTAAGCTGAAGAGACTTCAGCAGGTGGATCTCCATCAGCATTAGAGTTCAGGTCAGGTGTGCCTTTTTGGTGTGACTTTCCTGCTCTTTCATAGCTACCACTCCTTCATTCTCATCACAGATAGGTCTTGAAGCTCATGAATCGAATTGATTTCAAGTTAAACCAAACCAGAAGATGTGCTGCAGGCACACACCTAATGAGTTCCATGGGTGCTGCGTCCTCAGAGCAAACCAGAACTGGTCAAAAGTAAAACCTCTTCTATCCCTGAAACACTGCACCAACCATTTCACTCTGTGGATCTGCTTCTGTTGTCGACAGCTTGCTAATGTTGATATACTCTATCAGCCTTGGGCCACTCTATCTATTCCTCTTCTACAGCTCTTCTTAGCCTCCACAGCACTTGCAGAAGCATACTTCAACTGTATTTTGGTTGCCTTGGATGTTTTTTTAAGAGTCATCACCAAAAAATACAGGAAAAAAGAGATACCTTTGCTAGCTGGGTTTGTTAGTTGAGCACCAAGAGGCCTGCCAAGCACCATTACCAGCTCTAACAGCAAATCTCAAAAGCAAAACTGCTGTGGAAAGAATGATCTGCAGATGGGCAAATAGACTCCTCTGTGCCACAGCCAAAACCAAAACTTTGTAGTAAATTCAAGACTAGTATGTGCCACAGGAAGAGAACAGCTAAAATTAGACCTATCTGGGTAGGCGCTCATGCACACCCTGGGGACCTGCAATAGAAGGGGATCAAGATGTTTGAAGTCAAGCTCATGCTATAGAAGTCAGAGGAGCTGCACTGATTCTTGCTAATCTGACCTCAAAAAATTTCCCTCTTGGCAATAGAAGGGGATAGAGACGTTTGAAGTCAAGTTCATACTATAGAAGTCAGAGGAGCTGCACTGATTCTTGCTAATCTGACCCCAAAAAATTTCCCTCTTGGCTCTGAGTTAGGTGTTGAGTTCCCAGCCTGGACATATCAGTCAAGTGCATGAGGGATCTGTGAGAACTGTTTTTAGAGCCACCAGACCATTCTTTGGTTATGGCTGTTGTCCAGTGCTTCACATTAAGGTTGGAAGAAAAGGGGGTTAATCATAATGGAAGGAACTGCATTGGTGTTTGGAGATTGAGGTGTGATGTGTGGACAGTTCTTCTTCAAGTTAAGCTTTTGCGGTTTAAATTCAGCTGTTCTTCCTCTCGGTCCATCCATTACGCTTGGGAACTGCCGATACTTGAAGGCAAATCCTGTGAACTTCAGCAGAATTGTGGTGCCTCAACAAAAACTGCTAAAGCAGCCAAAAATCACTTGCAATTAACTTTGTCCTATAAAAAGCACAAGTGCATTGGTAAAAGTTAATCCTCAAATAGATAAACAATAGGGAAAAGAGGGAGGAAAAAAACCCCAACCAGCCCCCACAAGAGGACTCAAAAGCCGAACAAAAAATACAGCTTCAAGACTTCACTGCTTAATAGCGTCATCCATTTATCTTTGATACATTTCTTCTCTTCTCTTCACTATCTCAGATATCATCAGAGGGATAAAATCATTAGTGTGCTAATCTAGATAGCTGGAGTTCTAACACTGACCTAGGCTAATCTGCCTTTGCAATTTCAAGAACTATGTTTGACTCCTCTGAAAGTAACCTTAAATTGTAGTCTTGTAAGAATTCCAGAGCTGTATCCTTCACTCCTTCTCCTAATGAGGTTATGACCAAATGCTCATTATAATTGCTTTAGACTCCTTTTAATTTTCAAGCTTATTAATCATAAGAAGAGTTATTTAAAATTGCATAAATTAATCTTAGATTAAAAGCCCATCAAAGCCTCGAAACAATTAAGAATAAGTAGGATTTCCCTGGGGCAGCAAGTTTTATTTTAATAGTGTAGTCAGGTGGATATCAGAACATTGAAGTATGGTAGTGATTAATGTATGCAAAATTTAAATGAGAGTTTTTTAAATGGCAAATCTAAATCACATATTGACCTAACTGTAGGCTTTAACTGCATTGTCTGTCATATATTTAAACTGTTTAGTAATCAAGGTTTTAATTACAGCGTGTGTTAGGGAGGCCGCGCCACAAACAAAACTCGCCACTTCCCGGCACGCTGCGTGGAACTCTTCAGCAAGGCTGGGGCCGTGCTGTGAGCTGCAAGGAATGAGGAAAGAGAGCAGAAACTTCAAGGAGACTAATGATACTTGATTTTGCTTGTTGTGGATCTTGTTCTTGTCCCTGTTTCGTCTCTGCCCAGAAAACGCCACCGATGGATGTGGTTTTCTGGCCCTCCTTGCTGCCCGCCCCCCCGCCATCTTCCATGCTAATTGGTCCTTTCCACACTCTGAGCTGGCAGAAGCTACAGGTGATGTCCTCGTGGGGATGGGGGATTCTGTGGAGATGTGACTTTCTGGGTGCTGAGAAAGACTTGAGGGTCTTAGTGGGTGAAAAAATGGAGATTAGCCAACACTGAGTGCTGAGCAGAGTCAGTTGTGCCCTGGGCTGATCCCCAGCAGTGTGGGCAGCTGGTGGAGGGAGGGGATTCTGCCCCTCTGCTCCACTCTACTGAGACCCCCACCTGCAGTGCTGGGGCCAACTCTGGAGTCCTCAGCACAGCACAGACAGGGACCTGTTGGAGCAGAGCCAGAGAAGGCCACAGCAATGATGGGGAGGGCTAGAAGACCTCTACTGTGAGACCAGGCTGAAAGAGTTGGGCGCCAGCAAGATCTTCTGGTGGCCTTTCAGTACTTAAAGGGGCTGGTAAGAAAGCTGGGGACAGGCTTTTGAGCAGGGCCTGTTGTGACAGTACAAGAGGTGATGGTTTAAACTAAAAGAGGGAGATTCAGGCTGGAAATGAGATTTTTGACACTGAGGGTGATGAAACTCTGGCCCAGGTTTCCCAGAGAGGTGAGAGATGTGCCATCCCTGGACCCATTCCAGGTCAGTTTCTTTGGGGCTCTGAGCAACCTGCTCTGGTTGCAGCTGTCCCTGCTTACTGCAGCAGGTCAGACTAGATGACCTCTAAGGGTCCCTTTCCACCCAAACCAGTCTATAACTGTATGATTCTTTCGTCTGTGCCCTCCGTCCCCCTGTGCCACCCACAGCTTTGCAGGCTCCTGCAGATCTGCTGGTGCACTGTGCCTTTGGCCCCTGCTATGGGAAACTGCACTCCAGCAGCCAGCGGGGAAGAGGCTCTCGGGGATGCTGAATTCCTCACCAAGCGCAGCGAGAGGCAGTCCTTGCCCTCAATAGTCGCTGTTCTGAGGATAAGAACTGGGGGAGAGAACTGGGCCAGTAAACACTTGGTCCCAGATCAAACACAGCCATCCAAGTACATAGGAGAAGTTGGTACTTCACGGCTAGACTTGCTGTGAGCTGACGCCTGCAGTCCCACCACTGCGTGTGCCTCATGGAAGAGACAAGCAGGCTTCATTCAAGGTCAGGTTGGCCAAGGCTCTGAGCAACCTGCTCTGGTTGCAGATGTCCCTGCTCACTGCAGGAAGCTTGGACTAGATGACCTTTAAAGGCCCCTCCCAACCTAAGCCAGACTGTGATTCTCTGGTTTCTGGCAGAGAGCATCTCTCAAAGCAAGTGTTGATCTTGCTGGTGCAGCGTGACACGAGGGACCCACATTCCAGGCACACATGCTGGGCCTCCTGGTCACTGCTGTTTCAAGCACTTCAGGCACTAACTCTTTTCTTTAAAGGGTCACCTCCCACGGTCAAGACATCCTAAAACTGCAAAAAGAGATGCACCAGCCAGATCACACTTAAATAATGTCTTGCAGTCTTTTCACCCATGTGTATATTCTGTGTCTCCACAGATCAGCACAGGTGTTTAAAGCCCTCAGACTTTTTACCCCACCTAAAGCCTTAGACATGAGCGATGGAGGAAAGCCCCTGAGGAGGACTCTGACACCTTCTGTGCCTGTGAATTAACAGTATTTGGGGAGTCAGCAAGAGAGTATTGGCCTGAGGATTCCTCACTGCTATTCCTGGCTGTGGGAGCAGAAATGGGCCTTGTGGATAGCTGGCACAGATAATTAGAGCAGCATTTTGTTTGGCTTGTCCTTGGAGGCAGGAGCTCTAGATGTAAAATTCTCCACTACTGGAGGCAGTGGTAGTGTGATGAAATCTTCTCTATGCTGAGGTGACTAGAGTGGGACACAGGGTCAGTCTGGCAGTAATTTGGGTTACTCAGCACTTTGCCTTTCCAGGGGTCCTGGGAAGATAGTACAGCACCAGAGCTGAGATTAATGTTTGTCCTTTTGGAGGGCTGACTTGTGCTCTCACTAAACACATGAATGGGCAAGAACTTCCCCTCATGTTGATTACAAGAGCTGCAAATAGCACAGAACATATCTAGCAGTGGGAAAACTATCTGGGATGGTGACTGTGGTGGGCTGCTTTACAGCCAAGTCCTTATTTTCCAGAATCTCAGGGCTTGTGCTCCTTCAGCCAGCTAGGGATGAGTTGCCACCCAGGGTCTTCTGATTTAACATGTGCCCTGTGGCCATCAAAGAGAGCTCCTGCAGTGGAGGAAGGCATGGGACATCCCAGCTGATCCAGAAGTGTAAGAATTGTCATAATGCATATCCAGAAGCATAAGAACTGTCACAATTTTGGTCATGTTTTTCACTGAGTTACTTCAGGCCCAGGCTGAGGTTCTGACAAATGGCTCTCAGATGTGGTGGGGTGGAAATGGGTGTAGCAAGCAGACAGGTCCCAGGTGTCCTGCAGGCAGTGATGGGGCTATGCAAAGCTGAGTCAGAGGATGCTGACCCAGTACCTGAAGAGGGCCTACAAGAAAGCTGAGGAGGGACTTTTTACAAGGGCTTGTAGTGATAGGATATGGGGGAATGGATTGGACCTGGAAGAATAGAGATTTAGAGTGGAGAATAGGAAGAAATTCTTTCCAGTGAGCGTGGTGAGACACTGGAACAGGTTGCCCAGGGAGGCTGTGGATGCCCCCTGTGGATGCCAGGTTGGATGAGGCTTTGAGCACCCTGGTCTACTGAAAGGTATCTCTGCCCATGGCAGGGGGTTGGAACTAGATGATCACAGAATCACATAGATTGGAAGAGACCTCCAAGATCATCAAGTCCAACCAATCACCCAGCCCTAACTAATCAACTAGACCATGGCACTAAGTGCCTTATCCAGTCTTAAACACCTCCAGGGACGCTGACCCCACCACCTCCCTGAGCAGCCCATTCCAATGGGCAATCTCTCTTTCTGTGAAGAACTTCTTTCCAAGATCAAGCCTGCACAGCTTGAGACTGTGCCCTCTCTTTCTTTCTGTTGCTGATTGCCGGGGAGAAGAGACCAACCCCCACCTGGCTACAACCTCCCTTCAGGTCTGTAAGGCCCCTTCCCAAACCATTCTGTGATTCTATGATTTCATGCTCTTCCTCGATCTCGACTCCTACTGCCAGAGAAGCCTTGCCAGTGTTGTTAGGGATTCAGGAATGGCAGGGAAGGGGAGCAGGCTTCCTGGTTTTGTTCTGTTCTTAGAAGGTGCCCCAGTGCTCAGAGGTGCCACATTTCATGCAGGAAAAGCTCTGTGTGGCTGCATGTGACGTGCCACGAAGATGTTCCATGCTACAGAGCAGTGATGTGCCGTTTCTAACGTTGCCTAATGAACTGCTGCATTGTCTTCTCCCTTCCCCCCTTTAAAAAATGGCCTCAGAATCTTGTGTTAAGCAGAGAGTGAGCTTCCCTTAAAGCAGCCTGTAGCCATCAGTAATATTTATTTTCTCTATTTGTTTTAAGCCTGTGAAGACTGTGGTTTCCTCCATACTGTCCTGATGGAGCCCTGACCAGCAAGCGTGCAATGCCCCTAGCCCTAATGTGCCATTAATGATAGGTTAATGTAGAGTATAATGTTTTTTGGACTCTGGGTTCATTACACTTCTGAGTGCAAGGTCCTTCTGCCGAGCGCCCAAGGTCCCACTGCATTATATCATGCAATAAAAATACCCTTTTCATATCACAGGCTAATAAACTGTATTTGAAACGCTGTCTGAGGGTACCGCCACCGTCTCCATCGGCGCCGGCTGCAACAGTTGGGATC
The DNA here is from genome assembly GCF_014839835.1 of Dryobates pubescens. Taxonomy (NCBI): domain Eukaryota; kingdom Metazoa; phylum Chordata; class Aves; order Piciformes; family Picidae; genus Dryobates; species Dryobates pubescens. The sequence goes on from NC_071628.1 coordinate 9,049,948, forward strand.
TTTTTACTGTGGTTTTTGTTAGGCTGAGTTCAAGTTTGTAAAGGCAGGGCATTGTTTGGCTGTGCTCCTGTGTAATAAATCACAGAATGTTTTTGTCAGTTGGAAAGGGACAACAAAACACCACCGTGGCCGTTAAACCGTGTCCCCAGGTGCCATGGCCACAGGTTTCTTGAACACCTGCACAGGGGTGGTGAGTCCTGTGTCCAGTTCTGGGCCCCTCAGTTTAAGAAGGACATTGAGACACTTGAACGTGTCCAGAGAAGGGCAACAGGGCTGGGGAGAGGCCTTGAGCACAAGCCCTATGAGGAGAGGCTGAGGGAGCTGGGGTTGTTTAGCCTGGAGAAGAGGAGGCTCAGGGGAGACCTCATTGCTCTCTACAACTACCTGAAAGGTGGTTGTGGCCAGGAAGGGGTTGGTCTCTTCTCCCAGGCAACCAGCACCAGAACAAGAGGACACAGTCTCAAGCTGTGCCAGGGGAAGTTTAGGCTTGAGGTGAGGAGAAAGTTCTTCACTGAGAGAGTCTTTCATCATTGGAATGTGCTGCCCAGGGAGGTGGTGGAGTCCACATCCCTGGAGGTGTTCAAGAGGTGACTGGATGTGACACTTGGTGCCATGCTCTAGTCATGAAGTCTGTGGTGATAGGTTGGACTCGATGATCCTCGAGGTCTCTTCCACCCTTGCTGATACTGTGACTCCACCACCTCCCTTGGACAGCCTGTTGCAGGAAAGAATTTTTTCCTTATATCCAACCTAACCTTCCCCTGGCAAAGTTTCAGGCCAAAACAAGTAAGTTTTTATTGTGAGGCTGGGTTAAAGGGCCAATGAAACAGGCAGCTACTGACATTAGCCAGGATGGTGACATGCTACATTCCAAACCTGAAGTACTGGTCAGTCACCAATTCCTTTTTAGATCTGGAGGAGTGACAGGGTGGTGATTCCTGGCACAGAGAAGAGTGTGGCCAACAGGTAAGGCAGGTTCTCCTCCCCCTCTATTTTACACTAGTGAGTCCAATGGAGGCTATGAGATTGGTTAAGGGACTGGAACATCTGTCTGATGAGGAAAGGTTGAGACACCTGAGGCTGTTTAGTTTGGAGAAGACTTAAAAGAGATATTAGTAATATGAATATCTGAAAGGTGGGGGACAAGAAAGCAGCACCCAGGCTCTTTGCAGTGGTGCTCTGAGATAGGACCAGGGACAGTGGATACAAACTGGAACACAGAAAGTTCCACCTCAATGTGAGGAAAAACTTTTTTGCTGTGTGGGTGCTGGAGTACTGCAGCAGGCTGCCCAGGGAGGTTGTAGAGTCTCCTTCTATAGAGACTTTCAAGACCTGTCTGGGTGCATTCCTGTGTGACCTGCCCTAGGTGATCCTACTTTGGCAGTGGGGTTGGACTGGATGATCTGAAGAGGTCCCTTCTGACCCCCTCCATTCTCTGATTCTATGATTCCCTGGACCTGTGTGTGGGAGGCAGCATAAACTTTTACATCTGTATTACACTAAATAGCTAAAAGGGTTCAGGTAGCCAAGATCTGGGGCTGTGAGTGATGCACAGACCTTGTGTTAAGGCTGTGTCCAAGAGGACTTTCATCTCCCCTGGGCATCTCACCATCATTCCTACCTCAGTGCTGGTGAGCAGATCCAGAGCAGAGCTGCATGTGGTGCTGGAAAGGGCCCATGGGTCTGCAGTCCTACCAAGGATGCAATGCAGAGTCTGTTTTAATAAGCTCTGGCTGGGTTCTTACCAGAAATGAAGATTCCTCAGGCTGGAGGAGAAGACCACGAAAGCAAAATGTTGAATTTTATGGCTAGGTTAAATTAGTGAACTTTTACCCTTGAATAATGGCAATTTAATTGACTGGGCTAAATGATTGATGGTTTGTGAGCACTGAGTTTGAATTAGCAGGGCTGCATGTGCAGGGGAGGGCACTGCCCTTTTAATTTCATGTCAGATATTTAAATCATTTACATCACCCTCTGCAGGGTACTCCCCTTGGAAAAGAGTTAACCTGTCTGGTGGGACAGTGCAACGTGAGCAGTGTAGCCTTTATCAGGAGAACAAGATGAGACAAGTTCATTTTAAAAGCCTGGTTTGTCATTGTTTATCTCACTTTCAGAGTTGACAGACAAAATTAGGCTGCCTGACACTCACTCCAGGGCTATCCCTGGGCCTGTCCTGCCTGACCTTTTCAGCTCCCAGCTGTTGTGTGCTTGCTGGCTCACAAGGAAAGCAGTGCACAAGGAGTGGTGGCTTTTCAATGTCTTTTTCTGCTGCTTGAGCCTGCTGGATGGAGTGCTGGCCAGGTATTTTCAAGGCTGAGTATTTCAAAATCACAGAATCCCAGCATGGTGGGGATTGGAAAGGACCTCTGGAGATCATCCAGTCCAACCTCTGTTCTAAAGCAGGAGCACCCACAGCAGCTTGCCCAGGCTCACAATGGCCACATGGGTTTGGAATCTCCCCAGAGAAAGATACTCAACCTCCCTGGGCAGCCTGCTCCAGGGCTCCAGCACCCTCACACCAAAGAATTTTCTCCTCATCTTCAGATGGAGCCTCCTAGGTGCCAATTTGTAACCTTTACCTCTTGTCCTGTCACTGGGCACCGCTGACAAGAATCTGGCTCCATCCTCTTGCCCTCCACTCTTTAGCTCTTGCTGAATATTTAGAAGATGCCCTCTCAGGCTGCTCCTCTCCAGGCTCAACAGCCCCAGGGCTCTCAGCCTTTCCTCCTCACAGAGATGCCCCAGGCCCCTCAGCATCTTTACAGCCTCCACTGGACTCTCCAGTAGTTCCCTGTCTCTCTTGAACTGAGGATCCTACAACTGGACCAAATACTCCAGATGTGGCCTCAGCAGGAGAAAGTAGAAGGGGAGGAGAACCTCCTCACTAGCAATATAATCTAACCCTTGGGAAATCTGAGGAGTCATATTCCTAGGGAGAAAAGTGAGCATGTGAAACCCCAGGGTTTGGTGGAATCGCCTCACAAAACAAAGCAAACATGGCCAGCAGCATGGCTGGATGGTGTTTGCATCCTGGCAGAGCCTGCAGTTTCCCTCTGTGGGTTGTGAGGAGCATAAATGCAAGGATATATCCTGGGTGTGAGACATCTTCCTCTGCGGGGAGCCTCTCCATCGTAAAGGAGATTCATGGGAGGAGCGGCCTGGCTTTAATAGCTGCCTTTTAATTGCCCCAATGCATCTGCTCTTCCTTGTCTGGGGGCTCTGCCTTGTTTTTCCCTAGTTCTCACTCGTGTCCTTGACTGGTTTTTTGTTTTAGAGACAAAACAGCTACTTCTGTGCCATCTTGTTCATAATAAGCCTTTCACAGAATCCCACCATCCCAGCATGGTGGATGTCGGAAGGGACCCCTTGAGATCATCCAGTCCAACCCACTGCTGAGGCAGGGGCACCTGCAGCAAGTTGCCCAGGACTGCAGTATCCAGGTGGGTTTGGAATCTCTGCAGAGAAGGAGCCTCCACAACCTCTTTTTGGGCAACACAGCTGGAACCTCTTGAGTGCCAGTTTGTGCCCATTGCCCACTGAAAAGAGTCTGACCCATCCTCTCGCCCCCCACCCTTTAGCTCTTGCTGGTCCAGGCCTTGACAACCCTTCCACTGAAGAAGGACTCTCAAGATCTCAGACTTCTCCCTGAGAAGTTCTGGCTGAGATTTCCAGCCATCCCAAAGAGCTGAAGCCAAAGCCCCTCACTCTTCCTCCGTAACTCCTGTAGCTAATGATGTATTTGATTCCTGTGGCTCCCACCTTTGCCGGCCCTGGCCCGTGGGATTTTTTATTGCCTGGAGCCGATGCCGTGAGGATTTGCTGTGCTCTGTTTAGCCTGGGGCTGCTTCATTGCTCCACTCAGTGCCACCCTCACCCAGTCACCCACCAGCCTTGCAGGCCCCGCGTCAGCCCCGTGCTGGCTCGCTCTCGGTGTGCCGCTTGCCGTCATTCGCCGCTGCGCCGGGCCGCCTGCGCTGGCAATTCACACCACTACGTCACCCTCCCCAAAGGCTCCTCAGCAGATCTGCTCTGATTCCTGTCAGGCATTGTTTGCAAGAGCTATGAAGTTTAGTGTTGCAAAAAGTGAGCTGCTTCTGAGTGATTTGGAGTGGGGGTTTTCATCATCCGTGATGGTTTCTCCTGGCGATTGCTTTCTCTCAGTCATTTCTGTAATTGCGGTACTTGGGTTCCTGTGGATTTTTATACTTCATTTGAGATTCATCTGAAGATGGCATGTTCCCATCTCTAGGAATGTGGCCAGATTGAGGCATGAGCTGCTGAAGCCAGATGCTGAAATTGCAGGCCATATATTTCTTTCATCCTGAGCTGCTGTTTTGATTTTCCGAGGTGGCTAAGACACAGTCTTCCAGCACCTGCAGCTGCTGTTTCATTCATGACCAGGGATATTTTGTAGTTGCCCCTCTTTCCATCATACTTAATTCCCACAGGAGCTTCTCATGGAGACCTGTCTATTTTCATTTCTTTATCAGCTGATCCACAGTGTGCTCAGAAGGCAGCTAAGAAGGCCACCAGCATCTTGGCCTATGTCAGGAACAGCATGGCCAGCAGGAGTAGGGAAGTGATTGTAGCCCTGTAGTGGGCACTGGTGAGGCCACACCTCAGATCCTGGCTTCAGGTTTGGGCCCCTCACTACCAGGACATTGAGGAGCTGGAGCATGTCCAAAGCAGAGCAACAGAGCTGGTGAGTGGTCTGGAGCACAAGTCTTACACGGATAATATGGATCCAAGAAGGAGTTCACTGGTTCAGTTCACTGGTTTGTTGTGTCTTCTGTGACCCTGACCAGAGGGTGTTTCAATGTGGTTAAAAAAACAAAGAAACACAACTTTAAAACCCCAAATGTTGGGGGGGTTGCACAGGGAGGTTGTGTTATCTTGGCTAACTCTGCCTTTTCCCCTTCCCAGGGCCACCCCTTCATCGTGCAGTACAACGATGGGAATGCTGAGGTGGTGTCCATGTGGGTGTGCAGGATGCTTGAGGAACGGCGCTCAACCCAAGGACCACAGTGAGCTGGGCTGGCTCACAGCAGCCCACAAAGCAGCAGCTCCCCCTGGACTGGCAGCACCAGCCCCACACTTTGGACTCCTGGTCTCTCCAGATCGTATTTTTACTTCAACAAAACCATTTTCCAAGAAGCATCAACAAAATCTTTCAGGATATTGGTTGCTGCTTTTCCCCTCACTACCACATTACGGAATCTTCTGCCCACCTTTTGTTGCTGAGCAATTTAATGTCCTCAGATTATCTCCAGTTAAACTGTACACAGCCTTAAAGCAAGTATTTTATAGCTCTATTTTTTTGGTTATTGAATGTATTGTATATTTCCTGCCTCCAGAGTATTTTTTAACTGTTAGGTCTTTTGCTATTCTACAGATGACACAGAAGATTTGGTAAGGAGTTGTTGGCAAGTTGGCCCGCTCAAAGGTGGGTCTTTAAGTGCAGACAGCCAGAAAATGCTGAGTTTAAAGGTGAAACAAAACCAACCACCACACTGTTGTGTGCCAGGAGCCTCCATGCTCAAGCAGTGCAGGCTGACCCGTGAATACAGAAGGGTTCTGCAGGAATAGGGCTGGGATCAGCACTGGCGAGGCCACACCTTGAATACTGGGTTCAGTTTTGGGCCCCTCACTCCAAGAAGAACATTAAGGTCCTGGAGCAGGTCCAGAGAAGGGCAGTGAAGCTGATGAAGGGTCTAGAGCACAAGTCTTGTGAGGAGTAGCTGAGGGACCTGGGATTGTTCAGCCTAGAGAAAAGGAGATTTGAGGGGAGACCTTCTGGCTCTCTACAACTCACTGAAAGGGGGTTGGAGCCAGGTGGGGGTCAGGCTTTTCTCCCAAGGAACAAGTGAGGGGACAAGAGGAAAGAGCCTCAAGTAGCCCCAGGGGAGGTCTAGGTTGGACATGAGGAACAATTTCTTACCCCTGAGACTTGTCAAGGCCTGGTCCAGGCTGCCCAGGGCAGTGGTGGAGTCACCATCCCTGGAGGGGTTTAAAGCCATGGAGATGTGGTGCTGAGGGATGTGGTTTGGTGGTGATCTGGCAGTGATGGGTTAAGAGTTGGACTCAATGATCTTAAAGGTCTCTTCCAACCAAAATGATTCTGAGCTTTTAAGGTTTTGCTGAGGTGGAAGGAGGTGAAGTGAAAGAGGACAGTGCTGTCCCAGAAGTAGGGGTGCTGCAGGGTGAGTATGAGCCAGAACTGAAATGGACTGTTGGCTTCTGACCACAAAGAGAGAGCAGCCCTGTGCACAGGGAGCTGGCAAACAGCAGCTACACAGAGGGATGAGGTTCTGCTCATGCCACACCTGGAAACTGAGGACCACAACACAAGCTTACGCAGCACCTCACAAGCTTGTGGGGGAGCAGAGCCTGCTCAGAGAGGCCCAAGCCAAGCTGTGCTCTCATGGGGCAGAGAACAGGCTGCAGGACTTTAATTATCACAGCAATGCATGGCTTGCTTGGAAGCATCTTGCTTTTCCCAGTTCTACCTTGATTCTGATGTTGGAGTTGCTGCAGGATGGGTGCAGCTGAGCCACGCCAAGGCTTCCAGGGTCGCTGTCACCACGGAGGAATGAATGCTGCAAGGTCCCTGTTGAGTGGTTGCTACTCCTGCCATTTCTGTGCACTTCTGCACCACAGACTGACACAGACTTGATCAGTCCTTGGGTTAAGATGTGGATGAAAACCCACAGAAGAGAGGAGAAGGGTGAAAGGGCAAGGCTGGAGTGTGTGACAAGGGTGGAGGAGGAGGTTGGGGCTTCTGTTTGATTGTCTTTGCATTAGAAATAAACTTTTGCTAATGAAACACCCAACACAGCTCAGGTGGTTTGTTACATACCAGCAGCTTAAGAAAAAAATAACAGCAAACAAAACACAATTTGGTGAAAAATTCCTCCTGAACCACTGCAAATCCAAAATGTTCTTCTGGAAGCAGGCTGGAAAAGACTTTGTTTCCTTCCTTGGAGGGATCGTTTGTCTTCTTTTGAAGTACAGAGGTTGCAGGCATGAACTTATAGACTAAAGTTTGTCTTAATTGCTCTGATGTCACAACCTCCCTGGCAGATAACAGTGCAATGAATGAGTCAACAGCCCTCATACCTCCAGGTCCTGTTTCTAAAGTGAGACAAATTCCTTCCCTGTGAGCCAGCCAGACTGTAGGCAGCTCTTCCATTTATTTATCTCCAGCAGCTTGCGTTAGCTTGCTCTGGCTAAAAAGTCTCTCCCCTGGATTTAGTTAAAAAGTCAGTAAAGCAGAATCACAGAATGGCAGGGCTTGGAGGGGACCTCTGGAGATCATCTAATCCAACCCTTCTGCTAGAGAAGGTTCACCTAGAGCAGGTTGCACAGGATGGTGTCCAGGGGGATGTTGAGTAACTCCAGAGATGGAGACTCCACCACCCCTCTGGGCAGCCTGCTCCAGTGCTCTACCACCCTCAGTGTCAAGAACTTCCTCCTCAGGGTTAGATGGAACTTCCTGTGTTCAGGTTTGTGCCCACTCCCTCTTGTCCTGACAGTGGGCACCAATGAACAAAACCTGGTCCCATCTTCCCTGGCCCCCAACCTTGAAGTATTTGTTAGCATTGAGATTCCCCTCTCAGTCTTCCCTTCTCTGAGCTAAAAAGCCCCAAATTCCTCAGCTTTTCTTCATAAAACTAAGGCTTTCCACCTCATTTTACCTGGCAGAGAGGTTAGGAGGGGAAGACATCACCCTGAGGCTGTGTAGGACACCAGCTGATGGGGAGGTGACAAATCTGGCTAAGGGGCTGGCAGTGTCATCACTGGCACATGGATCAACCCTGCTTTCTTCACTGGTACACTCAATCCAGCAATCAAGGGCCAGCTTTGGGGCCTTTGGGGTCTTTCCTTCCCCAAGTCCTTAAATCTGGTGTGGAGAAGAGGAGGATAAGCAACCAGAGATTCTGCTGGTGGCACTTTTTCTGCCCCACTGCATTCCCAATGCTGAGTTAGCACCATTTGAGGGAAGATTAGGGCTGGATGAGAGGGTGGAGTGGGCTGGTTGGAGAAAACACTGCTTTTCCCCCATCCTGAGTGGCAGAGTCTCCCCAGATTGCCACCTCCTGCCTTGGAGATGGTGGTTCTGTGTGGTGAGTCCCCATGGGACCAATGCTGCATTGGGAGCTACTGGGGTTCTCCCAGCACAGCACCTCATTCTCCTTCCAACCCACATCCTGGCCCTGTGTGCAAACCTCTGGTGCCCACAGAGCTCATTTCAAGTATTTCAGCCCAATTCTCACCACCACCAATCAGCAGCAAGGGGCAAAAGCATGGGGAAGGGGGGAAGGCACTAAAATTGGGCCGAGATTTGAGCAGATTGGGCTCCACTGGGTATCCCCCACCCTCATCCAGCAGCTCCCTGGGCTTAGTGTCTATGGAGTAGGGACAGCAATGAGCAGCAGTGGGTTGGTGTCAACTAGGAAATCACTGGAAACAGCTTTGCTTGATCCTTTTGACTGCCAAGAGCATTAGGTCCCCTTTCCTAATGAGTGTGGGAGAGGTGTTTGTGTTTTCCTGCCTCACAGAGCTCTCTGGCCCTGCAGGGAACGTTTACCTGGAGGCATCAATAGAAAAAGGATGGACCACAGGGACCCTCTGGAGGCCTCTGCCATGCAGGAAGCATGCAAAGTAAAACCTGGAAATTTGGATCTTAGCTGGAAAAACAAATCCCTAATCTCACAAGGAGCAAACTCCACTGATGGAGAGCTCTGGGAGCCCACTGTTTGGTGACTGAGGGACTGCAGGGGGTGATGCCACGAGGGGGGACACAAGGCTTGCTCAGCTCTCTGGCTCTGATTGTGCTCTCTCAACTCAGAGCTGCCTCTGGGCAGGACAGTCCAGGGAGGCCATCAGCATCCAGCCGCACAGGAGATCCACCTAGGACCTCCCAGGAAGCTTGCAGCCTCGGTGAGTAAGGAAAAGGAGGGAGAAGGCAGGTCAGGGGGCTGCAGGAGCTGAGACTCTCCTCAGCTCAGAGAGAAGCCATCAGTGACTTTTCCACACCCTTGGTTTCTTTGTGCAGGGAATGGGAGCAGCAAATTCTTCACTTTCACAGGAATTTAGAATCATTGTGGTTGGAAAAGACCTTTAAGATCATCAGGTCCAACCATTTGAAGCAGGAGGCCATTTCACTGCTCCCTATGAAAGACTTCAATGCTGATGGGGACAAAGCATCTTTGTGCAGAGGCTCTTCTTCCTGTTCCCATTAAGATGCTCAACTAGAAGAGGTAAACACCTAAGAGAGCCTTGGGGGATAAAATGCCCCCTAAGGAAACCTGTCTTTGCTCAGCTGCCAGGTGTCAGCCCATGCAGACCTGGGTTGAGTTAACACATCACAGCTTCACAGCTGACCCCAGTTCTTGGAGAGCTGCAGAAGAAGCAGTTCTGGCCCTTGAGCTTCTCCAGAACATGCTCAGGAGACTCTCTTCAGCCATGTGAGGTTATTTGTGGGTGGCTCCTGTCCCACACATCCCAGTCTCTGCCCCACTGCTGTCGAAGGGCTGCCCCCTGTCCTGCAGGGCACTAAGTAGGAAACAGCCTGGGGCATGGTGTCCCTGTGGTGAGAGCTCCTGGGGGAGCAGAGGACCTCTCTGATGTGATGGAGGAGACACAGCCCGTTCCATGATGGTGAGATCTGGAGCTTCAGCAGTTATTTTGGAGTAAGCCATCTTCAGCTTTCCTTGGGGGATCCCTCAGGATGGAGGAAGGTGGGGGACTAGGAAGGGGCGCACAGTCACCATGGGGTAGAAACCCAGAGAGATGGAGGGGTCCATCCCCTGACCTCATCTGGCTCCTCCAGCTCTCCAGACCTGCCCAGCCTGGTCTGGGGAAGCCTAAAAGGGGGTGGGGGTTTAAAAAAAAATCTGTAACTATTGAAGTATTTTGGTCACGTTGAATAAATGGAAGGCTGTGCTTGAAGAAAAGCCAAGCTGAGATGTCTGTGCCTTGGAAGCTGCAGCAGGGAGGCTGCTGAGGAGCTGGGCTGACCCAGGGCTGCTTTACCTTCACAAAAGGGTCTGGCCATAAACTACAAGTGTGCACTAAGGAGAGGATTTATAGATTGAGCCTTACCAGCTCCTGGAGCAGCTCCTGCTCCACCAGTTCCCCGCTGTGGCTGCTCTCGCCGCCGAGTCCTGCTGTGAAAGTTCAAGGTTTATATGGAGCTGGGCAGCCTGCAAGATGTTTAATGGCAAATGGATGTCTGGGGCTTTGCAGGCATGAGGAGAAAAACTTCTCGGCAGCCACAAGCTCCACCATCCTGGAGGGCTAAAGTGCCCAGCTCTCCCCAGCACAGCCTGGCAGGAATTGCTGCCCCCAGCTCATCCTACTCCATCTCCATGAAGATGCTGGTTGAACTTAATCAATAAAGTCATGTCCATTGATTGTGGGCACTGTGGTGCTCCACGGCTGCTCTGAGAGATCAGGCAGATTTAGAGTGGGCAGGGAGGGCTTGGGTGGAAAGGGGAGCGGGGAGCCAGCACTGCTGTGGGAGGCAAAGGGGACAGGGGACAAGGTGGCAGCAAGAGGCGGATTGGGTAGTGGGGAACGTGAGGTATATTGAGGGGTGCAGGTGGGGGAGGGCCAAGATGTGTGCTGTGGGGACAGATGGTGCATGGTGGGACCTGGTGAGAGAGCCAGGGAACGCTGACATAGGGTGTGGAAGGGCACAGTGGGAGAGCTGGGGTGCATAAGCTGGGGGGAGTCTAGGGGGAGAACTGGGGTGTATAGATGGGGGGTTGCACAGTGGGGAAGTGGAGTGCATAGATGGATGGGGTGCAGGATGGGAAAGCTGGGGTTCACAGAGGCGGGTGTATTGCAGTGAGGGGCAGGCATGCGCATGCACTGCGAGGGCACCCCAAGAGGACCTCAAGGGATCCCTGGGGGGTCTCAGGGCAGGAAATCCTTTCCCCCACCACCTCGCCCTGCCCCTGCCCACCCTCCATGGAAGCTCAGCAGGCTGGGTCAGGCAGCGTGTGCCCAGCCTGCAGAGAAGCCACCACCCCACTCCCTTTGTCAATGTCCAGTAATTAAAATGTCACCGTTTAATTTTCAGGCCTCTCGGAGCAATCTTTTCCTAATAAAGAGTCTAATCGAAACACTTCTTCCTCCCCCCACCCCTCCCTCTTCCTCCTCCTCCTCCTCCTCCTCCCCGGGAAGGGCTGCAGCAGAGGCAGTGCAGGCGCAGAGGATCGATAGAGAGAAGCCCGGATTGATCGGCCTCTAAAATTAAATTTATTGGGGTCATGGTTTTATATGGTGCTGATACAACTGTTAAATGGGGAACATTCATTTCCAATAGGAGCCGTTTATTAAACTTCCACTGAATTAGACCAACGTGATTTATGTGGCAATCTCAGCACAGCCCTCCAGGAGAGAGGGGCCCTTTTGCTGCGCCCCCCCCCCCCCCCAAGCCTGATTATTTATTTATACACCCGTGACACGGCTTCTTAAGTTTTAACCTAAATTATCTGCCGGCCTTGTTTCCAGCGGCACCGGCCTGGGGTGCAGGGGCTTGGGATGGGTAGGCGGTGGTGGGTTCCCTTGGGATGGGTAGGTGGTGGTGAATGGGTAGGGGCGGGGAGTGTCCCGTCGGGGCGAACAGCTCTGCCCGACAACTGCAGGTCCTCCGGGATGATGCTCCGGGATGTTTCGGGATGCTCTGAGATGCTCTTGGCTCCTCTGCACCCTTCCGGAATGCTCGAGATGCTTAGGGATGCTCTAGGTTCCACCGCATCCCTTCGCTGTTCTCCGCACCCCACCCCACCCCCGGCTCCTCCGCGATCCTCTGGGTTCCTTCTCACCCCTCCGCGCTGCTCCAGGCTCCTCCACACCCCTCCGCGATCCTCCCGTCCCCTCCGTGTCCCTTCCGCGGCCGCGCAGCCCCAGAACGGTTCATTCGGTAGCTCCCCCCGGGGTAATGGGGGGGTGGGCTTGAAGGGGGTGGGGGTGGGGGTGGGCGGCTGTGGATCCCGCAAACGTCCCGGCTCTCACATGCGGCGATCGTTGAGCGTTAATTAGAAATTCATTACAATTAAAAGCCGCGCGCACACGCCTTAATTACATCTGATTTTTTAATTCCGAATCCGTGTTTACACAGTAAGCGAGACGTACCTCCTGATTATCCCCAATACTCTTTATACTGTACTAATTATGTAAATTAAACCTAATTAACTGACAAAAACTGCAGTCAATTCAACTGTTAAAAGCTGAGAGGATGCGGGAAGAGAGGGCCGGTTCGCGGTGCAGTCGGTACTCGCCCCGGGGTTCCGCGGTACCACTCCCGCCGTCGGGGAGAACCGGGCACACCGGGGGCACCGGCATAGCCCGGCCCGGCGAAGGGCACGGTAGAGAGGACTGGGGTGAGGGTCTCGGTGCTGAGTTGCATCCTTACAGTGCTTCCACACCACCACATTCCCGAGGAGCCGGGAAAGGGAATTTTGGGGGTGGGGGGAGACACACCGGTTCCTGGTGCTTCGCATCCCGCCGGTTCCGCAGCCGCTGTGAGTATTTAACGGGTTGGGATCAGCCCATTAAATGCCGTTAAATGCTCCGAAAGGGGCAGTGGGGGTTTTGTGTGTCCCCACTCAGCCGCTACACCGGCTTTAGCACGGGAGGGGCAGATCAATAATTAAAAGGCGAGGGATAATTAGCGGTGATCATTACGTGAAGGCCTCGCCGCAAGGCTCGGCCGGTAGTACCCCGGCTCCCTGGTTCCCGTGTCCTATTTCCCCTCCCCAAGACTTCGATGGGACGGTCCCAGGCTGGGGGGAACTGAGGCCACTTTCCTGCGTGGGTCCGTGAACTGGTTAAACCGGGAAGCACGGAGATGATGGATGGTTCCGCACCTGCGTTACTCTCCGCGCCCGTTCAGCCGCATCTTCCCGTGACGGGGAGAGGAGGGTGGGAGGGGTGGAGGAAAGGAGGGGATGGAGAAGGGGACTGGGGCGGGGGGGGACACACAAAAGTGATAGCTGGGGGCGATCCGCGCCGTTATTAACTTCTGTTTGATCAGTGTAATTGCGCCGATCGCGGCCGGACGCGATGATTAATTACAGTTTAATTAATGTGGCCGTGACGAAGGTTCCATGCAGGAACCCAACCAGGCCAGCGGACGCGGTTATTGGGCCCCCACCACGGCGACAAAACCGGTGCACACTGGAGCGGAGGGAAGACACACCCGCCCCGCTCCGGGGTCCGCCGGTCCTGTCGCCGTGGCGGGGTCCCCCGTGAGGAACGAAAAAACACGGCTAACCCGCCCCCAACCCTTTCCTCCGGGCGATTTCGTTGCCATCCCTATGTATGTGCCCCCCGTCTCACCCCTATTGCTTCTCCCTCCCCGAGAACGCGCATCCCGGTGTGGCGAATAGTGCACGGTAACAACGCACCCCCAATTTCGTTAAAACCTCTCAACCAGCCGCCCTGGGGGCTCCCTTTTTCGTTACCTCCTTTTCCCTCTTAAACTTTCCAACGAGCATCGTTCCCCAGCCCCCCCGGAAAAAAAAAAAGAAAGAACCTTAACGCCCCCTAATCTCTCCCCAGTGATTCCCACACCGCGATGGGGAGGGGGGGCGGGATGCGGAGGGGTGCGGAGCCCCTCGCAAAGTGCAACCCGGGGTTGATCCTTGCTCTTACCTCAGGTGGGTCCCTGCTCGGTAACGGTACACCCCCTTCTCGCCCCCCCAGACCAACCCCCCCTTTCTTTTTCCCAAACTCCCCTCCCTTTTCTTTCCCTCCCCGTTCTGCCGTTGCCTTAAAGCCGCGCCGTGATTGACTGGAGCGCGTCGGTGATTGACGGCGGCGGGGTCCCGGCGGCCGTTAATGTAAATATGCTGGTGCTAAGTGGGTGTGTCTTCCCGTTATTTTAGCTGTCACCGGATCAATGTGCAACGTCTCCCAAGTACGGATCCGGATCCTCCCTCGGTAACGCGCGGCTTGGTCATTCGCTCTTGTTGCATTTCAACCGGGAAGACGCGGCTGCCGTTACCGGGCGCTGGCAACGAAGGCGTCGGGTGAAGGGTACGGACTCTGCCCACCTGCCTCTGAATCCCGGTGGGTTGCCCACGGGGAAAGGGGCTGGTGGGGACGGACCACCCCCCATCCCCCATAACCCATCCCCGGAGCTGATGGCGGCCCCGGTACCGGGCTGCGGGCCCTAACCCCGAGGAAAGCCTGCACGTCCAGCCGGCCTCCTGGCGCGGTAAGTGGGAACGGGAGGAGGATGGAGGGGATGGGGATAGAGGGGAGGGGATGATCGAGGCGCATTTTCGGGATAAGCTCCCCGTTATTTTGTGTAATTACCACGGAAGCGGCTTATCACCGGGAGCCCCCCCTCACCGCTAAGCCAATTTGCCCGGCTCGCTGCTGCCCTTCTGCTGCGGGTCCTGCCCGCCCCGGCCCCTCTAATCCGCCCGCTCCTAATCGCCTACCAGCGACACGACAAAAGGGCTCCCGGCCGACCGCGCCCGACAACGGGCACCGAAAGGCAAGTTTCTCCTGGCCCGGCCCCAGGTTCGGTCCCCCCACCCCGGCCTCGCCGCTCCGGGACGCGCCGGTCGTATCCTCCGGTGCGTTTCGTTGAAGCCCGCCTGGGGCTCGTCGCAACCGGAGGTCCGGCACGGCTCGGCGAGCCGGCACAAAGGGAAAGGACGCGGCACCTCCCGGTGTCAGCCCCCCGCACCTTCCCGGGACGTCCTTGTCCCGAGGCCGCCCAGCTCCGGATCGGCCGATGCGGTGGGGCTCGGTACCGGCGGCCGCGGCGGGGAGGGATGCGCAACGGCTCCGACAAATCTCTCCGGCCGGAGTGGTCCTGCGGCATCGCTGGGGGTTGTGGGGTGGGGGTAATGGTTGGCTCCCTGCCGGGATTGGCAAGCGGAGACCAGCCGGGCCCCGGGAACGGCGGCGGGGTTCTGGGAAGGCTTCTAACCCGCGTCTTTCCCCGATTTTGTTTTTGCAGGGGCGTTTTGGGGGGGAATGGAGGCGATCGCCAGTCAGATGGGAAATGGGAGAGATGCAAGCTCCTCCCCAAATTCAAAGCAAGAGCTGCAGCCCTACCAGGGCTCCAATACCCTCAAGCCCAACCAAGTGGGTGAGACCTCTCTGTACGGCGTGCCCATCGTGTCCCTGGTCATCGACGGGCAGGAGCGGCTGTGCCTGGCGCAGATCTCCAACACACTGCTCAAGAACTACAGCTACAATGAGATCCACAACCGGCGGGTGGCCCTGGGCATCACCTGCGTGCAGTGCACCCCGGTGCAGCTGGAGATCCTCCGGCGGGCCGGGGCCATGCCCATTTCCTCCCGCCGCTGCGGCATGATCACCAAACGGGAGGCGGAGCGGCTGTGCAAGTCCTTTCTGGGCGAGCACAAACCCCCCAAACTGCCCGAGAACTTCGCTTTCGACGTGGTGCACGAATGCGCTTGGGGCTCCCGGGGCAGCTTCATCCCGGCCCGGTACAACAGCTCCCGAGCCAAGTGCATCAAGTGCAGCTACTGCAGCATGTACTTCTCCCCCAACAAGTTCATCTTCCACTCCCACCGCACCCCGGACTCCAAATACACCCAACCTGACGCCGCCAACTTCAACTCCTGGCGCCGTCACCTCAAGCTCAGCGACAAAACAGCCACCGAGGAGCTGTCCCACGCCTGGGAGGATGTCAAGGCCATGTTCAACGGTGGCACCCGCAAGCGGACCTTCTCCCTGCAAGGGGCGGCCGCCGGCGGGCCCGGGGCCGGCTCTCCGGCCGCCAAAACCTCTCTGCACCCTCCTCCTCCCGCCGGGCCAGAGCTGGCCCCGGCTCACAAAAGCCTCCGTTGCAGCGGGCAGGAGCCGGCGGGCGAGCGGGGGGCCTTGGGGCTACCGGCGGCTCACGGCGGGGCGACGGGCGGGCACGGTGGGGCGGGCGCGGTGCGCAGTTACCCGGTGATTCCAGTGCCCAGCAAAGGCTTCGGGATGCTGCAGAAGCTGCCACCACCTCTTTTCCCTCATCCTTACGGTTTTCCCGCCGCCGCTTTCGGACTATGCCCCAAAAAGCAGGAGGACGCGCTGGGGGGTGCGGGAGGCGGTGAGGCGGGCAAGGGTGGTGCGTTACCGCCCGGCATGTTTTGGGGACCCCCCCATCCACACCCGCACCAACCGACCCAACCTCCCCACCAGCCCGGAGCCACCAAGGACACAGGGGTCTACCCGTCCTTCCCCGTCTTCTGGCCGGCCGCCGGCAGCCTGCCCGTGCCGCCCTACCCGGCGCAGAGCCAGGCCAAGGCGGCGGCCACGGCCGTGGTGGTGGCGGCGGCGGCAGCGGCGGCAGCTGCGGCCGCGGAACCGCCCGGTTTGTCGGGCCGGCACGGAGAGCTGGAGGGCTCGGAGCCGTCGGGGAGCGGGAGGAGCAGCGCTACTCCCCAGGAGGGAGCCGGGCCGGAGGGAGAGCGTTGTCCCAGCGCCTTATCCCGGGCGGCGGGTGAAGAGGAGCGCTCCGGGGATGAAGCGCTGCTCCCCCCACTGCCCCTGCCCAGAAAGGGCAACTACCTCTCCGCTTTCCGTCCGGTGGTGAAGGACGCCGAGAGCATCGCCAAGCTCTACGGAACCCGGGAGGCGTACGGCGGCGCCGGCCCCCGCGGCCCCGGTTATCTCTCCCCGGACTTCCTCAGCGAGGGCAGCTCCAGCTACCGGTCGCTCTCACCCGGGGGGGACACGGCCGAGGAGCCAGAAGTGGATGTGGAGTCCAACCGCTTCCCGGAAGATGAAGAAGAGGATGCTGCCCCCGCCGCTGCCCCTGCCGAGGGACGGGAGCCGCCGCCGCCCCGGCTGCTGGACGGTACCGAGGAGCCCCCGCCGCCCTCCGCGTCCGATGGACCCGAGGAGAAGGGGGGCGAGCCAGCGGTGCAGGAGGGAGGGCAGAACCCCGACGGTAGCCCAGAGCGGAGCAGCAGCAGGGGAGCCTACGAGGTACCGGGGCGAGGGATAAGGGGGCTCTGCCCTCGGGGGGTAGGTCCACGGTGGGGGGGTTTATTGGCTCGGCTTTTGTAGGTGTATGCGCCGGAGAGGGGGGAGCACCTGCAGCCATTGAAGACCACGGCCTCGCTGGGACCCCCGCTCCCGTTCCTGTGCACCCCTGAGGCGAAGGGTAAATGGGGCCGGAGGGAGTGGGAGGTCGGTGCACGGCCCTGAGCGCTGACCCCCCCCCCGCCTGCTCAGCACCGGTGGGGTTCCCGGGTCGCCGCTTTCGTTTGTGGCATTTGGGGAGAAAAGGGAATGTTAACGGTTTCTTGATGGAGAAAGGGGACAGGGCCTCCGCCGGGCCCAGGGATGCCGCCACGGGCCGGGGCCGGTGTGGCGGGGATGGGCTGGCAGGGCCACACACAAGCACCGTGGGGCAAAGCTCTTGCCAGCAAGCTACTTTCCACCGGCAAAGCGATTAGGATGTCCGCTAAGAAGGTTTTAACGAGGGCTTTGTCCCTAATTATGTAATTAAGGATATATCAGGACCATACTTTCGTTGCTTATGGTTGAAAATCGGTTTATTAACTTTAAGAGCAAGATAAAGAAGACAATCACTCCGCGGCAGAGGATTTAGAGACCAGAAAATCCTATCAGGACCAAAGGAATGTCTCTCATCCCAGCCCTGTAAATACCGACAGAGGTAAGAGCCGATCCGTGCTCTTCAGCGGGTTGCTGCTCTGTCCCTGCGCGGGATGGTGCTCGTTCCTTCCACGAAAGGATTCTCGGTCCTTCCGTGGGATGATGCTTGGTCCCTCCACGGAAGGATGCTCAGACCCTCCGTGGGAGGATGCTTGGTCCTTGCATGAGGATCCTCAGTCCTTCCACGGGATGATGCGCGGCCCCGTTGCAGTCCCTGCTCCGGGCAAATGCGGGGTCCCTCCACGGGATGATGCGTGGCCCTTCCGCTCACCACGGAGCCCCCGCGGCCCGGCTGACAGCTCTGTCCTCCCCACCTCACCCCACAGCAGAAGACGGCCTCGGCATGGATGTCGCCGCGACGCAGCTGGTGGAAAAGGACATCGAAAATTTGGCTCGAGGTGAGGTTGGGGGGCTGCAGAGGGGGAAGGGAGGCTTTGCTGGCGGGCCACCACCCCCTCCGCCCCTCGGCCTCTCCCCGCGGCTGGAGGTATTTGTGTTGTGTGCAGGAGTGATTAACTCCTGTGATTAATGTAACGTAATGCGATTAGCGCCGCGCTCCAGATGGAAAAGTGCGGGCTCCCCCCAAACCCGCCGTGTATTTTTAAACAGATGAGTTACAAAAACTGGTCCTGGAGCAAATGGAGTTAAGGAAAAAGCTGGAGAGGGACTTCCAGAGCCTGAAAGGTAACGGACATCATCCCCGCCCCAACCGCCTTCCCCCGCCCTGCCCCACAGCGGGGAACGGTGCTGACCCCCCCTTCGCCCCCGCAGATAACTTCCAGGACCAGATGAAGCGGGAGCTGGCGTACCGGGAGGAGATGGTGCAGCAGCTGCAGATCGTCCGAGGTGAGGCGGCACCGGCCGGTCGAGATTCTGCGGCTGGGTTTTGTCTCCTTTAGATCTACCCTTGCTCATCCTCTCATTCTCCTTTTTTTTCTTTTTCTTTTTTTCCTTTTATTTTATTTTTTTTTAACTTAACCGCTCTTTCTTCTTTTTTTTTTTTTCCCTCACTCTCTTAAAAATTCTCTCTTCTCTCTTTTTTCCTCCCTCGCCTTCCTTAACTTTTCTCTGTTTCTTGCTCTCATTTGTTTTCTCACGCTTTCTTTTTTTTCTTCTCCTTTTTCTTCTCTCCCCCTTTTCCCTCTAATTTATTTTTTTTCTGTACCCCTTTCCTTCTCTCTTTTTTTTCTCTCCCTCCCCCACCTTTTCCTTTTTTCCTTTCTTAATTCTTTCCTTCATTTCTTTCTTCTCTTCCAACTCATTTCTTTCTCTCCGACTCTCTCCGTTCCCACCCTCCCCGCCGCTGCCTCTTTTGCGAAAGCAAATCCACATTCCCCGCCTCTCGCATCATTTTCCATCGGGTCTAAATTAAAAACTGAGCCGTAAAATAACCCCGGCAAAGCCGTGACCCGCTTTACCCTCCCCGTGCCCATTGTCCCAGCGCATATCCTCCCCCAGCGGCACGATGTGATGCTCTCCCCCTATCCCAGACACTCTGTGCAACGAGCTGGACCAGGAGAGGAAAGCGCGCTACGCCATCCAGCAGAAATTGAAAGGTACCGGGGCAGGACGGGATGGGGGGAGGCACAGATGTTTAAGGGGTGCCTGACCCCACCTCCCTGCATGGGAGGGGTCCTGTGGAACCGGAGAGTGCGATAGTAGCTCCATCACTTTGCAGAAGCCCACGACGCGCTGCATCATTTCTCCTGCAAAATGCTGACCCCGCGGCACTGCACCGGGAACTGCTCCTTCAAGCCGCCGCTGCTGCCCCAGTGAGACCCTCCCTGGACCCGCCCTGGGACCCTTCCCTCTATCCTCCATCCCCCGAAGCCATGCGGGCAGAGCCCACATAAGCCATTTCCACGAGGAGACAACTTGTACATAGAGGATTCGGAGCCCGGTTTTCCTCGGACTGGCAATAGGGCGGGGAGGGGGAGCCGGGACCCCCCCAAACTGCTCCCTAAGCCCCCCACCCCGCTCCGCCTACCGTTCTCTTCACTCCCCTCGCCCCCCCAGTCCCTGTGTGTCCACTTCTTCATCCCTTGTCCAGACTGGAAACAAAAGTGGCTATGTGCAATGGATATAAATGTACTGTGATTCTCTTGGTACAGTATTTGTTGGATTTTTATTTATTTATGATGTATATTTATTCCCCCCTCCCCTCTCCCCCCGGGCCCCCCCCTCCCTCACCACCTTCCCCCCCTCCCTCCCCCCCCTTGTACATTTCTGGATGTAACAGCACTTTAACGGGGCTTTATCGCGACTCTGGAGCCATCCCAACGCTCAGCCCGCTCCTGGGGAGAGACCCATGTACGGGATTTTGGTTCTTTAATAAAAAACGACTTTAAGAAGCTGCCTACTCCATGGAGCTGTCCCGGGGTGGGGGTGCTCCCCACTTTCCCAGCCCCGGGGTTGAGCCACAGCAGGGCGAGGGCTGCCTGCTCCCCTGCGAAGTTCCCCTTTTTTTCCCCCTCCCCTTCTTCCTCGCCGCAGCCGGGAGCTCATTAATGCCCATTTATATGCTCGTTTCACACATGAAACGAGCTCACACTAATGAGCTCCGGGAGTGGGTGTGGAGGTGCTCGCACACCTATTAGCCCGAAATACCTGTTTACAGCCCAGGATTAACCTAGCACAACAGGCCGGAGGGAACCTGGGGTGAGAGGGGTGGGAGGCAGCTTGCACTGGGGTCCCGAGACGCTATGGGACGACGGGAGGGACCAGTGGAGGGGGGAGCTGCACGGCTCACCGGGAGCTGGGGGTGTGGGTATGCACTTTGAACGGGGTTCCGGCGATGCTTTGGTGACCGGAGTGACTAGGAAAAGGGGAAGATGCACCTTGGACCGGGAGCTGAGGGTGGGAATGCCCCTTGCACCGGGGTCCTGAAGGGCTACGGAGCTGTGGGTACCGGGAACTGGCGGAGATACACGTTGCACAGCGGTCCTGCAGCAAAGTGGGGTTGCAGGGACCGGGAGCATTTCCGGGTACCAGGAACGATGCGGGATGGGGGGGTGTATGGGGGGTGTGTGTGTGTGGGAAGGCACTCGGGGGGCTGCCGTGAGAACCATCCGGGGGTCCCGCAGCGCTGACCAGGCGTAATCACTTTCTGGGACTCGCTAGCGGAGGAGCACCGACGGTTTCGCGGCCTCGGCCGCCACCTTGTGGACATAGCCGGGAGTGCAGCAACCCCCCACCAGCGGCCCCTCCTCTTCACCCCCCAGGCAGCAATGTGCAGTCCCCGGTCAGGCAAAATACTACAGACTGGGTCGGGTGGGAAAGGACCTCTACACGTAATCTAGACTAACACCCCTGCAGTCAGGAGGGACATCCGAAACTAGAGCAGGTTGCTCAGAACCTGAATCAGACTACAACGTTTCCAGGATGGGGCATCTCCCATCACTCTGGGCAACCTGCACCAGGGTCTCAACACCCTCAGGGTCAAGTCTGAATTTCCCTCTTTTAGGTCAACCCATTCAACCCATGACCGCTTCTCCTGTCACAACAGGACCTGCTCAAAAGTCTGTCCCCTGCTTTTGAGCCCCTTGAAGTCCTGAAAGGGTCTCCCTGAAGCCTTCTCTTCTCCAGGCTGAAGAACCCCTGCTCTGGAATAAAGAAGTTGAGTCGAGCTCTGCAGGCTGAGAGGTGGGTCACTTGAGGGAATGGGCCTCTCTGTAGCTTGTTGGGGAGCCTCTTCCCTTGCTTGTTTCTCTGTGCTTTACTGACTGGGTCGTTGCTGGCTCAATGGTGGGCTGGAGGTGACAGAGGATGACTGATGTGGAGAAGCTTGGCCTGGTTCTGGAACTGGCTGTTGGCACTGCTACAGCTCAGAGGGGTTCCCTCTCTGGTTCCCATCCTTTGGTCAGGACTCACATTCAGTCTCTGGTTCATTCCCAGCTCTGGTTTTCTGTACGCTGTGCTGCTTGGGCACCTCCCCAGCGCCTTGTTCAACCTCCACCATGCCCACCTGCTTGGGCACACCATGCACAGTGGCTGGGCTTACCAACATGTGGGTGCAAAAATGAACTATGATGTTGTATTAATATTTTCACCCTGCTTAGCTCTCATTAAAATGTACTTTGCTGAATTGAACAGGCGCCTTCGAATGACACAACGTATTAAGTGCTTAATATACTAGAAATTATGAAACTATTATAGTCAAAGTAATATGAAACAATTAGAGTGAATTAAACTTCAACAGCAGAATGAGAGAAAGGCTTCAAATTTCTTCTTCTGAAGGCGTGGTTAGTTTTTCCCCTTCCCTTCCCTTTCTCCCCTTCCCTTCCCTTTCTCCCCTTCCCTTCCCTTTCTCCCCTTCCCTTCCCTTTCTCCCCTTCCCTTCCCTTTCTCCCCTTCCCTGAAAATAAACAACCAGAGTTAGGATTTTTAGGCCTGGATTTTCTGCATTTGAGGCTGTGGTGGATTTGGAACTGGGAGAAGCAGAAGGTCTGTTTGCTCTAGCTGATGGAGTTGTTCTTTCAGGCCAGTGGCAGAGCAGCTCCAAAGAGCTGCTCACCAGACCTTCAGCCTTGCCAAGGCTTCTCCCCATATGCTGCTGTCCTCATACACAACAGGCTGGTGATTTGGAGGCAAGCAGACGTGGTGGTTCCCAGTGATGGAGTGGGGTCAGCTCTGGGTGTTGCTGCTGCACTGCCTTGGAGCTGGGATTCCCCTTTGCAGAGCAGCTTCCCTCTTAATGGGGGTGCAATCCCCTGTGACCTGCCCTGTGTTAAAATCACAGTGACCAGATGGAGCCTGGGTCTTGTTCTGAGAAATGCTTTGAGCCACCGCACTGAGGTTGGGATTGAATTGTGGGCAGCAGGGGGAAGGAAGGGGATTTTGCCCCTCTTTCCACTCTGCTGAGATCCCACCTGCAGTGCTGGGGCCAGCTCTGGGGTCCTCAGCACAGCAGAGACATAGACCTGCTGGAGTGGGGCCAGAGGAGGCCACAGCAGTGATGGGAGGGCTGGAAGCCCTCTGCTGTGAGGCCAGGCTAAGAGAGTTGGGGTTGTTCAGCCTGGAGGAGAAAAGGGTCCAGGGAGACTTTCTGGTGGCCTGTAAGAAAGTCTGGGACAGACTTTTGAGCAGGACCTGTTGTGAGAGAACAAGAGGCAATGGTTTGAACTAAAAGAGGGAGATTCATATTAGAGAAAAGGAAGAGCTTTTTGACACAGGGTGGTGAAACCCTAGCCCAGATTGCCCAGAGAGGTGGGAGATGTCCCATCCTGGGACCTATTCCAGGTCAGATTCTTAGGGGCTCTGAGCAACTTGCTCTAGTTGCAGATGTCCCTTCTGACTGCAGGGGCACTTGGGCTAGATGACCTTGAAAGTTCCTTTCCCATCCAAACTGTTTTATGATTGCATGTTTCTATGCATTGGAGGTGCTTTCCTGGCAGCACTGGGATGGTCCTGGAATGTGGGTGGGCTCAGGGGTAGCGGATGTTCTCTGGCAGGTCTGCAGCAGCGATGCAGGGTCCAGGCAGGGTATTTTGTGATGTGGATGCATGGGACCGTGTGGGACTGCACCACTAGAGCACAGAACAGAGACTTGCTCCATCAGCCTCCAAACCTCCACCCTGTCGGCTTGGATGGGGGTTGTCTTTTCAGCAGCAGCGTGGCTGGATTCAGAGGACGCCAGGAGATGGCGTTCCCAGCACCACTCTGCACAGTTCGCTGGAGTTCGTCTGGCTTTGAGCAGAGGTTCTGTGCAACTTCCACAGAAACTACCAAAATTACCTCTTGGGAAAGCAGATCTGAGCCTGGCCTTTCTCCAGCCTGCTGCAGTCTCTCCACATCGCAGCCCTACACTCCCCAGCGTGGACTGCTTCTCCCAGTTTGATGCCATCTGCCAACGCTCTGTCCCACCACCCAGGTAGCTAATAAGGACAATATTGATCCCGAGGGATGACACTTCCCCAGCTGGCTGCCAGTTGGACTTTGTACCCCCAGCACAGTGCCCAAGCCTGGCCAATTTTCCTGCCGGTTCGTATCTCGCCATTCTGGCTGTGAGGATGCCACAGGAAGCCATGCCAAAGGCCTTGCTAAAGTCAAGGTAAATAAAGCTCTTCCTTCCCTGTTTTCCCCAGAGCCAGCCCTTTCATCACAGAGGGCATCCGGGATGATTTGTGCCTGGGGACCCTGTGCTGGCTGTTCCTAATCACCATTACTTGACCCTCATGGAAATGCCTTCTAGCAGGATTTGCTCCTCAGCTTCTCGAGGTGATGCTGCTGGGACCAGCTGTTCTGTGCTGCTTTGGGTCCTTCCCCCTCAGATTGAAGGTGGGTGTCATCTTTGCTTTCCCCCAGACATCATCATTGCTGTGTCCTTTTGGAGATGATTCAGAGTGGCCTCACAGTGACACCAGTCAGTTCCTTGGGTGCTGCCCACCTGGCTCCAAGTATGTTTGTTTGTCTGGGTGGCCGAAGCGTGCCGTTATGACCAGGATGTGCTGTTGTCTGCCTCAGCCTCACCTGAGCAAACTCAAAACACTCTTTTTAGGGGAAAAATTGCAGTTGTTTCAGGATCTGCCTGGCTGCAAGGGGCTGGGGATGAGGTGAATGTCTTGTCCTTGCCTGGCTGGAGGATCCTGCTGCCTTCATCGGAAGCAGCTCGTGTAAATCAGTTTAATTTGTGCCATGAACTGGTGTCCTTTGGGTTTTATCTGAGTATCACAGAATGGTTTGGGATGGAAGGGGCCTTGAAGATCAGCTAGTTCCAACCCCCCTGCCATGGTTGGAACATGGTTGGAACTGGGGACACCTTCTACTAGCCCAGCTCTCTCAATGCCCAGTGCAGGCTGACTTTGAGCACTGCCAGGCTTGGAGCCTTCACAGCTTCTCTGGGCAACCTGCTCCAGTGCCTCACCACCATGGGGAAGAATGTATAATCAAAATAGAGATCCTTAAGAGCCTGAAGCTGGCACCCCTTGTCCTGTCACTCCATGCCTTTGTAACAAGTCCTTCTCCAGATCTCCTGCAGCCCCCTTCAAATCTGGCTGCTCTAAGGTCTCCCTGAAGCCTTCTGTTCTCCAGGCTGAACAACCTCCACTCTCATAAGAGAGATGCTCCAACTCTTGGATCCTCTTTGTGGCCTCCTCTGGACCCTCTTCTCCAGGCTGAACAACTCTCCACACTCATAAGAGAGATGCTCCAACCCCTTGTGGCGTCCTCTGGACCCAATGCTAGGGACAAGTGTGGGCAGAACAGCAAGGTATGTGAACAAGCTGGAGTGTCCACATGAAGGGGCTATGGGTTTAATTAAATTGGTGGAGGTCTGGGTGTCAGGAAGCCTTTCTGCACAAGCACAGCATATGCAGGGTAGCTCTGCCACCCTCATTTATTTTCATGTAGCAAAGTGAACTCTGTGGGCTTCTTGGAAACTTAAAACATGTTTTCCCTTTTTATTGTTGTTGGGTTTGTTTGTTTGTTTATTTATTTATTAAGCTGAGAATGCCTTCCTTTGATCTTCTTTCTGACTCTTAATGAAGTTGTGGGGTTTGACTTCCCCCCTCACTCCTGTTGTTTTTGCTTTGCTTCGCTGCCTGACTGCGGCGGAGCTGGCAAGCGTGGCCAGATCTCCTCTCCAGAGCTCTTCACACCTCCTAACACCAGCCCAGCTTCAAAGCATGCTACAAACAAGGAAGGTCCACATCCGCCTGCGTGAAGGCCAGGCTTCCACTGAAGTCCCCAAGAGCTGAATGTGTACATCCAAAGGGATAATTTGACACTAACAAATTAATTCTCACTCTTGTGCTGCGGAGGAATGAAGCTGCTGTTGCCACAGCGCAGGTGGATTAATTGGGGAGGGGGTGGGGTGGGGGAACCAGTGTCTGTGATGGAGGAGAGACATTTTCCAGGCTGCTGTGTATTGGAGGCAGGGGTGGGATGATGGATCCCCAAGAGGCTTTGCCCAGAGTCACTTCTTGTGTTGCAGTCTAACTGGTAGCTGAGGAAGGGGGTGGTGGGCACTATGCAAAGCAGAGCTTGGAGTAACAGTGTTGGTCCTGCTCTGCTTCTGGCCAACGAGTCCTACAGAGGGTCTTGAAGTCCCTGAGGCATGTTTGTCCTCATCCCCAGCATGTCTTGGTGCTTAGTGCCTTGTCACAAACCCATCCTGGTTGCCACCAGTGAGTTCTGAAGGGCTGTGCCAGCTGGGAGGACATGGGTGGGCAGTGCCACAGAAGCTCTTGCACCCAATCAGAGAATGGTTTATGTTAGAAGGCACCTTTCAAGCTCATCTAGTCCACCCCTGATGCAGTCATCATGGACTGCATGTGGTGCTCAGAGCACCACATAACCTGACCTGCAGTGGGTCCAGGGATGGGGCATCTCCCACTTCTTTTGGCAACCTGCACCAGGGTCTCACCACCCTTGCTGTCAAAAATCTTTTCCTTCTCTCCAGTCTGAATCTCCCTCTTTTAGTTTAAACCATCACCCCTCATCCTGTCACAACAGGCCCTGCTCAAATGATTGTCCCTGCAGTGCTTACAGGCAAAGCCCTTCTGGGAAGAGGTGGGAGCACCTTTAGGGAAGCCTTTGCCGCTCCTGCTTGTGCTCTCTTGGAAGAAAGAGCGAGCATCCTTCAGCTGCTAGGGCCATTAATGTCACCTTTCCCCATGCTTGCAAAGGAAGCTGCCAAGTGTAGCACATTTTAATTTGCTCTTTTCCCAAGCATTCCAGGATTTATGGCTTTGCTCAGTCTGGTTACTGCTTCTTGCAGGGATGTAAAGCTCCCTCCAGAGGGTCTCTCCACACCACGAGCTGTGTGGATCCACTGGAGGAAGCTGATGTGCTAGTCCCCGAGACTCATCCACCTAAAGAAGGGGTTTATGGTGGATTTTGCTGGAATTCGAGCTTTGAAAGCTGGTGAGGAGATTTGTCTGCTCAGTAGTTACATCTAGCAGGCTTCTGTCTGAACACTGGTGTGTTACTGTCTGTTACAGACAGGTAGGGGTTGAAAGGGGCCTCTGGAGGTCATCTAGTCCAACCCCCACTCCATGTCTTTAAATGCTAAGTTGCTTTCAGGTAGTTTGGATTTGAGCAGATATTAATTGGGTAAAAATTAACAAAAGACAAGAGAAAGTAAAAAAAAAGAAAGCAACTTAGAGACAAATGGATTTTCAGTGATGCCTGCACCAGGTTGAGAAGAATGTTTGCAGTTTCTTGCCATCTGTAGCAACTTGTCCAAAGCAAACATTACCATTTGGTCCAGCTTTGGCTGCATAATTGCCATAAACCATTGCAAGGGCATCCAGAATAGCACAGCCCTGGAACTACTTCTAGGATTAGGTCCTGCTCCTTTAAAAAAATAAACCTTGGCAAGAGCTTACTTCTCCCTAATAAAAATTCCATTTTCACAGCCCTAATCAAGTTTTCCAGAGCTCTGGTCCAAATTAGAAACTGCATGCAGGATATCTGACCCCGGAGAACAAGATGGAGCTTTGCATTTCAAGCAGTGCCAGGCTGGAAATTTCCAAAGTTCTCAGTGGCTCACCCATGGCAGAACTTGGGAGAGTGTCCCAAGAAATCTGTCCCTTTCGTGGCAAGGCTCCATCAGACCTAATCCGCTCGTCCCTGCTCACAGGTGGAAGAGTCTTCTTTGTAGGATTCTTCCAGAGGTGGCATCTCTCTTCACAGACCTGTAGATATTTCTGGACTGATTTCATGGCCAACCATTAATTATTGTTTAACTGGGGAAGGTGGTGGGGAAAAGGAGGCACGGAGGAGCTGAAGCCATCTTGCTTGGTGGGCATCGGGAGTGCCACTGGTCTCCTTAATGAACCTTCCCTGCCTGGATGGCACCTCACATCTGCCAACTTTTTTGAGATCCTCCAAAACTGTTACCTGAACAGTCTTGGCAGGGAGATGCTGTGGTTCCTTTAGGCTCCTTTCTTGAGTGGCCTTGGCAGGGGGATGCTGTGGTTCCTTTAGGCTCCTTTCTTGAGTGGCCTTGGCAGGGAGACGCTGTGGTTCCTTTAGGCTCCTTTCTTGAGTGGCCTTGGCAGGGAGATGCTGTGGTTCCTTTAGGCTCCTTTCTTGAGTGGCCTTGGCAGGGGGATGCTGTGGTTCCTTTAGGATCCTTTCTTGAGTGGCCTTGGCAGGGAGATGCTGTGGTTCCTTTAGGATCCTTTCTGGAGTGGCCTTGGCAGGTAGATGCTGTGGTTCCTTTAGGATCCTTTCTTGAGTGGCCTTGGCAGGGGGATGCTGTGGTTCCTTTAGGATCCTTTCTTGAGTGGCCTTGGCAGGGGGATGCTGTGGTTCCTTTAGGATCCTTTCTTGTGTGGCCTTGGCAGGGAGATGCTGTGGTTCCTTTAGGATCCTTTCTGGAGTGGCCTTGGCAGGTAGATGCTGTGGTTCCTTTAGGATCCTTTCTTGAGTGGCCTTGGCAGGGAGATGCTGTGGTTCCTTTAGGATCCTTTCTTGAGTGGCCTTGGCAGGGGGATGCTGTGTTCCTTTAGGATCCTTTCTGGAGTGGCCTTGGCAGGGGGATGCTGTGGTTCCTTTAGGATCCTTTCTTGAGTGGCCTTGGCAGGGAGATGCTGTGGTTCCTTTAGGATCCTTTCTGGAGTGGCCTTGGCAGGGAGATGCTGTGGTTCCTTTAGGATCCTTTCTTGTGTGGCCTTGGCAGGGGGATGCTGTGGTTCCTTTAGGATCCTTTCTGGAGTGGCCTTGGCAGGGAGATGCTGTGGTTCCTTTAGGATCCTTTCTGGAGTGGCCTTGGCAGGGAGATGCTGTGGTTCCTTTAGGATCCTTTCTTGTGTGGCCTTGGCAGGGGGATGCTGTGGTTCCTTTAGGATCCTTTCTTGTGTGGCCTTGGCAGGGGGATGCTGTGGTTCCTTTAGGATCCTTTCTGGAGTGGCCTTGGCAGGGAGATGCTGTGGTTCCTTTAGGCTCCTTCCTCAAGTGTTACTTACCTGTCCTCCTCACTAATGTTCGGACCTGAGGTGTGATTGGTGATGATTGTGCAGGTTTAGCACCACTTTCCAACCTCTCCCAATGTTGCAGCCTATTTCTGTCTTTACAAGGAGGAAATCTCAGAAGTATGAGGCTGTCCCCAGGAGTATATGAAGATCAATGGTGGATCACAGATCAGTTGGGAAAGACCTGTAAGATCATTGAGTCCAACTGTCAACCTAACACTACTGTGGCCATTAAACCATGTCCTAAAGTGCCATGTCCACATGTTTTCTGAACACCTCCAGGGATGGTGACTCCTCCAGTTCCCTGGACAGCCTGTTCCAATGCCTGACCACTCTTGCAGGGAAGAAATGATTTCTAATATCCAAACTAAACCTCCCTGGCACAATTTCAGGTCATTTCCTCTCATTCTATCACCTGATACTAGGGAGAAGAGACCAACTCCCACCTCACTCTAACCTGCATTCAGTGTGAGTCAGATGGAGTTCAGTGCTGTTAGAAGAGAGCTTCTCCTCAAGAGAACAGCAAAAGGGTTTTATGTTTGATCATTTAAACAGTTTTCTGCCATTGCCTTCCCACCTTTAGATCCAGCTGTCCATCAGGAATTCTGGGGGCAAATGGATTTTTTTCTGAAAGGAGGTGGGAGTGAGGTGAAGCTTGGTCTCTTCTCCCAAGTAACTAGTGACAGGATGAGAGGAAATAATGAAATAACCTGAAGTTGCACCAGGGGAGGTTTAGGTTGGATATTAGGAAGAATTTCTTTCCTGCAAGAGTGGTCAGGCACTGGGACAGCCTGCCCAGGGAGGTGGTGGAGTCACCGTCCCGGAAGGTGTTCAAGAAACATGTGGACATGGCACTTGGGGACACAGTTTAATGGCCATGGTGGTGTTGAGGTGATGGTTGGACTCAACCTTAGAGGTCTTTTCCAACCAAAAAAATCCAGTGGTTCTCTTCCTGTGATAAACACTCACCTCACAGAGTCTGGGGAAAAAAATCATAGAATCAATAAGGTTGGAAGAGACCTCAAAGATCATCAAGTCCAACCTGTCACCCAACACCTCATGACTACTAAACCATGGCACCAAGTGCCACATCCAGTCCCCTCTTGAACACCTCCAGGGATGGCAACTCCACCACCTCCCTGGGCAGCACATTCCAATGGCTAACAACTCTCTCTGGGAAGAACTTTCTCCTCACTTCAAGCCTAAACTTCCCCTGGCGCAGCTTGAGACTGTGTCTTCTTGTTCTGGTGCTGGTTGCCTGGGAGAAGAGACCAACCCCCTCCTGGCTACAACCTCCCTTCAGGTAGTTGTAGACAGCAAGAAGGTCTCCCCTGAGCCTCCCCTTCTCCAGGTTGAACAACCCCAGCTCCCTCAGCCTCTCCTCATAGGGCTTGTGCTCCAGACCTCTCCCCAGCCTCTTTTGCCCTTCTCTGGACACCTTCGAGTGTCTCAATGTCCTTCTTAAACTGAGGGGCCCAGAAGTGGACACAGTACTCAAGGTGTGGGCTCTTAATGTCTTAAAGAGACATAACCCAGCTAGGTGTAACCAGGGGACGAACCTCTGCTGGCTGCCACAGCACACAGGACTCCAGCACCAGATGTTGCTTTTGTAAAGGCAAAGGCAGCAGCGATCCCTGCAGCGTGGATCTAGAGGCACTTGGCCATCAGTTAAACGATGGAGGAAAACCACAGGCAGAGTTTATCTTGGTATCTCTGGCTGCCTGGGTTAAAAAGGTGTGGAGAAATATTAAAAAAAAAAAAAGAAAAGAAAAAGAAAAAACCCAAACCCCCCACCCCCCAAATCTGGGTAAAATGGTTGCTGAAAGGGTCACGTGGGCTCCTAATTGCGGCAGCATGTTGAATGATGTGATAGGATGGGGTTATATAACACCTTTTATGAAACTCTTGGCACACAAACAATGCATAAAAATAACAGATGTGGCAAATCACAACCACGTTCTGAGAGCTTGCTGTGGTTCAGCTGAGGGAAAACAATGGACTGGAGTTAAATTGGGACCTTTTTATTTGGTATTATTTCTCCTTGCCCTCTCCTCCCTCCCCCTGCCTCTAAATATCCCCAGGCGAAGAAATGTTTGAAGGAACAGTAAAAAGGCTGAAAGTGCAAATAGGTTTGCTCCTAAAGAAATCTGCAAGTGCTTGGTAGCTCCAGGGGAGGGTCCAGTCCTGCTCCTGTGACTCTTGCTACCTTCAGTGAGACTTTTCTTGCAAGTATGACATGGTCCTGAGATGAGCCCTAAGGGAATGATGGTGAATCGGTGTCCTGATTAACAGTGTGTGCAACTGCCCACAATTATCCTTCCCTAGTGAGGCCACATCTAGAGTCCTGGGTCCAGTTCTGGGCTCCCCAGTTCAAGAGAAACAGGAAACTAGTGGAGTGAGTCTGGTGGAGGCTACAAAGATGCTGAGGGGCCTGGAGCATCTCTGTGAGGAGGAAAGGCTGAGAGCCCTGGGGCTGATGAGCCTGGAGAAGAGCAGCCTGAGAGGG
Organism: Dryobates pubescens; assembly: GCF_014839835.1. Taxonomy (NCBI): domain Eukaryota; kingdom Metazoa; phylum Chordata; class Aves; order Piciformes; family Picidae; genus Dryobates; species Dryobates pubescens. The sequence goes on from NC_071628.1 coordinate 9,081,040, forward strand.
GATCTGATCAGTGCTCAGCAAGAGATAAAGGGTGGGAGGGCAAGAGGATGGGGCCAGACTCTTGTCAGTGGTGCCCAGTGACAGGGCAAGGGTCAACAGGCATGAAGTGCAACCCAGGAGGTTCCATCTGAAGATGAAGAGAAACTTCTTTGGTGTGAGGGTGCTGGAGCCCTGGATCAGGCTGCCCAGAGAGGTTGTGGAGTCTCCTTCTCTGCAGAGATTCCAACCCCCCCCTGGCCATTGTGATCCTGGGCAAGCTGCTGTGGGTGCCCTGCTTTAGCAGTGGGGTTGGACTGGATGATTTCCAGGGGTCCCTTCCAGCTCCCATCATGCTGGGATTCTGTGACTGTCTTTCTAGGACCATCACCTCAGCAAAACCTGAAGGGATGCCCAAGGTGAACTACAAACACACAAGGACCTCTGCAAGGGAATAACCAGGTGGGTGCCTGCCCATCTTCTCCAGGTCTCACCATCTCCAGAGTTCTCCAGGGTACTGGCACATGAAAGATTGTTTCCAGTGCTCTGCTGGAGAGGTCTGGCTGGTGGGAACATGGCTTTTCCCATGCTCTTGTGAGGCTGCAATGCTGATAGCAGACCTCTCTCTCACAGCCTGTAATCGGGGCAGGATCTGCAGGCCAGCAAATGCTCCATGACTTCACAGGCTGATAAAGGGCAGCAGGCTCCAATTAAGCACCCACAACTGACTTCTGTTTGTGGTGGTACACGGTGTCCTGGACATGGGCAGTCCATAGCTTGGAGCACCTAAAACCAGACCCAGAGCTTTAAATCATCAGGGGAAGCCATGGAAGCCATTTCTTCATGGAAGAAGAAATGGGACATTTGTGGAGGTTTTGTGGTTTGGGGTTTTTGTTTATGGTTTAAATCCCTTTCTGGCTGAAAACCAGAAGGAGTTAGAAACCAGGTGGGGGTCAGCCTCTTCTGCCACTTAAGTCCATTTTCTACCACTTGTTAAGTTGCAGCAGGTTGGATATTAGGGGAAATGTCTTTACCAAAAGGGATCACTGGGCACTGGAACAGGCTGCCTAGGGCAGTGGTGGAGTCACCATCCCTGGAGGTGTTTAAGGATTGTCTGGATGAGGTGCTTAGGGATATGGTCTAACAGGTGTGTGGAGGGATGTGTCAGGTTAGGGTTGGACTCGATGACCTATGATCTTAAGGACTACAAGTCATATGAGGAGACCTGGGATTGTCTCCTGGTTTTGTCTGTGGAAGAGGCTGAGGGGAGACCTCATTGCTCTCTACAGCTCACCAAAAGGAGGCTGGAGTGAGGTAAGGGTTGGTATCCTCTTCCTAGTATCAAGTGATAGAGAGAGAGGAAATAGCCTGAAATTGTGCCTGGGTAGTTTTAGGTTGGAGACTGGGAACAATTTCTTTCATGTAAGAGTGGTCAGACATTGGAACAGGCTGCCCAGGGAGGTGGTGGAGTTGCTGTCCCTGGAGGTGTCCAAGAAATGTGTGGCCATGGCACTTTAGGACATGGTTTAATGGCCATGGTGGTGTTAGGTTGAAGGTTGGACTCAATGATCTTAGAGGTCTTTGTCAACCCAGACAATTCTCTGATTCTAAGGTCCTTCCCACCCAGGCCTTTTACACAGCTGATTCCTCCATCAGCTCAAGCCCTGGTCCTGGTCGGCATACGGAACCATCCCTGCTATGATAGCTCCATCATAATTATGCTTCCCAGAAGTGAATTTGGCCTCCATTCTGCTCCATGATGTCCCATTAATTCTTTATTCATTGTTTGAGAGAGCCCAGATGTGAGCAGAGGAGCGACCGCTCCATCCTTTCGGAGCCGTTTAACTACGAGGTGCCAATTATTTCTCGGTATCGGTTGAAAAAGAGCTTCGGATCCCAGATGGAAGAGAGCTGCAGGACATCTCCAATGAAAAAGAGGGGGGAAAAAAAAATATATAAAATAATCTGAACAGCCTATTTTTATGAGTAGAGAAAAGAAAAAAAAAAACCTTTCAGTAAAGGGCTTCCAACTTTCAAAAATAAAAGAGGAAATTTCGACTGAAAAAAAAAAGAGAACTTACTGTTTTGAAAGAGTTTACTGGGTGGAGATGTCAAGCTGAAAGGATCTTGTGCAACTTTGCTTTTTAGGTCTAATACTACATTCACCCATTTGTTCTTTTTTTTTTTTGCTTTACCACAGGAAAATCACAGGGGAATGCTGAGGGGGGAAAAAAAAGTGACTAGCTGAAGGCATGTGAGGACACTGAACTGCTGGAGCGAGTCCAGAGGAGGTCAGAAAGATGATTAGAGGGCTTGGAGTGCCTCCCCTGTGGGGACAGGCTGCAAGAGTTGGGGTTCTTCAGGCTGGAGAAGAGAGGGCTCCAGGGAGACCTTATTATGGCCTTCTAGTACCAGAAGTGGGGCTCCAGGAGAACTGGTGAGGGACTTTTTCCAGGGGCTTGGAGTGATAGGATGAGGAGCAATGGCTTTGAGCTGGAAGAGAGGAGATTTAGGCTGGAGATTAGGAAGAAATTCTTTCCAGTGAGGCTGGTGAGACACTGGAACAGGTTGCCCAGGGAGACTGAGGATATCCCATACCTGGAAGGTCAGGCTGGATGGAGCCTTGATTAATCTGGGCTAGTGGAAAAATTCAGGAAGGATCCAGCACATCTTGTGTACAGGGTGCAGCTGTACACAGCTTTCTCTCGGCACCAAGGAGAGCTATGACTACCTCAGGACACTGGCTGGGGACAGCTGTGTGGTTAGTAGGCACTCTGAGAGCTGGAATTACCCTGAAAAGAAGGTTGTAACTGTTTGGCAGTTCAGGATTGGGCTGATTCATGGTCATCAGATTATTCCTTGGGGTGATTAAGGACATGGACCTAATGGAGCAGGTGCAGAGAAGTGCCACAGAGATGATCAGAGGGCTGGAGCAACTCCTCAATGAGGACAGAGTTGGGATTGTTCAGTCTGGAGAAAAGAAGGCTCCAGGGAGACCTTAGAGCAGCCTTCCAGTACCTGAAGGGGGCTACAGGAGAGCTGGAGAGGGACTTTTTATAGGGGTTTGTAGTGATAGGACCAGGGGGAATGGATTGAAACTAGAGCAGGGGAGGTTTACGTTGGGCATCAGGAGGAAGTTCTTCACAATGAAGGTAGTGAAACACTGGTACAGGTTGCCCAGAGAGGTGGTGGAGGCCCCATCCCTGGAGACATTCAAGGTCAAACTTGATGGGACCCTAAGCAACCTGATTTAGTTGGAGGTGTCCCTGCTCACAGCACGGAGGCTGGGCAAGATGACCGTTCAGAGTCCCTTGCACCCTGACGCATTCTGTGTGACGTGGCCAGCCTGGCGCTGCCGCAGAGGCAGCCGGGTGCGGACACTGTCATCCTGGGGGACACGCAGAGGTTTGACACCTTTGAACACTACATCGACCCAGGATCAGCTACAGGAGCCTGGAGTGCTTTGGAAATGAACATCAGCCTTTCCTTTGTACTGATGGATATCCAGGCTTCCACCCCTGTGGCTGCTGGATGCCAGCTAATTGAAAACGGCATGGAAGCAGAAAGAGTTGAGTTCAAGAAGGACGAGAGCTGGACGTTTCTGTCTCTGTTTTGTGCCTGGAGAGCTGGTATTTCTCTAGCTCCTTCCCATCCTCCAAGTCCTCTGGAAGTGTGAAGGATTTTTTGCATCCAGCAGACGGAACAATAAGGGACGACTCAATTTTCCCCATCTGTCAACAAGTCCCGAACAAACTGTACATCTTTCTCTTTGGAAAGCAGGCTTAGGTAAATGAAAATCTCCAGTGCTCATGTCCGTGGAGCAGAGGTTCTGAAAGCAATTCTGTCATCACCTTTCTGCCTGAGTTATTAACATTATGTTTTTAAAACAGATTACAAATTGCAGACAACTCGTCGTGGGCTCTCGGAGACGGTGGAGCGCAGGCTGTGCTTGCAGGCCAGGAAGCCAACTGCATCCTGAGCTGCCTGAAAAGCAGTGTGATCAGTAGGAGGAGGGAGGTGATTCTCCCCCTCTACTCTGCTCTGGTGAGATCTCACCCACGGTACTGCATCCAGTTCTGGGGGCCTCAGCACAGGAAGGACATGGATCTGTTGGAGTGGGTCCAGAGGAGGTCATGAAGATGATCAGAAGGCTGGAGGACCTCCCCTATGTGAACAGGCTGAGAGTTGGGGCTGTTCAGCCTAGAGAAGGCTCTGGGGAGACCTTAGAGCAGCCTTTCAGTACCTGAAGTGGGCCTACAAGAAAGATGGGGAGGAATTTTTGACAAAGGCTTGCAGTGACAGGATGAGGAGCAATGGCTTTGAGCTGGAAGAGGGGAAATTGAGCCTGGAGATGAGGAAGAAATTCTTTCCAGTGAGGGTGGTGAGATACTGGAACAGGTTGCCCAGGGGGGTTGTGGATGCCCACTCCCTGGAGCTGTTCAAGGCTAAGTTGGATGAAGTCTTGAGCAGCCTGGTGTAGTGGAAGGTGTCCCTGTCCATGGCAGGGGGATTGGAACTGGATGATTTTTAAGGTGCCTTCCAAACCAAACCATTCTATGATTACCTAAGGTAGTCTTGGCTCATGTCAAGAATGCTCATCATCAAAGCCCCAATTCTGGGGGAGTTGATGCCCTTCATTAAGGATGGTTAGTGGTGTCAGCAAGGGAAATTTGCATCCCAGAGGCTTCAGGGAGCTTGCTTGGCTGGTGGAAATCTTGAAGGTCAGGAGTGTGTGGTGGTGTTGCATGCTTTGCTCTGCTGTTCTGAGGATGACTTTGGTGGGTCCCAGCCTGCCAAACTGCATATGGTATAATGCTGTTTGTCTGGGCTTGACCCTCCAAGGCTGTGCTTCAGTGAGCAACATGACTGACTTTGGTTGGTTTCTGCAGGTGTGTGTGCAGACATATCATTTGAAACCACGTTGAGGTGCTGGAGCTGGTCCAGAGAAGGGCAACAGAAGCAGTGAAGCATCTGGAGAACAGGTCTTGTGAGGAGGGGCTGAGGGGACTGGAGTTGTGCAGCCAGGAGAGGAGGAGGTTTAAGGGGAGACCTTCTGGCTCTCCTACAGCTCCCTGGAAGGAGGTTAGAGCCAGGTGGGCACTGGTCTCTTCACTTTACTATCAAGTGTTAGAACAGGGGGAAATGGCCTCAAGTTGCCCCAGGGGAGGTTTAGGCTGAATATCAGAAGCCATTCACTGAAAGGATTCTTAAAGACTGCCCCAGGCTGTCCAGGGATGTGGTTGAACCTCCATTCCTGGAGGTGTTTAAAAGAGGCAGAGATGTGATGCTAAGGAACATGGTTTAGCACCAGACTTAGCAGAGTTAGATAGTGGTTGAACTCAACGATCTTAAAGATCTTTCCCAACTAAAATGACTCTCTGTTGGTGGGCTCTTGCACTTGCAGGACTCAGTGTTAACCCTGTGCAGGCAACAGAAGCTCCAGGCCACACTCTACTGATCTTCTCCCATCAAACATGTGCCTGGAGCAGTTTATAAACTAAGAGGTGCTTTTGAGTGCAGGTTTCCCTCTTATGTAGCTATAGTTTGTCCTCCCCCTCCCCCTTCCCCGGGAGTGACCCAGCTGGCAGGCTGAGATAAGAGCTGCAAGGGGAGATAAGAAGCTCCTTTCCTTCCCCTCCTTCATCTGGAGCGCCAGCAGATGGTGAGGCTCCATTTCCCAAATCCCACAAGCTCTGTTAAACACCTGGGAAAGTGGCTCCAAAACCAAGCCAGTCACACCTCCCCCTGCCAGGGTTTCTTGAGAGTCATCATGTACAAATCTTTGGTGGAAGAAGTGAATTTGGGGGGTGGGGGAATTAGAACCAGGTTGCACTTCACCTGAGCCCCACACCCTGTTTCTGAAGAAGCCATCCTTGAAGCTCCAGGATAGTTGAGCAAAACCATACAATGTGATGTGCTGTGGACACACCCTGAGATAGGCAGGTAGGAATTTGGCTCTGGAGCTATTTCCACTGGAAAACAAAAGGGTTTCTGTGATGGTTGGGAAGAGGTGCCAGTTACAGGCTGCAAACTCCCTTCGTGTTGTGCTAGCTGCAGAATGTTAGCAGCAATGCTCATACAAACCACCAGTAGCTTTTCCCACCCTTCTTAATCACCTCAGTGTGGTGTGAGGTAGTGCAGAAAATTGAGAAAACAGGGTAAATTTTTTTTTTCATGTTGTCTGCTGGCTTCTCCCTCAGTAATCCTGGCCAAGTTGTCAGCCCATGACTTGGACAGCAGCACTCTGCACTGAGTTAGGAACTGGCTGGAGGGCTGTGCCCAGAGAGTGGTGGTGAATGCTGCCACATCCAGCTGGCAGCCAGGCACTAGTGGTGTTCCCCAGGGATCAGTGCTGGGCCCTATGCTCTTTAATATCTTCACTGACGATCTGGATGAGGGGATTGAGCCCATCATCAATAAATTTATGGATGACACCAAGTTGGGAGCAGGAGTTGATCAGTTAGAGGGCAGAAGGGCTCTCTGGAGGGACCTTGACTGGCTGGAGAGATGAGCAGAGTCCAACAGGATGGCATTCAACAAATCCAAGTGCCAGGTGCTGCACTTTGGCCACAACAACCCCATGCAGAGCTACAGGCTGGGGTTGGAGTGGCTGGAGAGCGGCCAAACAGAGAGGGACCTGGGGGTGCTGATTGACATCTGGCTGAACATGAGCCAGCAGTGTGCCCAGGTGGCCAAGAAGGCCAAGGGCATCCTGGCCTGCATCAAGAATAGTGTGGCCAGCAGGAGCAGGGAAGTCATTGTGCCCCTGTACTCAGACACCCCTTGAGTACTGTGTCCACTTCTGGGCCCCTCAGTTTAAGAAGGACATTAAGACTCTTGAACGTGTCCAGAGAAGGGCAACGAGGCTGGGGAGAGGTCTGGAGCACAGCCCTGTGAGGAGAGGCTGAGGGAGCTGGGGTTGCTTAGCCTGGAGAAGAGGAGGCTCAGGGGAGACCTTATTGCTGCCTACAGCTACCTGAAGGGAGGTTGTAGCCAGGTGGGGGTTGGTCTCTTCTCCCAGGCAATCAACACCAGAACAAGAGGACACAGTCTCAAGCTGCACCAGGGGAGGTTTAGGCTGGAGGTGAGGAGAAAGTGCTTCCCAGAGAGAGTTGTTAGCCACTGGAATGTGCTGCCCAGGGAGGTGGTAGAGTTGCCATCCCTGAAGGTGTTCAAGAGGGGATTGGAGGTGGCACTTGGTGCCATGGTTTAGTAGTCATGAGGTGTTGGGTGACAGGTTGGACTTGATGATCTTTGAGGTCTTTTCTAATCTTGTGATTCTAATGCATGTTTAGAGTGACATCACTAGAACTTAAGGAGAAACTTCAGTGGTGTGAGGGTGCTGGAGCCCTGGAGCAGGCTGCCCAGAGAGGCTGTGGAGTCCCCTTCTCTGGAGAGATTCCAAACCTGCCTGGACATTGTGATCCTGGGCAACCTGCTGTGAGTGTCTCTGCTTTAGGAGGGAGGATTGGGCTGGATGATGTCCAGAGATCTCTTCCAGCCCCCACCATTTTGTGATTATATCATTCTACAACATCCATGGATGCAGCAACACATCCATAATGGGACTATAAATACTGGAGCACAAGGAAATTGTGGCGGGAATCCTTTGGGATTCATGGCTAGTGTGAGTTCTGCTGCAACACCTGCTCCCTTACAAAGGGATAGCTTCATCCCACCAGTGATAATGAAGTAGAAGAGGCCATAAAAAGGCAGCTGTCGACTGTTTTGGGTCTTCCCTGCTCTGAGCCTGGGCATCAGAAGCTGCTGCCACCACAGTTCCAGGGTCAGTATCCATAGGAAGAGCCTTAGAGCAGATCAGGTTCAAGTATTTTTGCTGGGTTGTGCTGCCTACTCAGCAGCTCGTGCTGGCAGCAGGGATAAATTATGATGTCAAAACAGAGAGAGATGTTGTCACACAACCATCTCCCCTTCTGGGGTCAAGGTTCCGCTTTATAGCCTGGAAAGCCATTAGTCCAGTTGAAAGCATATGGTCAAGAATGGACAAACAACAACAACAAAAAAAGAGGTCTTGTGTGTTTGGGTCAGAGCTGCAGACAAAAGGCTCTTTGTGCTAAGAGCTGACAGTGACAAATAAAGAGGAACCTGTTGATCTAGGAGAGAAATGGAGGATTATGGAAAGATCACATGGGGAGGGAAAAAACCTTGGCCGTTTGTCTGGGTGTCAGTCTTGCCTGTTGTTAAAATCCTTTCTGCAGATATATATATATATGTATGTTAATAGAAATTACCTCTCCTGCTCACATGGGGAGTTTTCCTAGCCTACAAAATGTTACCTGTGCCTAAATGTGCCACACTTGTGAGACCACACAAGAGAGGTGATGTGCTCTTAACTGGTTCCTCACCATGTCTTAGGTGTTATGTAGAGTAATTTCAGTACCTGAAAAGGGCCTACAAGAAAGCTGGAAAGGGACTTCTTACAAGGGTTTGTAGTGATAGGACAAGGGGGGAACTGATTGAAGCTTGAGGAGAGGAGACTTAGACTGGATAATTAGACAGAAATTCTTTCCAGTGAGGGTGGTGAGACACTGGAACAGGTTGCCCAGGGAGGCTGTGGACGTCTCTCCCTGGAGCTGTTCAAGGCCAGGATGGATGAAGCCTTGAGCAACCTGGTCTAACGGAAGGTATCCCTGCCCATGGCAGGGGGTTGGAACTAGATGATCTTCAAGTTCCCTTCCAACACAACCATTCTATTAATCTATGAGTTAATGTTTGCAGCTCTCCCCAATAGCACAAGAAACAGAGAATGCTAAAAAAAAGCAAATACTCATGTCTGTCCAGCCACACTACATAAATACAGGACACAGAGAAATAAACCAATAACAACACCTCCCCCTTATAATTCAACAAAGCTATTGGAAGGAACCCAAAATCTATGTCTAATGCTAATATTAAAGCATATTTCCCAAAGGTAACGTTTGATTTCCATCCAAACCCAAACATATTTGAAGCTCTGCCTCAGCATCGTAGAGCAGATTAACTGGAGACAGCTTAATCTGCAAATAACTTTCTGAAGCCTCCAGCCAAATCTTAAGGAGCAGCAATGGTCATCTGAATAAGACTTGGCTGGAGGCTTCAGAAAGTTAAGGAGCAGCAATGGTCTTCACAAGACTGGGCTACAAAAGACTTCCCAGATAATGTGGGGTGCTCACAGCTGGTCCGGAGAAAAGAGCGCGAAGGCTGTGGGATTGGAGCGTGCACATCTGGTGAGTACTTCTGATGGGTGTGCTGAGCAGAAATATTGGTATTGAACATTGATGGGCTGCCTAAAATGACCTCCAGAGTCTACAAAGTGCTCTATAGATTAAAAAAGAGAAAGAAAAAAAAAAAAATCTATTATAGCCCATTATGTTCTGGAATGTATCCGAGTCCCTCATCAGAGGGAGTGCCAGCAACCCTCTGTTTGCTGGAGTGAAGGAGACCTCTGGAAAGGTGTTTAATTCAGAATAAAGGGGATGTGCATGTGTGTGTTTGTGGGGAACACCAGAATGCTTTCTCTCTGTGGTGCTTTGGGTTTTTTTCTTTTTTAAAACCTTCCAGCTGTGATGGAGAAGGTGAGTGGCAAATGGAACACAAAGGGAAAGGTCCCCGGCTGTTCTTGAAGCGCTGGGTGGAAATCAATGCAGATAATGCACTTGGAAGGACTGTCTCATTTACTGGTTTGCAGTAAATTGCTGGGCTGTGCTTCCCAGTGCTAATGTGATAGTCATGCCTGTGCCAGGAAGAACACACCTTAAAGGGAAAAAAAAAAAAGAGGGGGAAAAAAAGAAGTGTAGGATTCCTTACATGCATTGCTTGGATAGTTTAGTCTGGGATGCTCTGAATTCTATAGCTGACTGAGAAATATCTAGGGCTGCTGGGTACCTCTCCTGCTGATACAGAGAGTTTCTCTGTAGCTTATTCTAAAGGCACAACAAACTCTACTTCAACACAATATCCCCCTGCAGAGAGGAATGTCATCTCCTGCTCACTACAGCCTGGCACAACCAAGGTATTTCCTAAGCACTGCTCTTCCTTCTTCTTTTGCTGTCTCGTGTTTTTTCCCCACCCCTGGTAGTCAGCGATATGTTCCCTGTGACTTCAGTGCTGCTGGATCAGGCTTAAGGTCCAATTATCCTTGTTTAAAGTACAAACTAATCATTCCTAGTTCAAAGCAGGCTTGTTGTGGACAGCACCACCAGGGATTTAGTGCCTGGTGCTGGAGTTGGTGCTTAGGTTTTTCTCCTAATAATATTTTTTAACTGGAGGCAGATCTATTTATACATGCTTTGGGAGACTAATTTTATGGGTAAATAGGATCTTTATTAATATTTTCTTTGTTAATTCATTGGTGTTAGTAAAGAGCTTTGAAGATGAAAGTGCTGTATGCAATAAATATTAAGATGATTCCAACTTATTTTAATGTTGCCAGCATTCCAGCTCCAGCATCTTTCACCCAAGAATCTCAAAGTACTTTCCAAATGTTAATTAATTTCCTCCTCTCAACAGGCCAGGGAGATATTTGTTATTATCATCTCTGCTTCACAAAGGAGCCATTCTGAGCACGTTTCACCCCATGACTTGGTCAGAAGCGGGTAATATGGCAGGAGTCTGTTTGGAACTGATCCAGAAAAATTCCTGACTCCCATTCTTGCTGCTAGACAGCATTCCCTTCTTGGGAGTGGGGTGTGACACTCACCTTCACAGCACTTGCCTGCCCTTCCTCTGGTGCTTTTATTGGTGGCTCTTCAAACAAAAAAGCCAGACAACGATAACATGACACACCCAGGGCAGGCGAGGAAATGAAACTCCTCAAAATCAGGAGCTCTGAGTTGGCTTAGGGTGGATTTTCAGTCTCTTTCAATGTGCAAGAGTACGTTTTATTTAGAGGCTGGTTTAGAGTCCTGCTGTAGAGTCAGAATCCTATAATCCATGCTCAAAAGGCGACTCGCATGGAACCATCTGCTCCAATGCAGCCCAGGTAAGGACAGAGCGTTGGTGGAGGGTGCAAGCGAGCTGCAAAGGTCTGAGCTGAGCAGCTCATGCTGCAGCTGAATCTTCTGAAACACTCTCACCAAAAGCAGAGGTTAAGTTAATGATGAGACAAGAAGACCATGTAGAGACAGCGTGACTCCGGCAATCCATGAGAACAATGCAAAGTTCAAAAATAGCAGTATTGACTGGTGGAAAAACAACATACATATAATTTTCAGGTAATTACTACAGTATAATTATCTCTGTTGTTTTCATATGAGCCATCTGAAGTGAACTCTGCTTGCTACTGGAGCTCAGTTTTATTTACAGTGTTCCCATGACTAAAGTGGTTCTTTAGAAACAGCGATTAGGTAAAAGAGAAAGACAGGAGGATTTCAGACCAGATACTGCCTCTGTGCCAGTGGGCAGAGCCCAGCTGCTGGCTTTTTCTTCAGTGCTCTATCCACCTGGACTCTGAACCCCACTGTAGGCAAGATGAGAGTTAAAATACTGGAGAAGACAGTGTAGCATCTCTCTTGTCTACATTACTTCCATGAGTAATAATCTACACCTATACTTGTCTACGTTACTTCTGTGAAACTACCTCCATGCTGTCTGTGTTACACAGAGGCCCAGCATGGTGGGGTTGGAAGGGACCTCTGGAGATTACCCAGTCCAACCCCCCCTGCTAAAGCAGGGGCAGCCACAGCAGCTTGCCCAGGATCGCAATGGCCAGGGGGATTTGGAAGCTCTCCAGAGGAGACTCCCCAACCTCTCTGTGCAGCCTGCTCCAGCACCCTTACACTAAAGAATTTTCTCCTTCTCTTCAGATGGAACCTCCTGGGTTCCACTTTGTGCTTGTCCTGTCACCCTCCTCCTGGGTTCCACATTGTCCCTTGTCCTGTCACTGGGCACCACTGACAAGAGTCTAAACACATCCTCTTGTCCCCCATTCTTTAGCTCTCAATGAGTATTGAGAAGCTGCCCCCTTGGGCTGCTCTTCTCCAGGCTCAAGAGCCCTAGGGCTCTCAGCCCCTCCTTGCAAGCCTCTCCTCATGCATTACTTCCATGTGTGGGTCCATAATGGAAACTGTAGGACAGGGAGGAGGAAAGAGACTGAAATGGTAACAAGGATTTTTCTAGATCTCTGCATGATGCAAATTTGTTATAAAATAAGCTTGTATGAAAATGTTGATATGTTAAATGTACTGTGGGAGTGGATGAAGTGGGGGAGTAACACAAAGCATCAGAACCAAGACTTACTCTCAACCAAAGTTCTGGAAAATGCAGCACTTTATGACTATCAAGGTTTCAGTTTTCAGCAGAGTTCTATTTATTAGGGATTAGTCAGTATTTGTAGAAAGCAGCTCCTAAAGCACTGAGGCCTTGAAGTTTTAGATACAATCACTATTAACTGGAATGAAGGGGTTTATGGCAGTTGAAACCTGGTTTTGTTGATGCTCTGAGTCTGTAGAGCTTAATTAAAATTCTGCCTCACCTCCTGGAAGATACTTTGGAGATAGATGTAGCTTTCTGTGATTTTTCTGCCCTTGCATCTGAATGGGTTTTGACCAATTTAAAGCATCTGAAGCATCTGTCTCTCGAGGTATTGGCTTCGATATGGCACCACGGACTCCTCTCACTGTGGATCAACAAAGGTCTGTTGCAGCTGGTTTTGGCTCTTTCTTACTGTATCCCAACATTAGAAAAATGGGTGCTAGTGACAAAAAAAAATAATTGTGATTCAGCCAAGTGGAATTTTGTTGACAAAAATGTCTGGATTTGACTCAGCCAAAGGAAATGCTTTTTAAAAAGTGTAGATAAGTATCTCAGGAATGACCATTTCTCAGGGAAATAAATATTCTAGCTATAATTGATAAAAATATAACAATTCAACTAAAAACCCAGAGAGAAGTGAACATTCAGAACTGGAGTTGTTGAACACTGGCAGTTTTCCTGGGGTAAAAGTTACAGAGATTAATTTTAGGGAGGTTAAACTACATGCTGCAAGGCCGGTGGGATGCTGCTGGCTTCATAGCTGGGACTGGCTGTAGTGAAAGCAGTGCCCTGTGACATAAACTCCTCTGGTGTAAATGAGCTCTGCTCTCAGTGCATAAAAGACGAAACAAGGCTCTGTGGAGGCATTTTGTGTGATACTTGGCCAGGAGGTTGAGGGAGGTTATCCTACTCTGCCCTAGTGAGGCAACAGCTGGAGTCCTGGGTTCAGCTCTAGGCTCCCCTGCTCGGAAGAGACTGGGAACTACTGGACAGAGTGCAGTGGAGGCTACAAAGATGTTGAGGGGAATTGAGCATCTCTGTGAGGAGGAAAGGCTGAGACACCTGGAGCTGTTGAGCCTGGAGAAGAGCAGCCTGGGAGAGGATCTACTCAGTGCTCAGCAAGGTATAAAAGGGCCTGTGGGGGGCAAGAGGATGGGGCCAGACTCTTTCCAGTGGTATCCAGTGAGAGGACAAGGAGCAGCAGGCACAAACTGGAACCCAAGAGGTTCCACCTGAACAGGAGGAGAAAATTCTTTGGTGTGAGGGTGCTAGAGCCCTGGAACAGGCTGTCCAGAGAAGTTGTGATGTCTCTTTCTTTGGAGAGCTTCCAAACCCACCTGGTGATTGTAATCCTGGACAAGCTGCTGTGGGTGCCCCTGCTTTAGCAGGGGAGTTGGAAAGGATGATCTCCAGAGGTCCCTTCCAACCCCACCATGCTGGGATTCTGGGATACCTCTGTGACTGGTTCAGAGGCAATCCAGGCACTTTTCCTTTCCTGCACCTGTGCTGTAGGAAGGTTCAAAGCCTGAAGGGCACTGTGGAGAAAGCAAATGATGGCTGCGATCCGTAGACTGTGTGGTGTGGTCATGCAGCCACAGCAGGCTGATCCTGAAGGAAGTGGGAAGACCTCGTTCTGGTCATCCTCACCTTAAAACCTTGTGTTCATCTGACATGAGTGCTACTTTATTTGACATGGTCCAAATATAGAATAGCTTAATTATGAAGGACATTAGAGGAGTGCCATGAGCAAGCAAATATCATCCATTGACAGCGGAACGGAAAAGGCAAAGCAAATAGCTGCAAAGAATGGACTAATTGTTGTGCCTATTACTATTGTCTTGCAGCTGCAACTCTTTGTGTAGCTGTGAAGTACGTAGGGAGCAGGGCTTGACTGGGAATGTGTAATTCCAGGCTGGGAATACAACACACAGGGCACTCAAAAAATCAAGGGGAAAGAGTTTGTGGCACGGCGGCGGTCGGCTTGGAGTACTGGGTGTTGTAAACCACAGTGGTGTGTGTAGAGCAGCCAGGCAAGCTGATATTTCAGAACTGAAAAAACAGGAACTAGGCAAATGAAGCTGGGATGTGTCAGGCTGTAACGCTGCATGTGTAATTAAAGATTAGAGTAACTCATTTACATATGCTTTCCATACTGCAATAGCATTGTTGTACCAGGAGATCTAAGGATAGAAAAGTGGTGACACTAGCAAAACGGTCCAGGGTCTTTCCCTCGTTTAGGGCCTCAGGTGATTAACTCCCCCTCTGTTTATTTTACTAAGGTACCAGCAAAGGTGTAAGGAATCTTCCTTTTGTGAGCAGCAGCCCTTGCTTTGGGCCAAATTTCAGATACAATATGCAATTAGTATAATTAAAAGGGCCAATAAGAAAGACGGGGACAGACTTTTGAGCAGAGCCTTTTGTGACAGGACAAGGGGTGATGGTTTAAACTAAATGAGATTCAGACTGGAGAGAAGGAAGAAATGTTTGCCTCTGAGGGTGATGAGACACTGGCTCGGGTTGCCCAGAGAGTTGGGAGATTGCCCCTTCCCTGGACCCTTTGCAGGTCAGGCTGTTTGGGGCTCTGAGCAACCTGTTCTAGTTGCAGATGTCCTTGCTGTCTGCAGGAGGGTTGGACTGGATGGCCTTTAAAGGTCCCTTCCCACCCAAACCAGTCTAGGCTTCTATGAATTTAATATAGTACTGCATGTGGATGTGTATTTAGGGGGAGATGTGTACACCAGCCAAGTCTCACTCAGTGCTGAACACACACACTGAGCAAGGCCACATACGAAATGGACTTATCTCATGTACTAGCTACCCCATTTTCTTCACATACAGTTAAGCAGTTGTCCCCAAAACGTACCTCTAGGTATTTTTCCCCCCTGGAAAAGGTTATTTTGGTGACACATCTAAATATTTTTTGTGCTTCAAACAATCTCAGGAATAAAAGATGTTTTTTAGGACTTTGCCATATTTTCCTATCAAGAAATAGAGTCCTTGTGCCTCTATCATTAAATAATATTCAAAAGCACCTCCCCCACTACTTTTGAGCAGAGATTAAGTTTGGACTATTAGCCAAAGAGGGAAAAAAAATCTTGGAGACTTGGGACTAATGAAAACAGCATGTTAGCTGAAAAAATGCATATGCTTAAAAAATGTTATTGTGTCTGAACAGGGTTTGGAGCAAATGAGTTACGTGACAGGATGCATTTTTGGGGAGGTTAAAGAATAGGAAAATAGAGGAGAAGATAGAAGGTTGGTGGTCTTAGAGATCTTTTTCCAGCCTTGATGATTCTCTGGTTCTGGAAGCTGTGCATCTCTTTGCAACATGGCAAAAAGGGACAAATGAACTTTTGAAAATGGGGAACTGAAAATATCCAAACTTTGAGTGGTTGAAGAAAATCTCCATCTTTATTTCTCTTTCTCTCCAGCAAAAGTAAAAAAACCCCACAATCTTGTAGTTGTACCTGAGAAACAAAAGTGATGCCAACTGGAAGGGTTTTTTTTGAAGGTATTCTTACCTGTTTGATTGCACCCCAGTTGCACTCCTTGATGGGCAAGTCCTGTTGAACCGAAGGCAGAATCGTGACAGATCTGAGCGTTGCCATCGCTGGCAGAGCTGCAGCAGAGCTAGAGAAACTGAGAGCACCTTGGAAAATTACTTTGTGTTGACAAAATCTTTTCTTGGCAAAGAAACCATTTTCTAAGTCTTGGGAGCAGAGAGGAACAAAATTTCATTACATGTAAATAATTGCCTAAAAATAGAAGCACAGATTGCTTTTCACATGAAATTCCTTCTTCATGCTGCAGTATACACCACACTCAAATAAAAAGGCAAAGAAGTGACTATCAGAAGTCCAGACTGAAAAACAGAAGGGTTTTATCTGCAAAAGCACTTGGGAGTGTTTAGGGTGACTTTTGAATTGAATATTCTGCACCCTCTCTTTTAGTTCACTTCCTTATTTTGATGTATCTGAAGGCATTCTTAGCCTGTGTTATTTAAAGCAAGGTTTGAAAGAGGACGCTGTGGTTTATGGCCATGTGTCAGGTTTGATAGTGTTATGCCATGATTTAGCAAAGCACTTAAGCACATGTCCACATCCCACTGAATTTGGTAGGAAGTGAAGAAGCAGAGGGAAAACTGTTTGCTATGCAGCAAGCTTCTTTCAGGGGAGAGGGGGAAAAAAAAATAATTAAAAAAAAAAAAAAAGGATTTATCTTTATACTATTATAGATCTTTTCACCAAATCCTTTCAACTAGACACAAACTCACAGATCAGATTAGATGATGATTATTAAACATATGCAAGCATTGAAAAAAGAAGTGCTCTAAACTGGGCTGGTTCAGACCACTGAAATAGATCAGCTAATTATGGTGCATGTGGGTGTACTGGGTAGTCATCTGACTTTTTTTTTTTTTTTTTCCCTTTAGATATCTTGCCTAGCACCCTGCCCCCTCCCCAAACCAGCATTTTAGGCACTATGATAAGTCTTCATTACACGCAGTATTAAGCCAGAGTATCGGAGTATTACTTATCAGCCCGTTCTAATTGCTCCTCATTTTCTGAATGCTCCATTTGCTATGCCAGTGCTGAGCACTGAGAACTGTAAAAGGAATCAATGAGAAGAGTGGCGTGTCTGCAACAGAAATGGGATGTACCCACGACCTGGAGAAGAAGGAGGAGTCCCAGAGAAAAGACGCGCCCGAGTTTTGAGTCACTACCATCCTGAGACCGAGAGAGGGAAATGTCTCTGAAAGATCCGCCTGAGTTTTCTATCACACCTTGAGCCCAAGCTAGGGAATGTTTCTGGGTGAAATGCTTTGAAATGAAATGTTTGGGAAGAGGTGTGGGTTGTTTCCCTTTGGTTAGAGGATAGACTTTTAGATAGACTTTGTCTATCTTCTGACTGATAAACAGGATGGTATCAAAAAGCTACTTACTAGAAAGATACTTTATTCCACTATCATATTCTTCCCCTCAGTGGAAACTACCTGATTTTAAATTGTGGCCAACTATTCAAATCCAATGGGAGGCATAAATTATAATTCAGTAATAATCATGAGTGGTAATCTTTTTACTGCTGATTCCCTGTGTGGCCTCAAGCACGCTTCCTTTAATCTGTAGAGCGGAGATAATAATGCTTTTTTGTCTTGCAATGCAGATAATAGAAGTGCTTGCTGAATGTGGGATGATTAATGTTACACCAGGTGTGGAAACATTACAAATTCTGTCTCTCTTGTGCTTAAAAGGGGGTACAATATTGGTCATGTTCAACAATTTTTTTTCCATTTTGTGCAGTAAGGTGGTGGGGAAAGTCTATAATCTGTAATTATGGAGTAGCACACAGGCAAAAGGAAGCTGAATCAAGCTAAGGTGTTGGGACTTAAATATTTGTATTTAAGCTGGTCAGCTTCACAGCTGATGCAGTCATCTTGCCAGGTAGCATTTTTGGCATGTTTTTCCACCCTGCTGTTGCAAGAACCCACATTTGACTCTAACATGAAACGACACTGGCCAGCTTGGATCTAATAGCTCTCTGCAGGCCCTCCTAAGAACGCTTACATTGCTTTTCCTAAAAGAAAAACCTGAACGAACTCACACCGACTGCCTGAACTTCTCCTGCAGTAGCTGAGGAAAATAAAACGTCTAATTTCCAGCTTCGTACAGGTAAGGAGCTGGAGGATGGCTGACGGCAGGACCTTGTCCCAGCTGGTCCCGCAGCCGCGGTGCCACCTGCCGGGGCCCAGCACAACGGGTGGGCCGGGCCGGGCCCCCAGCTTCGCCTCGTACTTTTCACTCCTAAGGCACTCAACGCTGCGAATTAAGTAGCAGGAAGCAGAGTTGCAAATTCCAATTTTAATCAACTTATTGAGCACAGGAATGCGTATCCACTTCTTTCCTCTGACGATCCTCTTCGAGAGGGCTCCCAGCATGCCGGCGGGGCTGAGGAGAGCCAGGGCGCGGACACCCTCAGCGGCCCGGCCTCCGGAGAGCTGCCCGCTCTCTCTTCAGGGAGCGAGCAGCAGGGAAGGCACCGAGAAGGGCCGTGCTGTCAGGACTGGGGAGGAAACTTTCCAAGTAGGGCGGATCGATGATCCCCGCGCCGGAGGCCCGGAACTCCCCGCAGCGCCGGGCAAGAATCCCACGGAGCTGCGGCCGGCAGAGAGCCCCGGCCGGGCTGAGCGAAGAGGGACAAAATGGCGCCGCGATTCAAACGCTGCGCGCTGCGTGCCGGCGGGGGGGCGGCGGGGGGGCGGTGTCCCGGCGGGGTTCACTGCGCCTGCGCCCGGAGTTGCAAGATGGCGGACAGTGCGGAACTAAAGGTAAAGCGCAGCTTCAATTCCCTTCGCGATGCCCCTCGCTGCTGCGCTCGGGGCCGCCGGGGCTGTGCTCCCTTCCGCGCTGGGGGCGAGCCAAACCGCTGCCGGAGCCTTGAGACGCTCCGCGCCGTTGCCTCGTCGGGGTGGCTGCGGCGGCGCCCCGCCGGCAGCGGGGGCTGAGGGACGGAGCGGGGCGGGGAGGGGAGCTGTCCTCCCCTCGCCTCCCGCCCGGCCGCTCTCTGCCGGGCAGCCCCACCGGGTGGCAGCGGGGGCGGGCGGGGAGGGCTCCCCTCAGCGCCCGGAGGAGGGGGGGAGGTTGGGCTCGGGCCGGGCCGGCGCAGGGGTGAGGGCGGCGGCGGCCGGGGGGAGCCCCCGGGAGTTGTCGGCGCTAGGCAGCGGGTCTCGGCCGCCCCCGAGGCGGGGGACGATTTATCGGGCTTCCCGCAAAGTTTCCAGGGGACTCTGCTGGCGGCTGCGGGCGGGAGGGGGCCCGGAGGACCGGCTCTGCCCGCCGGTGACAGGCGGCCGGCTCCGAACGAGCGCCCTCGCTGCCCGGTGGAGGGGTTGGGGGGGCACACCGGCGGGGGAGCCCCGCTTGCCTCGGCTCCTTCCCACCCCGGTGAATAAAGGACTTCAGAAGCAGATGTTGAGGAGTTGGAAGGTGTTCAACTTGCGGTTGTCCCTGTCACCCTGCGAAACGCATCGAAACCTGGTGCTGTGAAGCACCCTGGAGCGAAGTTGCAGCTCCCCGAGTGGGTCAGACTGGGCGGTGGGGGTTGGATCTTGCTGGGTTGATGTGGAGAGGGTTTAGGTTGGATTCTGCCCGGGGAGGAGCAGAAGGAGCGACTGCAAAGTGCTTTCTGTCACATATTTTGGGAGCTAGTAGTGGTGCTGTGGGGGGGTGATGAGGTGTGCACGTTGTGTACACACACACACAAAATGCTACCAAAAAAGACCTTGCCCAAAGTGATTGGAAAGTTTTTTTGGGGGGTGCAAACTGTGCCTTGCACACCCAGCAGTGCAGTTGGAGGATTTAATTGCGGTTGTCATAGGGTCGTTATTCATCAGGAGGGCTCCTGTCTCCTTTAATACAGTGGAAGACCTCAATCAGAAGTATGTTAAATGCATAATGTAAACTACAGAGTATCTAAAGTACGACTAGGGAAATACTTTATTTTGCCTTACCCTAGAGTTTCAGTGGGGCTCAGTTTTCTGTGTATCAGAGGTTTCTTGCACTTTCATTTTTTGATGCTTTTAAAGAGCTGTCAGGATGTAAAGAACTAGAAAGTCTTGTCTGTGTTCCAACTTCTTGGGGTCTCTCCCTGCCAGGCCAGGAAAAAAAAAATAGAGCTTCCTTGAAATCTTTCTGTGGCTTTTGGTTTTCTGGGTATCTTGGAGAATGTATTGCTTGAGTTGTGTTGTCCCCAGGTATTTTCCCCCCCCTCCCCAAATTCTGCTTCCTACATAATGAGATGAAGGGTTAAGATGTGATTCCAGTGTTAAACTTTTGTTAATCCTAGTGACTGACTTTGTAAGAGTTTTTGGTGCAGAGTAGCTGGCTTGGGTTTATGTGATGCCTTTATAAGCAAAATGACTCAAGTGGACTTAAAAAAAAACCCCAAAAGGTCTGACCTATGGAATAAAGTGTTCTGGGTTTTTGATGTGTATTAAGATGACAGGATGGTGGTCAAGGGACAGTGCTGCAAGGCATGATTTCGCTATGAAAATTAACAATTTATTGATCTTGGGAGCTTTGAAACCTGAAGCCTGTTGTCCATCACAGAGCCTCCAGGCTCTGGGTAAGGATACACGTGTTGGAGTACTGTTGGTCTGCACCAGCCTAGCTTAGAGGCTTCTTCTTTTCTCCTTCTCTGCAGCTTTACAGGTGGAGCTTTTGTGGAAGTGTGTTTGTGTCTGCTTGTCACCCTGGACTTCTTTATTGATCCTGAAACCTGCTTCTTGAGAACTGCTAGACAGATACTATGATGATCTTATTTTTAAAGCAGTGTTGCTGCCTCAGGGATCTGACCAATTTATTTTGAATTTCACTTTGCTGCTCAGGATACCTCCAAGCTGGGACTGTAGGATAGTTGCACAGAATGCCCGTGAAGATTTGTGGGGTGAGGTTTATTTTTGGTAGCTGTGAGAGCTTGGCAGTTTACATTAAAAGAGAAACAACCACCCCATTCACTTCCTAAGTTCATACTTTGAAAACTTCCATTTTATTTTTCTTTTCTCTAGACTGTGCAAAGAAAAAGAGGTGTGTGGGTGTGTCCTCCTCTGTCGGGAGGGAAAGACAAGGGGGGGGGGGGGCACGAAATTTCTCCTTAGGGTTGTAGCTGTCACATACTGCTTTTCCAGAAGTAGTACAGCTCGGTTGTTAGGTCCTGGATGAGGTGAGTGCTCCTTGGAAAAACGTGGCTAATGGAAAGCTGCTGGGTGCAGCGGTTTTGAGCAGTACATCCTCAGAAAGCCTGCCTTTAAATTCTTCCTGCCTTTGAGAGCTGAAAGGTAGCTAAGGGGAGACTCTGCGATGAGGACTCTGCTGTTTGAAGAATGAACGGTGAATTCCTTTCGTTAATTTCAATGTTTCGTAGGTAAAAGTTTTGTTGTGTTTCTCCTCTGATTAATTAGCAGGCGGCATCGATTTCAGATTTGGTGACCTTTAAAAACTGAAAGCCAGTGTAATGGCTGTGCAGCAGCTCGCTCGCTCACTCACTTTGCCGGATAAAGTTTGTCAGAAAAAAATGTGTTCAAGTCCTTAAAACTTCCTCTCCTTCTGTGTGAAGAACCCTGGGGTTAGGCATGGGCAGCGTGCACGCGTGTCGGTTGGGGTTTGTGATAGGACGGGCGGTGTTGCGTCAGTAAAGTCAAATTAAAGAGCTTGCTTCCCCCAGAAAAACAGTGGTCATTCTTGCTCGCCATTATTTTCTTACAGAGGTCTAAATCATGAAGGAGCACTTCCTGTGATGTGTTTTCTTACCACAGTTGAGCATTTCAGGACTTTTGCCCGTTTGGTCTGTTGGAGGGAGTGGGGTGGAAATCGGATAAGGTCAAACATACTTTGCAGACCTGAGGTGAGTAAGGATGCTGAATTCTGTGGTACCCTCGAAGGTTTGGGTGAATTGAACCAGCCTGCTTTCATTTATTGATGAAGCAAGGTAACTGGAAAGTCTGTCTGGCTGTGGGTTACCTCCCAAACTCCATAGGCTGAGGCATATGTGAATTTTCCTGAGCTTAATTACTATTCCTGTATAATTGCATACAGACTCTTAATTTATCTCAAGGTAAGCTATTTAAAGCTCTTTCTAATTGGAAGGAGTATACTTGAGTGATTAAATCTTTCCTTCAATATTTCTTACATCTCTTTAAATTGGTTATTAGATTGTTGTGATCTTTGCCTTCTACTGGAGTCTTTTGGAAATCATTACACAGTTTGCAATAATCAATTCAATTACACATGGATCAAAGAATGAAAAAGAAAAAGCTTATGTTCTAGTATTGTCATTCTTGATACTGTCCTAAGAAGCTGGTTTGGAAAGCACATGCTGGGAGGTTTTCTCCTTTGTTCTCTCTCCTTTTAAGAAAGTGCCTTTGGGGATTGAAGAGATCCCTGGTGTGTTTCTTGTTAGACACAATTTATACTTTAAAAAAAAAAAAAAGAAAAAGTGAGCCCAGAGTTTGAATGAAAATTCATAATAGCATTTCCACACAATGGTGATGAAAACAAACCATTAAAAAAAATAAATAAATACTCAGTTGGGAAATAGCCCTCCCCTAAATAGGGGGAAGCATGTATTTTGGTTTGTTGTCTGTCTGAGGGAGGGGGGAAAGCAAAGCGGCGCAGCGTTCAGGTGCTGCTGGTAATAGTGACAAATGGATCTCCGGGATGGCAGCAGGGTTGGGTTAAATTGCATCGTCAGTGCTAATAAGCATAAGCTACCTATTTCAGTGTTCAATTAGAATTTTACTCCTCTATATTATGAGCTATTTTGGCATAATCCTTTTAGAAGTTGCTGGGGTTGCATGTTTCTGTGATTGAATTCAATGTAATCTACTTTTCATTGTTATCCGAGTCCAAGGATTACGTTATTTTCATGCCTGTAATTTTGTGCATGTCAGTGTAATTGTATTTTTAACTGTATTTGGGGCTCAATACCTTTTTTCTTTTTTTTTTTTTGTGAGCTTTTGGTCTTCAGCACTGGCATTGCAGCTTATCAAATGAATAAAATTGGCAGCTGTGCATCACTGCTTAGCTGTCAAAGCCCCGATCCATAAGACTTCTTTATTGCCAATAAAACCCGACTGCACACTGTGTACACGTCAATATGGTGTCAGCACACTTCTGATGTGAGCCCCTCACGAGCGTCAGGGGCCATCCTGGAAGTGTTTGTAGCCTGGGCAAGTGGAATTCTTACTCATTACCCCATCTGAGAAGAAATGAAGGAGGGTAGAAGAACCAGTAGTTCGTAGTAGGTATCTTAATGGGTTGAATAATTGGTTTCTCTTTTGGTTATAAAGGTATTTAGAAATGGAAGTGAAAAGATTTATAAGATAAGCAGGTAGAAGATGCATCTTGCTTAGCTTTGTTCCATGAGAATAAGAGAAAAGTGCTACCCCAGGGAAGGGAAGAACTCGGGGCTGCTTGGCCATTGATAAGAATGTGGATGGATTTGAGCCACCATATTTAAAAAGCATCCCATGGAGCAGGGTGTAGGTAGTTAATGATAGAATCCTAGAATGGTTTGGGTTGGAAGATCAGCTAGATCTAACCCTGTGGTGTAGGCAGGGACCTCTCCTACTAGACCAGCTTGCTCAAAGTCCCATCCAACCTGGCTTTGAACACTTCCAGGCTTGGAGCCTCCACAGCTCCTCTGGCCAGCCTGTTCCAGTGCCTCACCACCCTCATGGGGAAGAATTTCTTCCTAATGTCTAATCCAAACTGATTGCCTTCCATTTTGGAGCCATTACCTCTCATCCTGTCAGTCCATGCTTTTGTAACAAGTGCCTCTCCAGCTCCCCTGTAGCTGCCTTTGAATACTGGAAGGCTGCTCTAAGGTCTCTCTGGAGCCTTCTCCAGGGTGGACAACCCCAACTCTCTCAGCCTGTCTTCAGAGGCGAGGTGCTCCAATAAGAGATCTTTAGATGCTGAAGTTATTTTTAGGTTCCTGGGCTGGTTTATGCTCTCAGCTGCCTTCATCTAGAGCACAAAGGAGGTGCAGACTTTGTCACTAATGTGTTTGGCAGGGTGGATTTTAGTTGCTGTAATCCGTTCTAGTAGAAGTCAACATCTGATAATTTATCTCTTTAGTGCCATTATAGTGAAAAACAAAAGAGAACTTCCAAACACTTGAGAGTCAAGTGCTCTCTGTAATTGTTCTGAGATACCCCCAGCCCTCTCCGACCCTGAGAGTTGAGCTGCTGCAGTTCTCTGAAGCATCTCTTGTAATCCTTGTTGATTGTGGTAATGCTGATGAGTGAATCTGCAGCTGAACGCCAGGGTGAGTTGGCTGGTGGACTCCATTAGCGTGGAGCATCTTGGTCTCTGCTGAAGCTACTGAATTTGAAGCAGCAGTACTTCCTTGCTGTCAGTCAGTGTTTCAGAAGGGTTACTTCCTGTGCCTTGGGACCCAGTGTCCCAGAGGACTTGTGGCTGGAAATTGGTTTAATGTTGCAGCTTTCCTCTTACATGGTGGCGTTTGCCCCTCTGGTTCCACAAGGAGAGAATTCTGTCGACGAACCTGAAGTTATCTCAGAAATGTCTGTTTACTGTTGCTGTAAAAAACTTTGGCTTTGGTGACAGATGTTACAGGTGCCCTTCTGATGGAAGGCTCTGCTCCATCACCCTCCACAAAAAAGGAGTAAAACCCTTCCTAGAGCCACAATTTTACTCAAGAATGCAAACATGGGGCTTACTCTAAAAACTGGTTGCTGTATACATTTAGAGTCTTTTTCAGTCCACCCCCAGCTTGTGCTGTCCCCTGTAAGCAGGAACTTCATCTCTGCTTGACACACAGATGTGCCTGCCACAATCACCGAGAAATGTTTGTCTTGTTCTTAAGAGGGGAGAAAAGGGGAAATGTGTTGTTTGGATGACTGCTTTGACACATGCTTGGACAGCTGAATTTCAGAATCCTCTTGATCCAGCTCAGGTATTGATTGTCTCATTGCTCTGTCACTATTCCAGCTCTGTGTAGACCAATAAACGCTAGAAGCATTGGTTTGGGCTTTCTAAAATGAAGATGATTGGATTTTTCTGGTACAAGAATTGCATGTAGTCCCTTCAGTGGCAGTCTGTTCATGAAAATAAGTGCCTTGCTTAAAAGTAGATTATTTTGCTAGTTAAAGGGGGAGATGAGGAGAAGAAAGGAGCTCCAGTAGCTTACAAAAGGGTGCTTATTTCTGTAATTTCACTCAGTGCTATCAAAGCCATTTTGAACAACTAGTCACTGCTGTAAAATGTGGCTGTTTCAAAGTGAATTTGAAGCTTTGGGGCTACAACAACACATAGAAGATGTTAAGACTTGGAAAATGAGACTATATGGAGTTGATGATGGGAGATATTTCTTTATCTGGCCTTATTCTGATATTCCATATTTTCCACAGCAGCCAGACCTAAACTAAACCAGATACCATTACATTATGTTTCTCTGTGTGCTGTGGCAGAGACCTTTCTGTGTAATTTCTTTTTTTTTCTGATTGTTTTGTGAGGCTCCTGTCTCTGTTGCAGCTGTATTGATCCAGGAGTTTGTCAGCAATCTGCTTAATCTCATTCTCCTGTTGGGATTAGGGTTGGCTATAGATTCACTGCTGTGTCCCTGCTGCTGTATTCTGTTCCTTAGCTTATATAGGACTGCAGAAAGGTAGGCATGAGCAGAAGGTGGGTTTTCTGGGGCTTGTCTAGAATATGTGAAACAAAGAAATGAAAACCTAGTGTACAATTAGACCAAAGGTCAACCTAAGCATGACCTTTATGTCTACAGGAGATGATATACAAGAGATTTATATAGGAAGTGGCATGATAATTAATGGAGAAGGAAAAGGAGCCTTTGAAAGCCATTGCTTGGTAAGGATAGAGGCAGCTCTGCAGCAGAGCAAAGACACTGAGGGTAGGCTAAAGTTTATTTAGCACAGAGGACAGAAAGATAAGTGTTACTCACTTGATGTGCATCACTGAAGATTGCTCTGTAGTGAACTTCACTTGTTTTGTTTAGGAAATGGTAATGAGCTTTCTGGATACGTGCTAATAAACATGTATGAGTTCTGCCTCCTCTCTGCTTCTGCCAGGACCTCATGGGCTGGAGGTAATGCTTCACTTGCCAGTTTCTATCCTAGAAGTACGTCTAGCAGCAGGAGAGAGCAAGGAAGGCAGAGTTTCAATCTCTACCCTGCTTTGGGGCTGATAAACAACAGCTTTCCTGGGATAGTGAACTGTGAAGCATCCTTTTATCTCTGTAGATGTTTTCCTCCCTCTGCCTTGCATGGTTTTTGTGTATACTACAAGTGCTTTTTCCCAGTTTCCAGCCCAGATACCATTTATTGTGCTGAATTCTTCAGGGGTTCAGCAGGACTCTCCTGTTAGCTTTTCTTGGTGGTGTTTTCACTTTGACACCTGGTTGCTCCCTTGATCCTGGCCCTAGATTGTTTGGTAATGTTGATTGGAAGGGACCTTGAGAAATCTCCAGTCCAACCTCCTGCTCTCAAAGCAGGATCAGCTATGAGGTCAGAACAGGTTACTCAGGACTTTATCCAGTCTGGTCTTTAAAACCTCTAAGGATGGGGACTGTACAATGTCTGTGGGCAACCTCTTTCCCTTCTTAGCTGTTCTCATGGTGAAAACAGGTGTGGTGGTTTTTTGTTGTTGCTGGGTTTTTTTCCTTGTTAATACCCAACCTGAACCTCTTATCAGGCACAAGCTGAAATGTCTCACATCTTTCTGCTGTGTGCCTCTGCTGTGCTGTGTGAAGATCATGGCTCTGTTTTCTTGGTGACCTCCTTTACGTGCTGGAAGGTTGCTATTAGGTTCCTCTTCAACAGGCTGAATGAGCCCCATTCTCCCAGCCTCTTGCCAGATCATCTTGCTGAACCTCACATCTTTGACAGTAAGATACCAGGAGCTTGTTTAGGGATGGGATTTAGGCAGATGATTCTATGCCACCAGTGTAGTTCTTGAGGAATTTTGATTCCTCTGGTTTTCTGTTAGCAGAGATGTTACAGAATCCTTGACATCCTTAGAAATGTTCCTGACACTGTCCACTGCTATCACTGGAAACAGTGAAGGTTGCTTCAAGAACTGGATCTCAAAGCAGTGAACTTGCTGAGGAGAGATAATGGCAGATGACAGGCAGAAGGTAGACAGCTTTTCACCACGAAGCTCCGCAGCTCCAGAGTCAGACTCTGCCACTGCTCTTGGCAGCCTGTTTCACTGCTCCACCAACCTCAATGTAAAGGAAGTTTCTCCTCATGTTTAGATGGAACTTCCTATATTCAAGTTTGTTCCCATTACCTTTTGTCCTGTCTCTGGGCACCACTGAAGAAAAACTGTTCCCATCCTCCTGACAATGTCTGGAGATGGAAGGGACTGGTTTGGGTTGGAAGTGACCTCCGAAGGTCATCCAGTCCAACCCCATCTGCAATAAGCAGAGGCATCCTCAACTAGATCAGGTTGTCCAGAGCCCTGTCAAGCCTTACCTTGAATATCTCCAGGGATGGTGCCTCAGCTACCTCCCTGGGCAACCTGTTCTAGTGTTCCACTACCCTCATGGTAAAGAAGTTGTTCCTAGCACCCAATCTAAATCTCCCCTTCTCTAGTTTGAAGCCAGTGCCCCTCATCCTGTTACAGTCTCTCTCCATCCTTCTAATGGGACAACCAGTGGAGAATCAGAGCTGAAACTTCATGCTTACCTTCACTTACAGCCTTCTGCAAGATGTTCTTTCTACCCCTTGGTAGAGCAGAGTCTGGCCTTGGGCTTCTCCTTTCAGCTTTTCAAATGAAAACACGATTAGTTCGCACGCACAACAGAATATAGGATGGAAATAGCAGCGAAGATAGTTTTGCTTGGCAGTTCAGCAGAGGTGCAGCTCACCAGTGTTTATTTTTTTTAAAAGCAGAGGCCAAATGCAATAGAGATAATGTGCTTGGTTCAGGTGAAACCTGTAATCTGAGCTGCAGGATCTGCTGCAAAAAGTTGTGTGGATAGGAATGTTTTCTGATACTTTTTGTCCCTCGTATTGTTTCTTTGAGTCTCCCTTGACAAAATGATCTCACTTTTTTTTGTGTGTGTGTGTGCAGATGTCGGATCTTGTTTCCCCAGTGCAAAATAAGAGCCTTTTGAAACAGTCCCAAGCATTTATGTGGATTTTTTAGCTTATTGAAAAGCCTGTTCGAGGCAAGCTCTGCTCTGCTGTCTGCAGAGCTGTTAGTGCACCTCCGAATATCTTAGTATCATAGTATCAGTCAGGGTTGGAAGGGACCACAAGGATCATCTAGTTCCAACCCCCCTGCCATGGGCAGGGACACCCCACACTAGATCAGGCTGGCCAGAGCCTCATCTAGCCTGGGCTTAAACGCCTCCAGGGATGGGGCCCCAACCACCTCCCTGGACAACAGGGCTTCACCACTCTTATGGTGAAGAACTTCCTGCTCACCTCCAGCCTGAATCTCCCCACCTCCAGCTTCATTCCATTCCCCCTGGTCCTATCACTACCTGATACCCTGAGAAGTCCCTCCCCAGCCTTCCTGTAGCCCCCTTCAGATACTGGAAGGCCACAATTAGGTCAGCTCAGAGCCTTCTCTTCTCCAGACTGAACAGCCCCAAATACCTTGCACCAAGATGCAAACGGTGGAAGCTCAGCAGAAACAAAGCTCTGTTCAGTTTCCTAGGGTCTGTGTTGCTTTAGCAGTATCTCGTCAGGGAATCTGCAGAGGCCACTCTGTGGCAGGGCTTCAGAATGATTATATATATATATATTTTTTTTTTTTTTTTTAAATCAAGTATCAGAACTGCTGTTGGCTTGGATTACAAGAGTCTCAGATAATATTTTTCTAGAGGGTGTACACCCAGGTTTTTCTCTGGCTTAATTTACCTCTTTTTGGTGTTCAAATTTGACTCTTTCAGTTGAGAGGTAATATTTTTCACGAGAGGCTCTCGACGGTGTCGCTTGGGTTTCTGAGGAAATGGCTAAAAATAAACATGCTTTATAAAGTGTAGAATGTGAAAGTAGCAGCAGTGGTAGAGACCAAGGGTCCATCTGGCCCCTAATTATCTCCTGCAGCTCTCAAAAGTGAGCATGTACAGAAAAGCAAAGCCAGGAGAAATACTTGTCGCCTCCCTGCAACATCCTCCTGATCTTCAATCCTCTGAACCTGTTGGACAAGCCACAATAAATCTGGTTTCCATTGACTCTCTGGGTTCCTCTTGACCCTCTATAAACACTTTTTGTTCACAGTATTTTGTAGGGATTTCTGTTGATCTACAGCTTCTTGCTTTATTCTAAGCCTGGTTCCATCCAGCTTCATCCACATGCTGTTCAGAGTCTGAACAGCTGACCCTTGTCTACTCTCCTTGAGCTGTTCATGATTTTCTAGGTTGCTACCATACCTGTCCCCATGTTCTGTGGTTTTCAGTTTGGGAACTCTTACCTTTTGCTCTTTCTGAATTAGGAAAGTCCTGCTGGACTTCTGTTGTCCTTCTGTGAACATTGCCACTTACTTCTATTTCATTTGTGAAGATGAGACTGCCAAACTCACCCACACTTTGGAGACCTGGGTGAACCAGGGCTTCCTAGTGTATAATGATTTCTCATTTGCTCACTGCTCCCTTCCTAATGATTTCTCACAGTGATTTGTGTGTTTGACTGCTACCGAGCTGATGTTTTCCTATGTCTGTTTATCTTGGGCCCAGGAACTTGCCCCAGTGTGGTAAAGGTCAGCTCAGAGCCCATCACTTTACATGTAAAGTGAGGTCTGACTGGTCTGCTTTTCCCCATAGACATCACTTTACATTTATACACATGGAATTGCTCAGTCACTGAGGTCTTTCAGCGATTCTTCAGTTTACCTTCATCCTTTTTTCCATGTCCTGTCTCAGCAACTTGGTCACCTCACCGATAGCTTCGTTTTCTCAGTCATTAACAAATAGGTTAAGCTTCATGTGCTAGTGTAGTGACACAGAACTCCATGCATGACCTTCCTCTATTGTTTGGGCTTGGGACAGCTTGGACACATTGGTAACAGAAGAACTTTGAACAGCAAGCTAAGGATCTGTGGCGTCTTTTTAAAGCCCCCCCATTATTAACGCTGTAAGAATCCCCAGCTTGTGTGTGTGGGCTGGATTTTCTTCCTTTCCTTTGACCTGTGCTCTTCTGTTGTTTTTAAACATATGTAGAACTCTTGAGGTGGTGCCAAGCTGGTTTAAGGGGAAGCAGAGATCTGTTGAAACTTGTTTCCTCTGTTCAGTTAACTCAAAATATTTTTTTAGAACTCTGCCTTTGTTTTTCGGAGTAGATTTGCATAACTTAGTAAAGGCCTTGAGCTAAATATTGGGTGATGGACTCCATTGACTCCTTCCTTCCTCAAGCCTGTGCATGACTGATGTCTTGATTTCTCCCCAAATATTAGACTGTCCTTTGCTTTTGATACAGAGGCTGAGTGAGGCTGTGAAGTAACACCATGGTTACAACATTCTTACCTGGAAGTAGAAGCTGTATGTTATCTCCTGAGAGCATTGGAGGAGGCAAAAGGGTGAAGACAATTCATACTAAAATGACACAGCACAAAATGAACCACTGCTTCAGCAGCAGAGAAACAGGAATCCTGTCACTTAGGGCTTGAAATTTAGAGGGTGTATTCAGGAGGATGGGACCAGGCTTTTTTCAGTGGTACCCAGTGACAGGACAAGGGGTAATGGGCACAAATTTGAGCAGAAGGAACTCCAACTGAACATATGGAGGAACTTGTTTAATTTAAAGGTGATGGAGTACTGGAGCAGGCTGCCCAGAGAGGTGGTGGGGTCTCCATCATGGGAGACAATCAAACCCCACCTGGACTTGTTCCTGGGTGATCT
This sequence comes from Dryobates pubescens, assembly GCF_014839835.1. Classification (NCBI taxonomy): domain Eukaryota; kingdom Metazoa; phylum Chordata; class Aves; order Piciformes; family Picidae; genus Dryobates; species Dryobates pubescens. The sequence continues at coordinate 9,111,655 of NC_071628.1, forward strand.
TCTTTAGATGAACCTACCTTGGCAGGGAGGTTGGACTCAATGGTCTTCAGAGGTCCCTTCCAGCCTCTACCATCCTGTGATGCTTTGATGCTTTGTTTGTTTGTCATGAGATCCTAAATAATCTTTATTCCCCCACTCCCCCCCAATATGTAAAAAGAGAGAGGCAGAATAAATTCATCAGTCAAAGGACATGAATGAGTTGCAGAAGGCTTGTATTCTCACACATCCTCATTCAGAGTGGGACTTGGATGAGTGGGGTTAATGAGGTGGGGCAATAGTTTGGGCAGTGGAGATGAAAAGGAGCAGTGAGCAGGGCAGCATTTTCCCTCTGCCCTGCTAGGGGGCTGGGATTCTAGGGAAGGCAGGGTAGGAAAAGCGAGGGAGGGTTTGTCTCTGCAGCCAGTGCCGCAGAACTGCTGCACATCCTTGGTCAGGATTTCCACGTGGAAGTTTTAACTTTGCTATCAAAGTTTTTTTGGGCAGCTCCCTCAGCTTGGGTTGTTCTTGTGGCTGAAGCCAAGTTAAATGCAGTATCATTTTTGGAGGTTACTCGCAATCAGTTTTGTGTATTTTAAATCATAGGTGTGGCTGCAATTTGGCTTCTAAAAACCTTCATTCCATCAAGCAGTTTGTTTCCAGGCAGGGCAGGGGTTATTGTGTGGATAGATGAAGCAAATTCAGTCTGATTGTAAGAAGAAAATACAGTGCTCAGATGGTGAGGTGGTGGAGAGGGGGACAACGGTGTGGTCAGATCGATGGCCCTGGGAAATGAAATATTGCTCTTCCCATTGAGCAAACATCATTAGTATCTTTCCCTAATGTGTGCCAGCATGACTGTGAAGGAAATATTTCTATAGGTCTTGTCTCTGCTATATGTTGGCCAGGAAAATATTGCATAGAGGATGTGCTCTGAGTTTCCTAACCTGCTGCTGAGTGTGCTGCCCTGGGATTAATCACTGTGAGCTAAGGGGTTCTTCAGCACTGCACTGTCTTTGAGCCTATAGGTAACACAGTGCAGCTAATGCATCTGAAAAAAACAAAAACATTTTCTGGTGTGGACAGTACTGGAAGGACAGAGCAGCCCAAACTCTGAGGGATGAGGGAGGACTGTGGGATGAGGATCAGCTTTGTCATGAGTCTGGTGCCTAAGATGCATCTTCTCAGCCTGGCTGCATGTTGTCATTTGAGACTGTTTTCTTTCTCCTCTTTTGAATGCTGAAGAAAAGCAGGAAGGTCTGCTTCCTCTCCTATTATTCCATCATCTTTCTGCATTTTTACATAGTGGGAAGAAACCAGGCGTTGTGGGCGATATGAAAAACTGAGCTTCCTGCTCTGCCTTTCTTTGTCCCCTTGCCTCCTTTCGATGTCTTCCCCCCAGGATGCGCATTCAGCGCTTGGCACCGCTGCTGCCCTGTTGCTCCCTTTCCAAGCTGTGCTGGTGCTTGGAATGGAATCAGTGTGATTCCTCACAGACTTGCTGATGCTTTAGTGCCCTGAGTAGCAGCCAAAGAAGTCATCCATGTCTCGTTAACTTGGCTGGCCTGGGATCCTGAATCTTCCTTGGTGGGAACTAGGTTAAGTATCATGGAATGGTGGGGGTTGGGAGTGACCTCTGGACATCATCCAGCCCCCCTGCCAGATCAGGTTCACCTAAAGAAGATCACACAAGAATACATCCAGGCAGGATTTTAAAGTCTCCAGAGATGGAGACTCTACCACCTCTCTGAGCAGCCTGCTCCAGTGATGTCATCCTTTAATTCAAGAAGTGTCTCTTCATGTTTAGGTGGAACTTGCATTCAAGTTTGTGATCGTTACTCCTTGTCCTGACAGTGGGCACCACTGAAAAAAAGCCTGGCCCCATCCTCCTGACACTCACCCTTGAAGTACTTATCAGCAGTGAAGAGACCCCCCCCACTACTTAGTCTTGTCTTTTCCACACTAAAAAGACCCAGTTCTCTCAGTCTTTCCTCATAAGAGGAGTGACATCATAAACTTTTTTAACTGGGAGATGAACTTCTGACTGTCATTATTTTCACCTGGATTTGGACAAGTAACATAACAGAAGTTACTTTCACCCACCTTTTGATTTCCAGAATAATAAATGTATTTTGGCACTTGAAAATGGATCTGTCTCAATGTGTGATGTAAATATTAATTCTATGTCATATTGTTGCATGCAGTAAGTAATTCCATTTTTACAGTTAGGAATAAATTAGGCTTTAGTGTACATTTAACTGCTCTATAAATAGTCAGACCTATAATTTGTGTTCCCTATTGTGCCATGACAGACAATAGCTCTTCAGAGTTTGAAAAACTGCTTTTTTCCTAAGTTACTGGGTGGCCACATTTGGTTCACATATAGTTTCCTTGCTGGCAGTTTGTGGCTACTCTCTACCCTAGATGCCTTGTTGAAAGTGAAAAGGTGCTAGGGGAGGTAAGAGTGATTTGACAAGGTGATGTTCTGGGTGGTTGCATAGCTCTTTCTGTTCCTAGAACAGTCATAGGTATTCATAATCCACTGACAAAACATTCCCACATTGATGCCCTCTTCTGTCCACCTCTGCCCATGTTTCTGAGGTTTACAGTGTGGATTTTGAAATTCCTTACATCCTTTTGTTTATGGCCACTGCAGTACTGATAGATAAAATAAGGGTATCAGAGAAGTGGCTCCAAGATAAGTGGTGATGCTTAAAGAATAAGTATTCAATAGTTACGGAACAGAGAAAGGACTCTTAGTCCTGCTTTGGTCTTCAGCAAACAAGCATGCTATAGGAAGGACTAGGGCTAAGGAAACAGTCAGAAGAGCTTGGATTATCTCTGCTTTGTGATGATGGCTCTGTTTCAGCAATAAGTAGAGGAAAGGCAAGAGCATGGGTGTCATCTCCTGAGAGAGGAGGAAGGCTTGAGCAAACAGAGTCCTTATCTTGCCTGAACTGTGTGAAGACCTAAAAAAAAACTGCACTGAAGGAGTGGTTTTGAAGAGCTTCCCTAGAACATGCTGGAAACCAATACTTTAGCAAAGCAGAGGCCAGCCTCAAATAATCTGTGCTATGATAAAACAGACAATCTCTCAGGAGCTGGAGAGCGGGTAGTTGATTTGTGCGGAGCATCTTACCCGATACTCTGAGGAACAGTCATGTACAAGGAAAATTTTAGTGTTGTTCAGGCTTTTAATTTGTCTTGATGACTTACAGCTATAGGACTGCTTACAAAGTGTGTACTTGGGCTTCCTTCTCTGGTTTCTATACATGAATTCGAAGACCTGATGAACTCAGTTCTGTGCAGAACGTCCAGCTTTGTTTAAACCCAGCCTCTCCAGGTGCCAGTCTGATTGTTTGATGGAATATTTGTTTTCAGCTTATTGACACCGTGGGAACCTTTGGCTCTATTGCTTATCTCTCTGATAACAATTCAGACTAATTGTTAATAATAAATTATTTTTCTCAGTGGACCAGTGTTAGGAGGGAGTAGGCTGTTTGGCCAGCGTATTTCATAGGTGTTTGTTGTCAGCAGATTTATTTCATCTGTGTTCTGTTTCTTCCTTTGGAAAGGGAAATCTTTTAATGATAAATTATTCAGCACTTCCCACACTTGAAGTTTTGTCTGCTTTCTTAATTTTCCTGTTCTCTCTTCCTTCCTCCTTTCCTTCCTGCCTGGTTTGTGTTCTAGATGTTGTGTTTTGTTGTTGTGTTTTGTATCTTCCCCTGGTTACAGATAAAAGCACTGCCTAATGCTCCTGTTGCATCTTTTGAGATGGTGTCTGAACAAGGTGATACTGGTAGCCAGTGACAAAGATGGTGGCAATGGTGGCCTGATCTGAGTCCCAGCTCTGTGCATGGATCTTTCTTTGTGTGATGGAGCTCAGCATCTTAGAATCACTCTTTTTAGGTGTAATTCCCCAAGCCTGGGGATACATGTCTCAAAATTTTGTGAGAAGAGTTGCTTCAAAGTCTAAGAGAAAACCCTAATTTTATCAGAAACCATTTGGGCTTAGCCTCCCTCCCCCCTTATTTTAAAGAGAATTGTGCACAGGTAACTTCAGTTTTCTCCTTTGCCTTCTCTCGGGGCACTAACACAGCAACTGGTTACTTTTTAAGGGAAACGAGATTCAATTAGAGACTGGCTTCTGCTCTTCAGTGCTTTGCAAGTTGGTATCCAGCTTTAATATGATTCTTAATTAAAACTTTTTGAGGTACCAGAGTAATAGTCAGTGGTGATGTAGCCTGTCTCCCGTGCTGCGTCCTACAACATGGGAGAAAGGAGGGGAAAGCAAGCTGAACATTGAAGTGTTCATAGAATCATGGAATGGTTTGGGTGGGAAGGGACCTTTCAAGGTCAGCTAGTCCAACCCCTCTGCAGTCAGCAGCGACATCAGCAACTAGATCAGGTTGCTCAGAGCCCCAAACAACCTGACCTACAGTGGTTCCTGGCATGGGGCATCTCCCAGCTATCCGGGCAACCTGGGCCAGGGTCTCAGCACCCTCAATGGCAAACATTTCTTCCTTCTCTCCAGTCTGAATCTCCCTTTTTTAGTTCAAACCATCACCCTTTGTCCTGTCACAACAGGCCCTGCCCAGAAAGTAATGCTGGGGGGAAACTTCAACCCACCACACCATCTTATATGCCCCCTTTAAGTACGTCTGACTGTGTAATCTCATATGCTGCAGTATTGTCTCATTTGAAGGTAATTAAATAGCAAAAGTTTGTTTTTAGTGGACAACTAAGCTCTTCAGCAGCAGGTGCTAACTTAGAGCATGTGGAGAATAGATCACTTTACAGTTCTGTTAAGGTACAGAAATAGAATTAAAAGGAAAAAAAAAGAATCTTTGAGGAAAGCATGCATCTATTTTCCACCTAAATTAAAGAAAAAAAACTTCTTTGGTGTTGGAGCCCATGAGTAGGCTGCCTGGAGAGGTTGTGGAGTCTCCTCTGGAGAGATTCCAAACCTGCCTGGCCATTGTGACCCTGGGCAGCCTGCTGTGGGTGCCCCTGCTTTAGCAGGGAGATTGAACTGAATGATCCCCACAGGTCCCTTCCAACCCCCACTGTGCTGGGATTCTGGGATTGTGACAATAATTGGTTTTAATCAAGCAGTGCTGAAGTTGGCTGAAACATAGGAAGAAATAATGCCTGTTGATGCAGTAGAGTATTAAAATTGCTGCAAGCAAACATCAAACACTGGATGTAAGAATGTAGGTCTTGAAATTATGTCCCCTGCTGTTAAGAGGTTCTGTAAGCTGCTCCTGGAAGCTGCTGCTTTATCCGTGTTGCAATGTGAGTACATTCATTGAATTCCAGGTGCATTCTTCTCCAGCTTTCCTTCAAAACTGACTTCCAAAAGCTACATGTGCTTCATGCAGGTATTTCAGATGTTTCAAAAGTAAGTAGAGCTTCATTCTCTGGGTTGCTGCTGGAAGAGAATGGCTGAAAGGATTCTTATTTAGTGAACTCCCAATTTAGAAATCCCTAATCAAATGATTTATGTAACCATTGCTTTTTTTCCTCCTCCCCCTCCCCCCCCCTTATTTATTTAAAAACATGTTTTCTTTTTAAAATCACTGGGGGAGGGGAAATATGAAGCTTCCAGATGCTGAGTCCTCTTGATCCTAATTTCCACCCCCCCTTTTTTTTTTTAATACAAAGAACCAATCTTTCAGACTATTACTGAGTGCTCTTTAAGTTGTTATATTTTGATTATAATGAAGTAGAGCTTTTGTGTTGCTTGTTGGAGAGATGCTAACAGGACATACTGTGTTTAGCAAGCTCCTTGGCCAGCTGTGTCTTGTGGCTGGCTTGGGCTGTGCTGAAGCTTATTGCATAGGAATTAGCTCTTCTGTCAGCCAGTTGAAAGGCTTAGTTAAGGATAAGGACATTCCTAATAAAAAGTAAATTTGTCTGGCAATGACCCTCTCCCAAATAGCTGAAAAGAATTGTTTTTGTTATTAGCCTTAGGTATAAGCTGTTTGTCTTCAGAGAGGCAGATTGTTTTGTACCCAGAGATTGTCTAAACTGGTATTTCTGCAATTACCTGTCATAAGAATCATGCTGCTGCATAGCTCTGTAAAAATAATTCCCATCTGCAAAGATAAATCCACCAGGGACAATTAAGTTTGAGCGTGGCTGCAAAAAATCTTGAGGTTCCAAGAACCAAAAAAGAAGATTACTCCTGTGTCAGCAACCTTATTTAATACCAAAAGCAATAATTCCATTCACCTAGTGAATAGAAATTCTCTTGAGAATGGTGAAACTTTTGTTATGGATTAAGATAAAAATGGGACTTACTTTAAATCAAGTACAGTGCAGCTGTGACTAAAGTCCTGGCAGACTTTCTCCAACAAATTAGTTAGATAATGGTTGGACTCAATGATCTTTAAGGTCTTGTCCAACCAAAACAATTCTCTGACTCCAAGTCTAGCTGTTGCTGGAGGAGCAGGTTCCTGCCCCAGCTGCCCACCCCACTTCTCTGCTGTATGACAGTGTAATGATGTGCAGCCAGGGCAGGACACAAGCATGGTTAAAAACAAGTAAAATCAGTAAATCCCCCAGATTGCAGTGTTCCAGCACCAAAGTGCCATTCTGGGTAGATGGGCACACGGTCTGCTCTGCTGAATCTCTCTGCCAGAGGAAATAACCTCTAGGGAAAAGGGTGGAGTGGTCTTGGAGGGCAACTGCCTACGCTAATTAGCCAGGTTAGATGTGTCAAGGCTTTGGGGAGATATTTCCCATGTATGATAGCAGAGCAAAATACCACAGGCATCTGCAAAAACCATAAGACAACTTTTAACACATGGGGTTTCTATTAAACATTCCAAACTCTGCCTGTTGTTAGGAGCAGCCAGTTCAGTGGGGCTCGAGCTGTCTCACTGTTTGCTTTTGCATTAGCCTTTCACTCTCCAGTGAATTTTGTTACGGTGCATTTTCTTGTCTCCAGTAAGCAACAGACATCTCTAAGAGCTTGGTGCAGGATTAGGTGGAGGCTTCAGAACTGTGGGCTGGAAGGACAGTTTGGATTTAGTAGTGCTCATGTGTGAAACAACATGCTCTGACCTTACTAAAACATTAAATTTGAAGATGATCAAGTTTCACCGGCACAGCAGATAGAAGCAAGCAGTGTTTGCCAAGAACAGATAAGAAGACTCTTCTTTGTGCTAGCTGATCTGTGGAATTAAGAATGAAATGGTTATGGGATACTTGGTAAGTTGGTACATGAGCTGAGTGCAGAAGGGTGGTAGGAGGAAAGTCACAGATTTGTTTCAGTTGGAAAAAACCTCCAAGATCATTAAGTCCAACTGTCAACTCAACATGACTATGGCTATTAAATCATGTCCCAAAATGCCATGGCCACATGTTTCTTGAACACCTCCAGGGATGGTGGCTCCACTACCTCCCTGGGCAGCCTGTTCCAATGCCTGGCCCCTCTTGCAGGAAAGAAATTTTTCCTGATATCTGACCTAAACCCCCCCTACCATGCTTTAGGCCGTTTCCTCTTGTTCTGTCACCTGATACTAAGGAGAAGAGAGTGACCCTCACCTCAATCCAGCTGCCTGTCAGGGAGTTGTAGAGAGCAATGAGGTCTCCCCTCAGCCTCCTCCTCTTCATAATAAACAATCCCAGTTCCCTCAGCCTCTCCTTAGCTGACCCGTTCTCCAGACCCTTCACCAGGTTCGTTGCCCTTCTCTGGACATGCTCCAGCCCCTCAATGTCTTTCTTGCAGGGAGGGGCCCAAGACTGAACACAAGATTCCAGATGTTACCTCACCAGTGGTACAGGAGCACTGTCACTTTTCTGCTTCTGCTGGTCACACTATCCCTGATGCAGGCCAGGATGCTGTTGGCTGCCTTGGCCACCTGGGCACACACTATCTCATTTAAATGGCTGTCAACCAGCAACTCCTGGTCCTTTTCCACCAGACAACTTTCTAGCAGGACCTCCTGCCCAGAAGCCCTTTAGACTCAACTGTTGCAATGTTTAGATGATCCTGAAGGTGTTTAAAAAGCTGTGTAGATGTGATGCTTGGGGATGTTGCTTGGTGGTGGACTTGGTAGAGTAGGGTTAATGCTTGAACTCCACGATCTTGAAGGCCTTTTCCATGTGTGGTTCGTCACTCCCAGAGATTCCGAGTGTTAGCAAGTGCTTGAATGTGAGCTTCATCACTTGGGGAGGTAGGTTCAAGGGTCACAATGTTTTTATTAACAGATAGGCAGCCATATCATTCACAAGGAAGTGTATTGTTTGTGAGCATGCTAAAGTAAATAACACCTGATGACTTCATCTTGATAGCACACGTTCTCTGCTGCCGTGGGAAGAGGTATGTTACCTGGTGGAAAATCAGGAACACAGTGTGGGCTTCCTTAAGGTCAAACATCCATGAAGATAGCAGCAGTTGGTCAGTCCAGGCTATTTTTGATGCTTACAATATTTGGACATCATTTTGTTGACATCTTTTTAATGGATTCAAGTAATCTTTTTGTTGCTGGTCAAATGAAGGTGTAGATTTGGCTTTACAAATCCAACATGTTCTTTATGAGCGCTGATACACTGTGTAAATAGAGGGGTTCTTTGAGTAAGAAAAATTCTATCTCCTCACTTGGATATCAAAAGGCAAATAAGATTTGTACCTGCTGTTGGTTTGTGCCTGTTCTTTTAGTGCTTCCCTGCTTGCCAAAGATCACAGAATCACAGAATGGTAGGGGTTGGAAAGGAACTCTACAAATCAGAGTCCAACCCCCCTGCCAAGGCAGGTCTGCCTAGAGAAGGTCACACAGGTGGAGTCCCTGTCCCTGGAGGTGTTCAAGAAGCTTATGGATGTGGCACTTTGGGACATGATTTAATGGCTGTGGTGGTGCTGGGTTGATGGTTGGACTTGATGATCTTCCAACACAAACAGTTCTGTGTTTCTATGATATTGTCAATATATGACTTTGTATTCATCTAGCTGGAAGTCAAAGAATTTATTGCCATTAGGGATGCCCACAGAGCAGTCATCGGTAAATAGTTGTGTTTACAAGCTTGACTTTGTACTGGCAACTTGTTCTTCTCCCAGTTTTAACCCCTTCAGCACTGCTGTCCTGAGCTGTGTATGGCAAATGGTAAATCTACAGAATGGGGGGGTGGGAGAGGGTTGGAAGTGCCATCTGCAGATCGAGTCCAACTCCTCTGCCAAGGCAACTTGTTCCTCTCCCACTTTTAACCCCTTCAGTATTGCTATCCTAAGCTATGTATGGCAAATGGTAAATCCACAGAATGGGGGGTGGGAGAGGGTTGGAAGTGCCCTCTGCAGATCACTGAGTCCAACTCCTCTGCCAAGGCAACTTGTTCCTCTCCCAGTTTTAACCCCTTCAGTATTGCTGTCCTGAGCTATGTATGGCAAATGGTAAATCTACAAAATGGGGGGTGGGAGAGGGTTGGAAGTGCCATCTGCAGATTGAGTCCAATTCCTCTGCCAAGGCAGGTCCATCTAAAGAAGGCCACACAGGAACACTTGCTGCAGGTGTGTTTTGAATGTGTACAGAGATGGAGACTCCACCATCTCTCTGGTCAGCCTGCTCCAGTGCTCCATCACCCTTAAATTAAAGAAGTTCCTCCTCATGTTGAGATGGAACTTCTTGTGTTCACATTTGTGTCCATTGCCTCTTATCCCGTTGCAGGGCACCACTGAAAAAAAGGCCCTGGTCTTATCCTCCTGACCCCCACCCTTAAGTATTGATCAGCATTGATGAGATCCCTTAACAAAAAAGCCCCAATTTTCCCAGCCTTTCCTCATAGGAGAGATGTTCCAGTCCCCTCAGCATCTTTTTGGCCGCTCTGGGAGACAGATGAGTTTTTCACTACGAATAGCAGTAGCCCCCTTAGAGCTTGTAAGCATGTTGCATATTTATGAGCGTTCTCCTGTGCCTTTGCCTCCCCCTCCATTTTGAGTTACAGTGACTTCAACCTTTGAGTGTTTTGGTTGCGTTAGACAAACGCAGGAAGTTACAGCCTGTCATCAAACCGCTTGAGCTGCCATGAATTGGGCCTTTCACTCCCTCTCGCAGGGCTCTTTTTATGCGCTAAACCGATTTCAATTTTTATCGTTTAGCCTTGATAGCTTCCTGGTGTGAGCCTTGCAGATAGGATTTAGGAGCAGGGGCATGTGCCTTTCATAAATGATGGGAATATTTGGACCTCCGTGATTTCCTAGTCTCACAAACCTCAAACGTCTGCGCACCCCAGAGTTTAGTCTGCATCGTTTGGAGAGCTCCTGGAGCTCAGGTCCAGCTTTCTTCTCCAGGAGATTTATAGCAGGGGTTAAAGAGGCTGCTCGTAGCGTGCAAGAACTCTCCTGTATTTTTACAGCTGGGTGTTGGAGGCATACTGAGATTAATTCAAACCCATTTCCATACTAATGTAATACTTCCTAGTTGCTTTCAGTAGGAAAAAAAAAACCACCCAGAACAACTTAGATTTTATTTGATTTTATTTATTTTTTCAAACTGTCCTTTGGAAGTGCATTCTGGAATTCCTCACATAGTAGTGTCTTTGTTTTGTGAGGGGCATGTTTCCACTTGCGTTGTCCTTGAGAGCAGCATTAGAACTTGGCCAGGGTGAATGTGTCCACACCGTCAGAGCAGACTGCGGCCAAAGCTCAGCCCTCCGGAGAGTCCCAAAGGTGCTGGACAGGGTGTCAGCGTGAAGGCTTCTTTGGTGGAGTGTTCAGAAGAGCACAAGAGTGTAGACAGGAGGATTTTCTGTCTCATGCAGTATCACAGTATCACCAAGGTGGGAAGAGACCTCAAAGATCATCGAGTCCAACCTGTCACCCAAGACCTCATGACTAGACCGTGGCACCAAGTGCCACGTCCAATCCCCTCTTGAACACCTCCAGGGATGGTGACTCCACCACCTCCCTGGGCAGCACATTCCAATGACGAACAACTCTCTTAGTGAAGAACTTTCTCCTCACCTCGAGCCTAAACTTCCCCTGGTGCAGCTTGAGACTGTGTCCTCTTGTTCTGGTGATGCTTCACCTTTGAAGTGACTTGTTGCAGTGCTTGACCTCTTCCCTAATAATGAGTCTTAATTTCAGAGACTGTTAGCAGATTATTGTAGCTTGAAATTGTGCCAGGGGAGGTTTAGGTTGGATACCAGGAAAAATTAGGAAGAGTGGTCAGGCATTGGAACAGGCTGCCCAGGGAGGTGGTGGAATCACCATCCCTGGAGGTGTTCAAGAGATGTGTGGCCCTGGCACTTTGGGACATGGTTTAATGGCCATGGTGGTGTTGGGTTGATGGTTGGACTCAATGATCTTAGAGGGCTTTTCCAATCGAAGCAATTCTGTGATTCTATTTCTAATCATTGTATTTCTGATACCAGAAGAAACTTCCTGTCAGGGTCTTAAACTGCTGAATATAAATGAGTGACCAACCCTCCAGTATCTGTTTTCATTTCTTCTTCTTTCTCCTTTTTCTCTCTTCATCTTTGAACCAAAATTTGAGGTGACTTTCTTTTCTCTTTTTCTTCCCCCCCTCCCCCTTAAGTTTCATGTTAATGGTTAAGAGAATTATGAAGGCCCTGTTGTCTAGCTCTAGGCAGTAAATGCGGTGTGGTACCTAGCCAAACACTCCTTGTTGTGCTGGCAGAGCTTCTGAATGTGTTTTGGAGCTTATTCACAGCTTCTAGTTATCATAAACAGCCGGAAAGAACTTGTTAAATTCGCCAGATAGATCCCGGGGCTGATTACTGGAGACGGAGAAATACCCTTTCTAGAAAGCATTCATCACGTTGTGGGGACTGTTCAAGCTGCTGTTGATGGATGAGTGTGCTGCTCTGAAGACACTATCTTGTGGTGCTGGTGCTTGAGATAAATTCTCAGTGTTGTCCATCATGCTTTCCTGGGGGACACCGCACAATTTCTTGTAAAAAATAAACAGAAGTCACAGTCTCCCACCGTCCCTGCATGGTGGGGCTTGGAACAGACCTCAGGAGATCATTCAGTCCAACCCCCTGCTAAAGCAGGGCCACCCACAGCAGCTTGCACAGGCTCACAGTGTCTAGGTGGGTTTGGAATCTCTCTAGAAAAGGAGACTCCACGACCTCTCTGGGCAGCCTGCTCCAGGGCTCCAGCACCCTCACACCAAAGAATTTTCTCCTCGTCTTCATCTGGAACCTCCTGGGTTCCAATTTGTGCCTGTTGCTCCTTGTCCTGTCACTGGGCACCACTGACAAGATTCTGGCCTCATCCTCTTGCCCCCTACCCTTTATCTCTTGCTGAGCACTGAGCAGATCCCCTCTCAAGCTGCTCTTCTCCAGGCTCAACAGCCCCAGGGCTCTCAGCCTTTCTTCCTCACAGAGATGTTCCAAGCCTCACTTTGTAGCCTCCACTGGACTCTCTCCAGTAGTCCCTGGTCTCTCTTGAACTGGGGAGCCCAGAACTGGACCCAGAATTCCAGGTATGACTGATTGTAACTATCTGCTGCCTGGTTTTTACCTCTCAGCAAGTCCTCCCCTTCAAAAACTGGGACAAAAAGGTGAAGGCTCACGGTCTGTAGTGTTGGATATCAGCAGATAACCTGTATCTGATCCTTTCTTGAGCAGCTGGACTTAGAGTTCATCTTCTGCATTCCAAACCAGTGTTTTAGCCCCCATGTATTTTTCTACTCTAGAAATGATACTCTCGGCCTGAATCCACTTAGCTTTCCAGTTGCACTTCTCTAAATGATGTGCCAGTGACACCAATCACACAGGGTTGTTGGAGGGATTTCTTACTCAGAGACACCACCACACAGATTTTATTTGTTTTTAAACTGAATTCCCAACCTTTGTAGATGAGTGAGACAAGGTCCAGTTCCTGAAAGCCCTTTTCTTTGGTCTGACCTGTTAACCTGTGCTGAGGACTGGACTCCTCTATGCAGGAGTCTGCCAGACCTGACCATCTTTCCTTGATGAGTGACATGACTGGGCTGGGGTGGGAATCCATTCATTAGATATAAAGACTTATCTCTGCTGGTTTCTTTGCAGAGAGAAATCAAAGTAAATGGTACTTCAGTTGGCTGCTTTGTTAGAAGTTCAGGTTCCAGGTAAAGTATTTATTCTGGATGCTTCAGAGCATTCAGGGAGCAGAATGGTCCTGTTGTGTGGCACAGACACATGTCTCCAACCAAACCTGCTTGTTTATTGAGAGAACTTGGTGAGTCAGGAGCTACAGAACATTCATTGAAGTTGCAGCCTGGTGGTTTTTATTTAATGGTTCTTTTGTGGATGTCTTTGAGAAAACCCTTGTTCTTTCCTTACCTCCTAAGTGTCTACATGCAATTTTTTTTTTTCTTTGAGGAACTTGAGCAATTTTTATTTCTGTTGGCTTGTAAAAAAAGTGCAGCAACTTCTTGGAAAGACAAAGCTGTAGGTAGAACATCCTTCCCTATTGGTAGGCACCAGAGAGAAGTAGGATGATGTACGATGCCACACGTAGACTCCTTTTGCATGCTTAAGCTGTTTCCTTCCCAACTTCATTGGTTGTCTGAGGTAGGTGTAGAGCAGGAAGCCATCCTTATTTCCAGGTGAGTTGCTCAAGAATGTTTCCTCAACACACAGAAAAAGGGCATGCACCTTTTTGTGTGGCTGCCGCATGAGCCCATCAAATGGTTTGGTTCATGCAACCTGGCAGGAGAAGAGTGGTGCAGATTTTGGAACAAGCAGCTGGGAGGTGGGAAAAGAAGCTGATCTCTTTGCTTTCATGAACCTTCTGCCTCCAGCCCCACCTTGAGACAGCAAAATGCCCTGATGGCTTTGGAGAGGGAGAGGCTGTGGTCAGCATCCTTGGGTGGGAGGCCCTGGGCTGAAGGAGGAGCATACATCAGGAGCCAGACAATCCCCATGACTAATGCAGCTTCTTGGGAGGAACACGTGGCTGTGTTGTGGAGCAGGAAATGTCAGATCTGTGTTTATAGATTACAGTTACCTTCTAAACTCTGAAGGTCTTTAGGGTGAGTCAAAATAGAAATACTCTCTGTTAAACTGAGATAAGGTGAGTTTCTGTAAAGCTTGTTCTTACTCTTCTGCACCTTGAACAGGTTCTCTGCTGTCCTCATCTTCTCTCTGCATTTTAAGTGTTTCCTCAGTGTGGCAGGTACCAAAATGCACAACATCTGAACGCGTGAACTCTTGGTCCTGGGCTTTGCTGGATCTGAAACTGGCTTGCAGTCAGCTTGCTGTGTTCCTCAAGCAAAGTTAGGCAGGGTGGAAGTAGCTCAACTTTTTTATAGACTCATGGAATTGTTTTGATTGTAAAAAAACCTCTAAGATCATCAAGTCCAACCTTCAACCCACCCCCACACCTACTAAACCATGGCCCAGTGTGCCATGTCCACATGTTTCTTGAACACCTCCAGGGATGGGAACTCCGCCACCTCCCTGGGCAGCCTGTTCCAATGCCTGACCACTCTTGCAGGAAAGACATTTTTCCTAGTATCCAACCTAACCCTCCCCAGGCACAGTTCCAGGCCATTTCCTCTCATTCTATCACTTGAGACTAGGGAGAAGAGACC